>NC_072735.1:140735733-141335733 GCF_026930045.1 Uloborus diversus | reverse complement strand
AAAATTATTGAATACATTTATAAAAATTTGCATACATAACCTTTTCCGCAACAAGAAATTTCGACTTACACGATGGGTCTTGAAACGCATCCCTCGCGTAAGTTGAAATTCGACAGTACTATAAACTAGCAGATATGCCTGATGTCGTGAGAAATTAAATTTCAACACGTGAAATTCAAGAAAAAAAGCAAATTACTTTTAAAAAATTTCGGATTGAGAGGAATTGGTAATGTACAGTTTTGGCAAAAATTATAATGTCCTGTTTTTTCTTATAGCTTTCGTTAGAATATTAATTTAGCACGTGTAGTATAAAAACTGCTTTTGATGCATAAACAGACAATTATCCCTTTAAATGTATCCTAGGCACAGTAGATTTTCTATAAATAAGCCATTAAATACGTCCTTAAAATAATAAATACATTTGAGAAATAAAAGTATCATTACCAATAAAAACAAAGTACAGACTTCTTCTGAGTGATAATTACTTTTCAATTCGTAAAACTACGAGATGTATTATTTAAACTAAGCTACTACCTGTTAATTTTACATAAATCTATATAAATATTTAAAACGTTTAAGAATCTAATATCCTTATACATCAGTGATTAATTAATTTTGTATTTCAAACAAACAAGTTATAATCTGCTGCGGAAGTGCGTGAGAATAAAAGTTAAAAGTGAAATCATACTTCCTCCGGAATTTCAAAATCTGATTTCAACGCATTACGCAAAACCTTGTTCCTTTGTTTTCAGTGTTTCACGAAGTTACTCTAACGATACGTTCCTCTATTTTTCAATGCTGCCGTGTACAAAAGTAAGATTAAGAAATCTCCTACATTCGGCTAAACTATTACTGAAACTAAGCTGTATCTTCTGTTAACACAATGCTTTTGTTTGCTAACAATCTCTCATTAAATGCGTTGAAAAAACTACTTGATGACGGGCAACGTATTCTTTACAGCATAAATGTTTGAAAAAAGAAATCATAAATGCTTTGTTTTGGCCATATACATATCTTTCCACATATTTTTTTTTTTTAAAAATTAAACTTGTAAGTTTTTTTTAAGAAGACAAGACGGACAGGAAATAAATTAGGATAATTATTTCTTTGTTTCTGATTGAATTTACAACGGATTCTTTATCGGTCAGTATTAAAAGCAACATTGTGATTTTTATTGCATGTAATGCAAAGCTATATATATATATATATATATATATATATATATAATGTATATTCCTTTATAATAATATAAATTGCACGCAAGTGACCCAAAGCATTTCATATTCTTCTATAAAACTACGTCCTATTCAGTTTCTTAATTACTTCCTGTATAATTAAAACACTTAAAAGCGAATTATTTGTTACTTACAGAATCACATGATCGATGATACAATACATTACGTAAAATTTTATTTCTCCTTTTTCCATTCTTTTCCCGCTGAAAATGACAGTCAGATTAGTGTCAATCTCTTTCATGGCAATTAGCATTTAGCTCTGGATCATTACCTTGGATCCGCCTCGGCATTTAGCAAAAAATGAGCATAGTTAATAACGCTTAAAGAATCTGATAATTAATACGATCTTTAAGAATATTTTTCTACAGTTGGTAAAATATCCTTAAACGATCATACGCATTAGAGAACAAATCGAAAGGAACAATTTGGTTATTTTACTTTTACTTGAAAGAGATTATTATAATTATATTTTGGAAGAAAATGCGCTTAGTTGGTGAATTTATAATAAGCATCTTTATTGAGAGTTTTCGCCAAGTTGAAAGTTATGAAGCATTAAAGAAAATGAATTTTCTATCCGTAATAAGCTTCGTTTAAAAATGAAAAATCTTTGCTTTTAAAGGCTCCGCAAAAATGCGTTGTTAGGCAATTTTTAATCCTACTTAAAGCATGGTTTACTTTAAACTAATACGTATTTCATAGAACTCATAGTCTTAATTTAGAATTGAAAAAGGGAATTTTTGTGGAAAATGCAAAATGCAGTTTTAACGGGATTAAATAGTTTAATATAGTGTAATAAAATGCAAAAGCTTAGAAAGTTTTTACGGGCGATTTAAATGTTTGTATAGGAAAAAAATTTAATTATGTTAGTTAATTGCCCGCTGATGTTTAGTAAATGATTTATAATAATGCAGGCAGTAATTCATTTGAGTATAATTACATAATAAAAATAAACACTAGTGCGTTGATGTATTATTTAGTGTGTTACAATAAAATTGAACAGCTGTATAAGGTATATTCAGAAAAAATGCTCTTAAAATGATTTTTGATAATAATAAAACACCTCAAAATGTGTCACAGATATCAATGCAAAACACATTAGGACCACTTTATTTCCATGTTGTTTCTCATTTGCCTTTTCATATTTCAATACAAAGTCGTTATACATATTTACCTTAGGGCATGAATTAAAATGGTGGAAAGAAGTCCAATTATTTTCTAAGCAAAATCTTGGGCAAAGAGCTCAAATCACGTGACTCAACAACGATGAATGGTTGACGCGTTTGCGTGAAACTAACAAAAGAAACCTGATTTCTTCCAATTCTTTTCTTTAAAATATATCACGTGACTTGGAGTCTTTCCTTCATGAACTAAAGTCTTCACGCCCTCCATTTCATTTATTCTCAATGATATTTACCCCTCTTCTTAGGAAATGTATTTTGCCTTTGTTTATCTTCTATGACAATCTTTAGTTGATTTGAAATGTTATGTTCCGAAAAAATGTTTCCCTTGGTTCTTACACTAGTGCAGTGACGATCATACGTTTTATGTGATCGAAATTTACAATTGCTGCAAATGTGTACTATCATCTACTTAAACAATAAAGTTACGAATAGTTGCTGGTGTCTCATATTTCGTTTAATTATTCCGATTTTTTAATGTCATATTTTAAAACACTATTTTTAATAAATAAGTCCTAATGGGACGTGAATCACCATGACTGACACAAATGCGACTATACATTAAAATAATAATAATTTCCCTTCATGGCAATACACGTTTTGAGGTAGACTAATCGCATATTTTTAATAGAATATCTTACAAACAGAGCTATATTGAATAAATGTATTAAGATTAAACTTCATTATAAGCCCGAGCAGATCAAGAAGAAAATTATCGGTTCTAATCAGACAATTTTTCAGTTATTATTTCTTATGCAAGTTCGCTTTTATTTAGTTTTGTTTAGTAACGTTTTTGAGAAACTCCAGTTATTAAAACAAAGAATAAACGAATTGTGCTTTTTTAATTGAGGTCCAGAAGCTCCCATTGAAAATATGGAATGTAAAATGCTTTAAGTTTCCAAAGTTTGTTTCTTTATCTTTTCAATACATAGTTATAGCTGCAACAAAATGTGCGACCGCTTTCTCGTGTGCTTTAAAGTCAGTTTTTACCCTCGCCTTCCCCTCCGGAAATAAGTTAATTAAATTCTTAAAATGTAAAATAAAACATTACAGAAGACAACTCAAAAAGACTTTCCAAAATAGATTTTAACGCATAATTTGTAAAACAGCAAGAAGTTTAATCTTTAGGATAGAAAATATTCATCGAACTTGTAGATTTACAAAGCTAATTTCCGAAAATATTCTTAGCTTTAGACACAATAATCGTACTCCAGATATAATTTATAATTATGCATGTGGAATTGACAAAATGAAAATTTTAACATTTCCCCAGTGTATTAAGTTTCCGTCAGCCTTCCTCATGAGACGATAAATGCAACCAAGATCAATCAATGCTCTAATGTAGAATGCGATTGCAAATAAATTAGCGAACTTTTCATCCAAACTTTTCATTTATGTCCTAATTACCTTCAAGATGCTTTCCTATCTTAAATGTGACTGTATGGCAACCGGATGAAAATTCCGCGTTATCGTTCTCGTAGTAGAGCCCATAAATGAGTTTTGGTACATTTATTGCCTTATAAGTGTGCTAGTGGTACTCGCACGGTTTTGCCCGTAGTAGAAAATGGAAAAGTCATTTGGTTCGCCTGTACATTTACAAATAATGGACACTAAATTTCTCGCCAATTTACTATGGTAATTTGCTCTCCCATGGTCGCATATGGTAGTTTGCTCGTCCATGATAATTTGCTCGATAAAATGTTCCTAAAATTGGAACAAAAAAAAAAGAACAAAATCGAATTTTCAAAAAATCGCTTCAAGGTGCTCACCCCCATGCTACGAACTAATTTTGTGCAAATTTCATGAATTTGCATTTGTCAAACCTGTGTGCATATAATATGTTCTTAAAGAAAATTCACAAAGAAAATGTGTCCGTTCCTTCTTCATTTCATTTTCCAAGACTAGATTTCCCAATGAAATCAAATTAAAGAAAACATTCTTAGCGAACACGCGCTAATCTTTGCGATTGCGTTGGACAGTCACTCACTAAGAACAATCAGACATATGTATCTACATTGGATGTTTTAAAGAAATGTACATAAATTTAAATGAGTAAAATTCTACTGATTTTGTGATTCATCGTAATAACCGATATCGCATATTAATGTATTTTTATTCTCCCATAATGCATCTGGAATGATTGTTACATTTATTTTTACAGTATGTGTGGTTTTTTTCTTTCTGTAGACGAAAATTGTATTCGTTAAGCGTCTGCACCCAATTCATTTGGACACATAAGTCATAAAGAAAAGGTGGTCATTCTTTCTTGGTATCATTTTTAGCAGCAAGCTTTCCCAATAAAGTCAGATTTTAATTTCGCTAAGAAGTCAAAATTATAAATTATAATCAGTGTGTTTGTTTTAATTTTACATTTAAATAAAGTTCCTCAGGGGCCCACCTTGCTCAGATTTTTCTGAGCATTTAAAACCGATAACTTGGTAAGTGTAGAGCAATTGGTAAGTGCGGGTGGATCTCTAAGGGTGTCAAACGTCAAATGAAGTCATAATGAAGAACAAACTCTTTCGGAACTTGCTAATCTTCTTTGTGACCGCCGGATAAATAATATTAATTTGAATAGTTGAAGTTTTTCTAATTTTGAGTTTCATCGTGGTAATCGATACCAAACATTAATGCATTTTTATTTTCCTATACAGTTGAAACATTAAACCTAACGCATCTATTTTTATAGTATCTTTTGTCTCTTTATTATTAAATTCAAGGTACATTTGCCCAATCTCTGTTTGCAGTATGCGATTTGACAGATAAGACAAAAAGAAAAGCTGATCATTCTTTATTTATTTCATTTTTTGCTGCTAGCTTTTCCAATAAAGTCAGAAAAAATAACACACTCTTCACGAACACGCTAATCTTCTTAGTGATCGCACTTGAAAGTTGGGTTAATTTGATTAATTAAAGTTTTGCTAATTTTGTGTTTCACCATTATAATCCATATCACATATTAATGTATTTTTATTTTCCCATAATGCATCTGGAATGGTTGAATCATGAAACCTAATATATTAACTTTTACAGTATGTTTTTTTCTCCTTACTATTAAACTTAAGGTACATTTGCTAAATCTCTGCTTGCACTTTGCGATTTAAACAGATAATTCACAAAGAAACGCTGATCATTATGTCTTGATTTCATATTCTGCGGCTAGCTTTTCCAGTAGAGTCAGATTAAAGAACACTTTATTCGCGAACACACGCTAGTCTCTTTTGCGATCGCACCGGACAGTCACACACTGAGAGCAATGATGAACAAGTTTCTACTAAAACTTAAATAAATAAATAAGTATATATATATATATATATATATATATATATATATATATATATATATATATATATATATATATATATATATATATATATATATATATATATATATATATATGAGAGAGAGAGAGAGATTAATTTAATTGATTCAAGTTTTACTGCTTTTTTTATTCATAGGTATGATTGACATTACATTTTAACTATTTTTCTTTTCTATAAGGGCATCAAGAATTGCTGAAACATGAAGCCTGTTTCTTTTAGAGCAATAAGTGCGTTTTCTCTCCTTTATTATTAAACTCAAATTACAATTGTCAAATCTTTGCTTGCGCAATGCGATTTGACAGATGAGTCACAAAGTGAAGCTGATCATTCTTTCTTGATTTCATTTTCTGCGGCTAGCTTTTCCAATAAAGTCAGATTAAAGAACACACTATTCACGAACACACGCTAATCTCTTTTGCGATCGCACTGGACAGTCACACACTGAGAGCAATGAGCGACACGTTTCTAGCTATGGATCACGTTCACAATAAAAACCTTCTCTGATTGCCACTTTCTCCGATTACTTTTCCTTCATTGAATGCTTGAAGAAGAAAAAAATAAAACAATAATAAAAAAAAAAAACTGATCCCGGCACCAGATGACAAGTTCCTAGCTTGGAACCGAACACTTGCTGCCACAACTAATAAAGAAGAAAAAAATTTTTTTCGGCCATTTCTTAAAATCTTCTAGTCGTCCGGCGGGAAATCATTGTTAGAGAATGATGAGCAAAAAATAAATAAAAACGAGCCCATAACCTCAACACGAGCATTACCTTTGAAAACTCGACAGAAATGGTGTTCTAATCTTCTATAGTTTCCCATGTTGTTGTTGGAAATTTGTTCTTCGGAAAGTTAATTGATTTATCTTTTAGATAACGGCAAGGAAAGAGAAAGAAGACAATGAACGAAGAATTCGAAAGAGAACAATGATGGACATCATTAAGAATTAATCTATTAGGGAGTGCTTTCTTTGGGTTTAAAGTTATTTGTTCTGTAATTTGTTCCATTTTCCAAAATGCCAATTATTGTTTGCAATGATTTGGTAAGGGACTTTGTCATAAACTAAAGAGTGGGTAATTATTTAAGAAAGAAGTATTTAAAAGATGTTTATGTCTTCTTTTTTGTCACATAGTTTGCGGAAAGCAATAAGCATTACTCATGTAAGTTCTTATTTTATGAGTTTAATTGTTCTTTCC
Organism: Uloborus diversus; assembly: GCF_026930045.1. Classification (NCBI taxonomy): domain Eukaryota; kingdom Metazoa; phylum Arthropoda; class Arachnida; order Araneae; family Uloboridae; genus Uloborus; species Uloborus diversus. Next base: position 141,328,802 of record NC_072735.1, on the reverse strand, counting down.
AGTGGAACTCTTAAAGATTGAAGGAAAACACTCTCCGATAATTTTACAATGAAGATAATTATGAAAGCAATTATCATACAATTCCTATTTTTATTCTTATTTCTCTCTTTACCTCGTTACAAAATCACTCTTCTAAATTATCTTACACTTTTAATCGCATTATGTTTTTTTTAATTTTTTTTTAAATTTTAACTTTTTTACAATACATCCCATTTTGACTGTTTCTTTAAAACAAAGCTTCCTTAAAGACAGCAAACTTTGTAAAGAGAGATTGTTTCTCATTTATCGATGTTTGCTTAAATCATATCATTAATTTTTGTTTTCTAACAAAAAATGATCGTTTTAATGAATCTCCTCTCTTGCGCAATTACCTTCAAAAACAAAACACAAAACAAACACCTTTCTATCAAAGTATATCTGCATACCCTGTTTTGTTTCAAAATGTTTTTTTTTTTTTTTTTTGCAACGTAGTAGGGAGGTTGCTTCTGTTTGCCGATAATCACCAACTTTCAAAGATCGCTTCGTGATCTTAATTGGTTATTAAATCGTCTGCTAAGAATAATCACAAAATTCGTGTTAGAGAAAGAACAAAATGCTTTTCCCGCTTCTCCACCTTTAGAAAATATAATTTAACTAAACAACATTATAATTAGAACAATTTAAAAATCTCGCTTCAATCCGAAGAAAAAGATAATATGGTTAAAATACACATTCCAATCTAACAAAAAAATATAAATAAATAAATTAATTAATTAAAAGCTTCGAGTATATTATTTTCTCGACTCCAAACTGTGTACCAAATTTCGCAGCTATAGGTGATAACAGGCTTAAAGTGTAGCAAAGCAGTCGTTTTGTTCGTTTAAAAAGTTGTTTTCAAATCTAAGGTTTCCAGTAATATTTTGCTGTTTAGCTCCATATTTGCATTGAGTTCAGAGTAGCTTGTTCGCTAATTTAGTAACGGCTATATCTTCTGTTGTAATTAACTTAAAAAATGGAAACAAACTCGATCCGTTGCAGAAAAAAATTCTATTTCGAATGACATAGAATAATAAAGGGCGGGAGAAATCTATTATTTAATACATAGGCAATCCATATGACATTTTCGTTTACAACATTAATTACAGAAAAAAATGATTCTAAATACTAAAAAAAAGAAGATAACCACTCCATGTTTTTTACTTCCTTTTTTAAAAAAAAGGAGTATTGTATTCGCGAAAAAATTTTCACTCAAAAATCGGTCTTAATTTCCATTTTGCTCACCCCCGAATGAATGTTGAGTTTTTTTTTGTCAACCCGACCACACGTGGATTAGTGCGTAGAAACGTACAGACACCCTAAATATCCATTTTGACGATCCCCGAGTTCATTACAACGAGTTTTCTCGTGACGTCTGTATGTACGTATGTATGTGCGTATGTGTGTATGTGCGTATGTATGTCGCATAACTCAAGAACGGAATGTCCTAGAAAGTATAAATTTGATACGTAGATTTCTGGTGGGGTCTAGTTGTGCACCTTCTTTTTTGGTTGCATTCGGATGCTCCAAAAGGGGTCTTTTGCTCCTTTTTGGGGGGAAATCATTGTTAATTTCGATGTAAACTCAAGTGGTGTTATAATTTTGCGGACACTTGGCGACATATTGCCAGTCTTTTGGTCACCAAGTTTTGTCACCAACTTGGCGACAAATTTAGCGATTTCATTTTTTTTTTTAAATCTGGTTTAATTTGGCCACTGTTGGTGATATTTAGAGAGTAAACTATTGAGTCATATTAAAACTGCCAATAATGAGAAAATGACATTAAATTGGAGTAAAAGGAAGTCATGTGATGCACACATCAGCTCGTTTTAATGTAGAACATAGAGAAACAATAGTCACGTCTAATTCATATTATTTTAAATCGTTCCATTTTTTGTACAAACACTCGAATGTGTTGCTTTAAATTTAGCCATCACAATCACATTCAATGAAGGAAAAAAAGGCAGAATTCACTTCCCTCTTAGCATCATTTCGCAGTAGAAGCTATTCGGCTACAGGTCGCATTGCTGATTCTATCTATAATAGAGCTGAATTTGATTTTCTGGATTTAATGAGTAATAGCGTTAATGAAACCGGTTGCACTCACATTCAGACATTCATGCAGATAATATCGAAAAATGGTCAAAGTGCGTTCGGAAGACCGCAAACGATTATAAATATATGATTACTACAAAAGAACATGTACACACAAAATTTCGTATTTTCCAAAAATGGACAAGATGTGTCAACGTGTTTTTAAAGGAGTAGTAATTCCGACTTTTAATTTCTTGTATTGTTCATCACTGAGCATACTTGCATAATGTTCCACAAATACTGTATTTTATTAAATCATCCTTGTTTCTTAATTAATTCAATATTTTTTAAGACTTCAAACACTTATTTTATTCATTATTAAATACAACAAATTGGATCTTAAACCATAAAAAAAGAGAAGCTTACTGAAGAGGAAACTTGAGTTGGACTTTTAAGATAAGTCTACGCTCTATCAAAGCTTTGACTGCTTCAAAAGCAAAGTAAAACAATTTCGAAAATTTTTCACTTTTAACTTAGAACTTGTTTAATGGTCGCCGAGCATTGTTCTCAAAACGCTCGAAACTCTCTTTAACGAGTACTACTTTCGAAGTGGCATTTTCAGTTTCAATTAATCTGCAAACAACGAAATTATGCTCTGTCATGTGCTGACGTCATCCGTTTGTAAATCGTCTCATTAGGAAACTATCATCTTCCTCTAGCTATTAGTAAAATACAAAGAAATTAAATTGTGTTCACCGACTTTTCTTTGTGCATATGGAGAATTTGTTCCTCTGAGGATTTTTTAGATCAAATAGAGAAGCTATTCTGTAGTCTCACAGGAAGAAGAAAAAGGAATCGAACTTTGAAACTTCTGATTTTTGTTAGATGCTAGTTAATTAAAACCAAAGAAAAAAAAAACCTTTCCTTCGCTAACTAAACGATCTGAATAAAGCTGATACAGTTTAAATTGTTACTTAATTAAATACACACACACACACACACACATATATATATATATATATATATATATATATATATATATATATATATATATATATATATATATATATATGTGTATATATATATATATATATATATATATATATATATATATATATATATATATATATATATATATATATATATATATATATATATATATATATATATATATATATGTGTGTATATATATATATATATATATATATATATATATATATGCATGTATGTATGTATTATATGTATATAGACAGTTAAATCTCGATTTTACGTCCCCCCGGGCTCCAATTCAACGTATTCTTTCATTTCACGTTTTAACTGGGAAGCTAAAAAAAAAAAAAAACACTTCCTAAAATAGCAATATGTTTCTTTTTGTTCCTTTTTGTACCAGATAAACGCTGTTAATCGTTAATCTAAGTAAACAGGAATGCTACTTCTCCATCCGCAAGCTGACCTGATGGACTTTTTGCCCCCCAATGAAAATAAACAAGAAGAACTAGAAGCATAGCAAGACGCTTCTTTCAATATTGCATTAAAGAGCTTATTAAGCGATAGATAATGTTCTTTCTCATAAAGACAAGGAAAAAACTTGCAAAGTATTTCGATCTTGGAAGGTGCTGCATTTACTATGAACTCGTTAACTAAAAATAATTTCCCTACAAGAACTTTTTTTAGCCTTAAAAATTGGATTCAAAAATAAATGTGTTAAAGTGATCTAAAATGGAATGTATAATAACGTAATTTTCGTAAAACATAGATATTTCTTATAACCTTTAAAATAGTCACCTTTACTACATTTAGTTTTTCTATTTGATTTTCGTTTTCCATGTATTTTGCTTTCTGTTTGTGTGTTGTGTGGGTATATTGAAAACGAGCTTATGTGTGCATCATATGACTTCCTTTTACACCAATTTAATGTTATTTCTACATTTTTGGCAATTTTAATGCGAATCAATAGTTAACTCTCTAAATATCACCAAGAATGGACAAATTGAAACCAGATTTAGAAAAGAAAAAATCGCCAGATTTGTCGCCAAGTTGGCGACAAAACTTGGCGAATAAAAGACAAAGATATATCGCCAAGTGTCCATGAAATAATAACCCCACTTGAGTTTGCATCGAAATTAACAATGATTTCCCCCCAAAAAAGGTGCAAAAGAGCCCTTTAGAAACATCTGAATGCACTTAAAAGGGGAAGCGCACACCTAGACCCCACTAGGAGTATACGTACCGAATTTCAACTTTCTAGCACATACCGTTCGTGAATTATACGACATACATACGTACATACACACATGCATTCATAAGTACGTACATACAGACGTCAAGGGGAAAACTCGTGGTAATTAACTCAGGAATCGTCAAAATGTATATTTTGGGTGTCTATACGCTCTTAGGCACCTATCCACGTGTTGTCGGGTCGAAAGAAAAACTCAACATTAATTCGGGGTGAGCAAAATGGAAATTAAGGTCGATTTTTTAGTGAAAACTTTTTTTGCGAATACAATACTTCCTTTTTTGTAAAAGGAAGTAAAAACTCAATTCCTAAAATAAATAGTTAAGGAGCACATATGAGGCAGTGAGAAGCAAAGGGATGTGAGTCGCATAATCAAAAAAAAAAGAAAAGAAAGAAAGAACAAGTACAAATTGTAGGTGAACCATTTCTCTGTCTTGGAGCAGGAGATAGTAATAGTAGCCCTGGTAGTTGCTGCTATACAGCAGTATTTAGAAAAAGAAAAATCAAAGAAAGCCTACCTATAGGACGTTATCTTTAAAGTCGTTTTACTCGAAACTTGAAAATCTCCACTTATATCACTTTGCTTCTCACTGCTCACATGAGAATATCTGGATAGTCACGAACAGCCACTGATACTCGAATGGAAATTTCTTCCTTTTTATTGCAATAAAACTAGTTATGTGTTATATTTCATAAGCGTTTCATGCTTCGTGAATATTTTTTATCACGGCTATAAGTAATACTATTGTAAAATTGTTTGTTTCGTTTTCAAGCTATCATTAACGAGATAAACTTATTGCTCCGAGAGCTACGTCTAAGTTTTAATACATTTTGCTACAAACTTCACTAATTCATTTCCTCCATAAATTATTTTATTTTTGATAGTCCGACGAAAAACAAATCGAAAAATTATAAACCATGCGATTTTAGGGCTGCTTTTACTTATGCAACAAAAGATAAATGTAACATTGATAAGCACAAAGATGCAATTTCCTGCAAATTTGCTCTTATTGAAGCTGAATTGTTACAGAGATTCTTTTTCAACTTTCATTTGTGACGTATGCAATATTTGTGGCAAAGTACTTGATTGATTTCCCATACACGTTACAGATAAACGCTTCGTTTAAAATTTTTAATAGAAAAAATAGCCCCCTGCCCTTTTTAATTTAATATATATGGACATTTATTGTTATAATAATAGATATTTTTGTTTTTCTTTACATTCCAAATTATAAAATGCAAACTAAAATATATTGTAACTAAATTCAGATATTTATGACTGTAATTTCAGTGAGTAAAACTAATTCTTATAAAAAGCTGATCCACGAACAAACTAAAAATTAATCCAAATGCAACGCTAAATTTAACTTTGACCAAAAAAGTTTTTCAAAATTTTTCTAACATACATCTTTCAATGTTTCATAACTGAAATGAAATTCCCTGGTATCGTGAAACATTTCTTCCTGCCAGTATCAAGGAATGATTTAGAAGCCAGATAAATCGCTTATGATTTCCTATCTCCATTTATCTCTAGCCTTGATGAATTGGCTTATTTCCCTTAAACCGGGAACAATAGAAATTTCAACCCGAAAAGTCATTTCCATTTAAAAAGGCGTCAGCATTGCATCGCTCTCGTATCTTTTCCTTGTTCTGGCCCAGAGCCCGCGCAGCATTTTATCCCAGAAGGATTTATGTGGAACTGCTGATAAGCTCTTTAGGTTTCTTGGGGCGCATCAACACTTCTCCAGGAAGATAAAGTTTTCTAATTGAAATGCGCGGATTAGATCTTCTGCAGAGAGGCTTTGGAGATATGTGTGTGGAAATTAATTTATGTGTTAAATTTCTAAATGATGAATGTAAAATTCTACATTAAGGTTTGCATGTTTTTTTTTTTTTTTTTCAAAAATATTTCAACAATAAAACCTTGATAAAGTTTTTTCTTCTCACAAAACGAACAGTTAATCACATATATAATTGATTCCCTCTTTAACACCTTTCAAAAGCCCATAAAAGATCGTCCCTAAGTAGGGGGGACCTTAACTATCCTTAAACATATTTTTTTTTCTAAAACTACAGAAAGTCGTTAAATAGAGCGTTGTTAACCCATTAAGCGCCAAGTCTCCCATTTTGGGAACCTTCAATTAAGATTTTTTTCTTCATCAAGTAATTAAGATATCCTTTTGAATTTTTTTAAAATGAATGATAGAGAACCAGACTTTACTGGTAATTTTTTCAAAAAGGTTTGGAATGTAAATTCTTTTTTGAAAAATTTTCAAATTTTGCTAAAATTTCTTGTTTTTGCATTACACGGGGAAAAAATTCCCTAAAAATAATAAATGTAAATGCAGGAAATTAGAAACATGGAATATGAAGCTCAATAGACCTTTTTTCAAATCACAACAAACAGGGGTCAAGAAAAATAATTTAAAGGAGTTTTAGAGGACTTCAGTAAATAAAGTCCCAAAATGGGAGACTTGGCGTGTTCTGATTAGCAGAGCAAGTCATGCCCAGTAGAAATCGTCTTCACCCATTTTGCATGAATGAATTCTCCCCTTTTTTCCCACAGCCCCCTTTGTAGTTTCTCATTGTAAACACTCTTTTGTTGTACAATGTCAAGAGCAAGTGCTTTTATCAAAACAAGTAACATTCCATTCGTTTAGAAGAAAGTTCTGAAAAAACAGGGGTGCCAATCCTCCCTAAGGAGGATGACTCATCTCTCTGAATTTCTACAGATCATGAAAGAGATTTCCGTAAAAGGAGTTCAAATTCTTTTTAAAACTACTCCTCCCCCCTCCATAAATATATTTTGTATCTCAGTCAGCTCCATGCTCCCCTCCCCCTTGAGGGCGCTCCCCCTTCAATTAAGGAGGTTGAATTTGAATAGAGAAATTTCTTCACTTTTTTTTTTTTTTTTTTGAAATCAAAAATGTAGTAAGAACTTTTGACTTTGCTACGAGCTTCAAATACTATTAAAATAATATATTTTAGTTCAAAACAAGAAGATGTGTGCAGTATCACTTGTTTATGAATCGCCAAATTCTTTTCAGCTAGTTGAGAAAAAAAAAAAAAAACTTTAATCGAAATCGTTTAGATCACAGATAATGCGATAACTGTCTCACTCTACATTTTTACCATTTACGTAATTTGTTGGATGAAATCGGAGAAACTATGACCGTTGATAATTCTTCAATGCGAAGCATGCTAGACATTTATATCTAAAAACATTATGATGATGAATAAATCATGTCATCAAACATGTTGCGAAGCAACCGAAAGGTTGACTGCAAAAAAAACCCTTGCCTATAATAACACAATTACACCATCAGGGAGCCCAAAAATATCTTAGTTCCATTTTATAAGATACATTTTATATAGTGCTTCATGTCATTGTCATTTACCATTCCTCGATCCCCCTACATGGTTAATAGAAAAAAGCTACCTCTTCTCTTTTTGTGTATGAAAATCCTAAGGCTTTTTGCTAAAAGGTAGTAAAATGTGTGGGAAAAGTTCCGTTTTGTACAAAAATGTATAAGAAGAAGGAATGCAACAAGAATGAAAACCAGACACGGAGTGATGTACGGGCAGAGGGAGGGGGAGACGTTCTTAAGGGCTCCAACGGCTCAAGAAATTGGAAATAACTAGCATACTAATACTTATTAATGTTGCAAATATACACACACTGCTAGCCTCTGGGGCTGGCCCCCACAGCTTTTGTTGCAAGGGGGCCCAAGTTGTATAGCTTTGGATGACATGAAAACTTAAAAGTTCTACATTTTAAAGCTTGAATATGTTAAATATGTACATAAAGTACCAATACCTAGCCATATTAATTACATAAAAACGATTTTAGGGCTTTCTAATTGGATTTAGCCAGAAATTATTCAAGTATCAACATAGTGGCAGGGATATGTATGTTGTCCCCATTAAACGCCAAGTCTCCCATTTTGGGACCATACCATATCTCCTAACCAAATAAATATTTTTTGCGAAATTTCAGCTATACATGATTAGAGATGTGTATTGAATACCAAAACACATGAAAACTTAAGCGTTTTCAATGTGGTTCATATAGCGGCGCTTAATGGGTTAAAAGGAGAACCGACTGCATATGTAAACCAATTTGAGCGACATCGAAATGACAGTGCTCATTTTCAAATGAGGTTTTGCCTGCTCGCAGCAGTAGTGTGTATTGTGGTATTATGGATATTAATATAGTACAAATAAAAGTAAATATAATGACTTGAAAAAATGTTGACTACAATATGAGCTCTACACTACGTATTCGTAAATGGTAACATAAGTTGCGTGGAATCGCCCACATAGGATAACGGCACCAGTACCAGACAAGGGTCTAGTAACAGACAGTCGCAAGTTTAGATTTTAAAAATAAAGAGTTTTAGGCGGGTAAAACTGATGCTGCTGTGACCCATTAATACGGTGCAATCATCTAGTGTTATCAGACTGAACTTCATGGTATTTAGAAGGCAGTGATGAAGGTTAAGAACAACCACCGCGAGGTCAGCTGGTGTCTCATGTTCATTTAAATTTCATAAGACTTTAGTTCTAAAAATGAAGAACTTTTGCACATTTTGAAGAGAAAAAATGAATTTTGTCATTTGCTCATCCTTTCTTATTCTATCTGTTACTGGATATCATCAAATTTATTGTTGTCTGTTATTTGGGGTTAGACTTTTTTTTTTTTTTTGAAATTGAGCAAATACAAATATAATTAACTACTTCAGAGGATCCAGAAGCAGCCAATCGTTAGATGAGATGTTGTTGCATGAGAGAAAAATGGTTTAGAAAGTCTGAATACATTTAAAAGCTCAGACAATTGAGTTAATAATAATTTATAATAATTATATTTATATAGCTGACATTAATGTAGCATAAATAAATGTAAATATTATGACTTGAAAATAACATTGACTAAAATATGAACCCTGAACTAGAAATTACATTAAAAAAACAGATGAAAACAGAAAAAAACTTTCAGTTAATTTAATGCTCCTCTGGAAACGAGCCATTTCTCCAACCTTACAATTGTAATATAAAATGTTTGAAAAATATTGCTTGGGATTATTTGTTTAGCTTGTAGCATAAATAAATGAATTTTTCGGTAAGATAGATTTTCTGTTAGTAGATCGCGAGTGAGGTATCACCACTTCTCAAATTATGGTTTCAAACATTTTCTGACAGTCAAAACATGTTGACACAGACTGCTATTATCAATCTACACATCTAGCAACATCTTTTTACTTCCTTTTACGAAGTAAAGGAAGTATTGTATTCGCGAAAAAAATTTCACCTAAAAATATGCCTTAATTTCCATTTTGCTCGTCCCCGAATGAATATTGAGGTTTTTTTTTTTTTTTTTTCAACCCGCTCGCACGTAGATATATGCCTAAGAACATATAGGCAACCGAAATATCCATTTTGACAACACCTGAATAAATTACATCGAGTTTTCTCGTGACGTTCGTATGTACGTATGTGCGCATGTGTATATGTGGATATTTGCGAACTATCTCGCATAACTCAAAACCGGTATGACCCAGAAAAATGAAATTTGGTACTTAGATTTCTAGTGAGGACTAGTTGTGCACCTCCTCTCTTGGTTGCATTCGGATGTTCCAAAGGGGGTCTTTTATGCCTGGGGGGGAGTCATTGTTAATTTCAATCCAAACTCAAATGGTGTTATGATTTGGCAAACACTTGACGATATATCGTCCAGTTTTTGGTCGCTCAGTTTTTTCGCCTGTTTGGCGGTAATTTTTTTTTAATTTTAATTTAAAATTTGGTTTCATTTTGGCCACTATTGGCGATATTTAGAGAGTTAACCATTGAATCACATTAAAATGTCGAACATTGGAAAATTAATCTATATAAAACGTCTTTTTGCTCCAGTTCACAACAAATATGGGGTAAAAATATTTAATGTGTTTCTTTGCTTACTCCAATGAACTACTGTCATTAAATTGGCGTAAAAGGAAGTCATGTCATGAACACATCAGTTCATTAGTTACATATTTACATGAAGAAGTGAATAATCCCACGTTGCAAGCTACAAGAGACCCCACAAAAGTCGGAGTTAGGGTAAAATTTCAAGATAGGACCAAACTTTTCAATAGGCATTGAAAAGCTGCAATTCAACCCCAAGATGGAATTGTCAGGATGAAATAACCATATCAGAAGTACAGACAAATGTTCTTCGACGACGGAGAAAATTCATATTCTGGGTTAAAATAGATTTCAATGGTTCAAGAGAAGACCAATCAGAAAGTGCTATCAGTACTTGAATTTGGAATTGTTTTCCATACGCAGAAAGTGTGCAATGAAAATTTTGAATACTTCGCCACTATTGACTCTTTCAAATTCCAAACAGGCCTACCTGTTTATAGTACTATGTTTGGTTAATAACTTTAGAGGATACCAGTTACGATAAATACAGTCATTTATCGCGTAAAATAGTTTTTTTTTTCCTGTAATTAACAAAAACGCGTAATTCAAAAATATAAATGAAAATAAATTAAAATTTAATAAACAAAATTTTTAGTGACATTTTTAAAAAATCGTTTCACTTAACAAATAACCGTGAACCGATTCCGTTAAAAAATCATTAAATAGAAATATATAACAACGGACAGCTACTCTTCTATTTTTGTTGGAAAAAAATTTATGGTAAATATGTTTTTGTTAATAAATTTTTAAAAGGAAACATATCTGTTTTTTCTCACACGAGCGTAAAAATTTAAATTTATAAATTTTTCGCACCTGTCGCTTATGGGCACACGACTGAGCCTGTTATCATATTATCTTTTCAAGATTTTTTTTAATCCTTAGCTATTCAGAAAAATTAAAAATGCAGAAAAAAAATACAATTAATTTTGACAAGATGTCAGGGAAACCATCATTCATTAAGAGAAGGTACATGTAGTTTGCAATTACTGGTGAGCCTTAGGCGGTATGTCAGCTTGCTGAAACTTCATCTAATTTTGTGGCTAGAATTCAATCTAGCTTAATTAGAATCCTTTGGGTGACTCTCAGTTTGAATTCCGTAGAATAATATTTGACGCTATGATAAGAAGTAGTGTGATATATTTTCTTTAGCAATATTTAGTCAAGGAGTATGATTACGAATCTTACTGCGAAGAAATACAATGGTTCAGAAGTAATTTTTAGTGATAAATCAGTACCCGAAATAAAATAACTTGTATGGGTTTTAAAAAAGCGTAATTATAATTATTGCCTTTATTAATAGAATAGCTGCTTTGCCGGCGCTGCACGGTCAACCTCGAAAGTAAAAGCTGTGCCAATTGACGTATGTCCTATAATCAGGAAGAACAAATTCCCCTTCGACGTGCAGAAAAAATAATTTTACGACTCAAAATTTAATTTAGACCACTTTGTATTGTTTAAAGATCTAAAAAATTCAATTAATTTTTTAAATTGTGTAAACATTCCGTTTATTTATTTTGGAGGGAATAGCCATTATGACGAAAAAAAAGTATGTAAATTGCTGAGCATCAAACGAATTATGTACAAGTTTGACAAAGATCCGACGTAAACTGTGGATTTGCATAAGTTACTTTCCCACTAGACTTCTTAATAACAAAGAACCAATGTTCCAAGTTCAGCAAATATCCGACGAAAACTGGTTTTTTATCAGGGAAACCCCTGTATATGGACGATTTATATGGCTGCTAAAACTTCAAAAATACTTTATTTAAAACAAGCTTTCAACCACAACTGACATAATGTTGAAAATAAAAGGGAAGAATACGTCCCTTTTGGAAGCGCTCAGTACAGTAACAATTTTTTCAGACTTACTCTAAAATTCAGTATTAAATAAATATAATATCAAATTAAAACTATATGCCAAAAAAAACCACAATTTTCTATTATCTAATTCAAGTTCTATAAAAAATGCCTGAATTGTTTTTTTTTCGAACTCACTTTCATTTAAGAAGTTTCAAGAAGCTATTGACTCGGATTATTTTCCAGCTTTAATCCTCTGTACCGTATGAACCATTGTAGGTCTCAGATAAAAACAGCGTTTCAAGTCTAGCTTCAAGTTACTCATAGTACAATCTACATAAGAAAGAAAATGACACACAAAGAAGGATATGTCAGAATGAAACGAAATTTTATATATGTTTGGGCAACGTTAAAATAAGAAAATGATTGAAAAATTAAAGCAAACATACTATTTATAACTAGAAAATTTCAAATGAATAAAGGTTTTAGTACCCTGTTGAATCACCTGTAGCGTGGCTACACGAAGAAATACAGTTAAGTATTAAGACATATTAATCTCATTAGTCTTACTCATTAGTCTTTCACGTTTATTGATGTCCTACGTCATCTAATTCCACAGTTACTGTGAACGCTCCACTAATTCCATCAAACACACATGCTGTCCAATTTACTGCCATAAGTGATCGCAGATAGGCTCAATTTGTGACAAATTGAAGCATCGATAAGGCCTGAGTAGGTGAGATTGTGAAAGAAAAAGACCCCTGACATCTTTCCTGTGTGTCTTACGTTAAAAAAATGACTCTTTTGAGCTACGCCATGAGTGCACACACATGTGGCTGAAGCGTGAAACAAAGTCACTGTACTGCATTAATCTTAGGGATGCCCATGTTTCGTATACGATAGCACCTATTATGTCACTTTAGCTGTGGATGCAGTATGCCGCTGAAAAGCAGAGACTCTATTAGTGCATTGCACTTGGAGTAATGTCGAGTTCAACGGGATTGGACTAATACTGGATAGATCCATATTGTATTTAGCAATGAATCCAGATCGAACTTGGGGCAATGATGAGATTTTTGTAGCCTTGAAGAGATCTTGTTCTCAACTCCCAAAGACTCCTTAAGAAAGAGGACTTTCATATTCAGCAGAACATCAGAACCTACAGCTGAGGTGTTATTATGGGGTGCTATCGTACATAAAACATTGTAACACCTAATATTGATCCACAGCTCCATGACAGCATTACGGACGAAAGACTCAAACTTTTGTAACGTGGGGAGGCGCTCATGGTGGGTTCTCTGGAGTCAGTTTTTAACATGACATTCGGCCACACTCAGCAAGGGTGTCAGGGGGCTTTTTCTTTCGCTATATTAAGTACTCTATTTAGTCTGCGCGATGCCTTGAGTTGTTACAAATCGAGCATACCTGGAATCACTTGAGACGTTAAATTGGACAACCTATGAGCTTTATCGAATTAGCGTCGTGTTTGCAGCAACTGTCTTATGAGATGATAAAGGTCATCGTTTGAGAATGATATACTTCAAGGCTTAACTACATCGTTTTGTACATTTACGCCAGTTGTGGCTCAACGGGGTACAAAAAACCTCCATCAATTTTGAATTTTTCCTGTTATAAATGATGCTTTCGTTTTCATTTTGTAATCACTTTCATGTTGCCTTCACATATGCAAAATTTTGTTTCATTCTGATCATTTCTTCTTGGTTCGCCATTTTTTTCTATTCTTTTTTATAGACTGCATATTCACACCGAAGGTTAAGAACGCATAGGTCAACTTATTGCTTATTGTATCTTCAGCGAATTGCAGCTTCTCTTGAGATGCAATTTTTAGGATTAAATGGTCCGTCGCAATAAACTTTTGTGGCGCCATGGCCCCCACATGAGGGGGAAAAGGAATAACACAGCAATAGATCCTTGTAGAAAAGTGGCCCGATGTGAGAAAAGTGAGATAAACAAACATTTAAACGCAACATAACAAAAATCTTTCAGCATGATCTGGTAGAATTGTCAACAGTAAAAAATAAGAGAGTCATAAAGGGTTAGGAGGTGGGAGACTGCTTTATCTCTCGCTTCTAAAACAATAGTTTGAAAAACAGGTTATGTTTAGAGTCCGTATGTGTTTGTCTGAGATTGGTATTAATGAAATTTTTTCCCGTGCTCAAGTTTTGGAAGTAATTACATTTCTTATGTATTTTCGTTTACCGGGTAAATATACTGAAAAAAAAAAGAAAAATTAGGAGATGACAAGCCAAGTTAGATTTACCCCAACTGTACAATGATACATCCTACTACACGATTCTCGTAATGGAGGCCTAGCAGAAGTGTTTTAATATATCTTAGTAAAACGTTTACTCAATGTATCCAACACAAATACGCTTAAAAATGATATTATTTTTTATTTTTATCGTTAATAAAAAAGTTCAGCTTTTTTTTGGTTTGTAATTGGTTTGCAGCTAGCCATCCAATTCAATGGCGTTGCGTAAATTAATTTTTAAAAATTCTGCTTCTACTGCACTTGGAGAAAAAAAGATTTTCGTTTACAAAAGCTTTCACAAGAAATAAGTTTAACCTTTAAGAAACGCAATATTTGGTGTACATATGGGAACTTTTGTTATATACCTACTGCTAATAAATAGTGAAGCAGATAAAATTTAATCAATATTAGGGAAATTCGCTCAGTAGCTGTGAGATTTCAACGATATGTGTCCAAATGGTCTAAAAACGATGTAAAAGAATTCAGAAACGTTTCTCGGAAATAATGAGCAGCTGATACATTCAATTTTTTCAAGTAATACAACTTGCAAAAAACAGGAATATTTCCGTTAATGTCAGTAACCTTTCTGAAATTGTCCTTGAGATTTTCTGAAGAATTTGAGAATCACGTCAGTTTAAACCAGTTATATCTCCGGGATCATCAAGAAAAAATAAGTAGGCTTATGTAAATTGATTAGAACCTTCCTAGTTTACCAAGAAGGCGCCGTTAATGCAACCATGGCCGAAACTAAGACACAATTACAAGCAAGAACCAAGCATCCCCCTTGCCTGCAATTCTTGCCTTGCAAAGCTGAAGCTATCCTCTGACTTATTCGTTCTCATTGGGAGCTTAGTTAATCTCGACGGGAAGCAGTCAAACTAAAGCCCATACACTTAATAAACACGCTTAGTCAATACTTAAATTATTAGCTAAAAATATTTTTCACAGCAATGAAAAGTTTGTATTAATGCAAATTGTTGCACTTAAAACGTTTTTGCTAAGATACTTGATTTTACGGGAAAATAAATAAAAACCTGTGAAATCCCGAAAAGTTCCACGAATATGATCAGCTTTTTTACAGTGTACAACTGTTCTCCAAAATGTGATTAATTTACATTTCTGTTTAAATGTATTTTTAAAAAATAATGCATCACTTGCATTTCAGATATTATTTAAAGGAATTCTTGAACAATGAGTAAAATACCGGGTCATTTAATTGTAGCTATGAGAAACAATTGCATTTTATCTATTTTTGAATGAAACGCGTGTAAAAGTTGAAACCCAAAGTGGACTTTCATTGATAATAAATTCAAGGTCTTAAGGTATAATAACGGTTAAAACAAATCAAGCAAATTTGATGGCTTATCTAGTTTAGAGTTCATTTCCAAGCGTGTGCAATAGTTATCTACATTCAAAAAAATATTTTAAATAAGTCTTCATAATTTTTTAGACGAGATAATTTTTATTTTGTTTTTTTTAATTCCAAATCAAAATTATTGTATCAAAATAAAAAATTTAAAAAAACGGGAAAAAAAAGATTCACTTTACTTTTCCTTATTTCTTACATTTTAAGTCAGTAAAATATTGTTTCAAACACGTATTTGCCTTTGTTTATGAGATGCACTGTATGCAAAACCCATAATACATATATTACAAAGTCGTTTACTGTAATACGTTCATCGCGAGTAAATATAGCACGAAAAATTTTCCTCTAAAACAATATTTGCGAATTTTTCCAGAGCATTTAAACAAGCAGTACGCATCGTGATATAACACTGGGGAAATGAATAAACCCATAAAAGTGTAGACATAATATGATTTGTTTGTTTACATTTCCTTGTGAATTTCTCCTTAAAATCGGAAAGCAACGTGTATTTCTTTTTCTGAAAAAAGCGGAGCGTCAGAAATTAGAACGAATTTCTTACAATGTGCGCTCAAAAACATATATTTCTCGTATAAAATAAAAACTTACAAAGGTTAAAGCGTTGTGTTCTCTTTTAAACGCATTTGAGAGCTAAACAATATTAATTTTTAAAGAGCGGTAGCATTAAAACTGCCTGAAATACAAGTTCTAAATATGCGTTCTTTGATAAAAATAAAATCACAGTCAACTTTCGATTACTCGAAGCTTTATAACTCGAATGTTATTTTATCTCGAAGATTTCATTCGGTCCCGAAATAAGTTAGAGTCTCTAAAAAAAAGTTGTCTCGAATGTACTCCATTTAAATTGAAGTTTTCACTATAGTTTCGTTTTTTATTTTGTGCATAAAAATACAGTAAAAATGAGCAAAACGTTTTTGTTTCCCTCAGCGTATTGGATTGCTTAGAAGTTTGTTGGATCAGGATAATTTATTTACTACTAGCGATACCCGCACGACTTCGCCGGTTGTAGAAAAAAAAGGTCATTTGGTTCGCCTGTATATTTGCAAATAATGGATGATGCATTTCTCGTCAATTCGTTATGTTAATTTGCTCGCTCATGTTATGGTAATTTGCTCGTCCACGTTATGATAATTTACTTTTAAACGTCATGATAATTTACTCGCCTATGTTATGATAAGTTGCTCGATAAAATGTTCTTAAAATTGGAATATAAAGGGAACAAAATTGAATTTTGGAAAAAAAACGCTTCAAGATGCTCACCCCCATGCTACGAACTAATTTTGTGTCAAATTTCATTAAAATCGGTCGAACGGTCTTGGCACTACCCGCGTAACAGAGATCCAGATATCCAGACATACATACTTTCAGCGTTGTTATTAGTAAAGATAAGGTTTTTGATATGCACAGTGTTGGAAGATTTCGTGAAAAGTAGCCAAAAGGGCTACTGTTTGTCGTGCCTGACGACCAAAATTTCATTTCTGGATAATCTTTGAGAGACTAACATTTGTTGAGGTGGAGTGGGTAGAAATAAAAGATTACTAAAATATTGAGAAATATGTAACTGCATGCGAATCCTTGTTCTATGGAGCTGTTATGCAAGCTGTTCGTGATGAGTCCGCTTGAGCAGATTCTGATGAAAATAATAATTAAGAATATTCACGACATCCATACAAGCAAGTACCAGATTTTGCAGCTATTTTACGGCAGTAACTGAAAACTCCGAAAATGTGAATAAGTCGAATTATTTTTACAAACTAAATGATGTTTTAATATTCAATTAAACAAAAAAACTAAAGCAGTCGAAAATATATTCTTTTTTCAAAGTATCTCAGTAAAATTTATTTTCTGTGAAGATATTTTTGTATTACTATAACTATTTTTTTTTCAAACAATAAATATTTTAGGTTATTTATTGTGGCTATTCCTGAAGGAAAACAAATAAAAAATATTTCTTTACTGAGAAAAGAATTTCCGACAGTTGGAACTACCAATTATTCGCAGGTCTTAGCCGGTCGTTTGGACTTCGAGTTATCGATAGTTCGATAGTTGACCTTTAAGGGATATCTTTATTTATTTATTTCTTTTTTGTAAAACTAACACTGTTTTACAAAATTATCATTAGATTTTGTAATCAGAATTGTAGTGCAGAACAAACTACATATTTTTCCCCCCTTTTTTTTCAGAAATTGTGATAGTAATTATATTGTGATTATTCTTCAAGAAAAAAAGGTTAAAAATAACAATATAAATTTTTTATAAGAAGCAAATATTTTTTTTAAAAATAATATTAAATAGAAAAAAAAAATGTATAAAAAATGAAAAAAAAAACGTACTACAATAACGAAAAACTGTTTAAGCTTATGGGTTTTGATTAATAACCACAATAGCTTTTAATTTGATCAAAAAACATATGTAATGTTAGTTTATTAACTTTTATAATACCAAGCTCGATACTTTAGTCTCCCTTCCAAATAACGGGGATGAAACATTACATTGTAGAAACAGGTGCACTAAAGCGGTTCTTACTCCATACTCTTTCGATATAGGAATTCAAGTTTGATCGGATGTTTTAAGCTGATGAATAAGTTTAGTTGGCTTTAATCCAACAGGAAATATAATTTTGAGCTGTAACATTACAAAATATCAAAATAAATGTTTAATATTACAATCACAAAAAAATAGTCATTTTACCTCTTCATGCATTGAGATGTAATGATATGTTTACCTACTAAATTATATCATCAAAAGTTAAATATTTCACAGCATAGTACTAATTTAGTTTCGTCATTTATTTACATTCTGTAATTTGTAAATCCTTTGATCACCTGCCATTCAATCGAAATTTCCACAGCCATTAAAATTTTATGTCACTCTTTTCTTTGCATAGTATCAGTAAACTAAATGCGATAAATGGAACACTTTATTCTGGAGAAATATTTGAGAATAATTTACCATTTTGCAGCAGCGTTTCATCTGTACTTGTTATTCATTAAAAGCAAACACATCTCACATTAGAGGACACTTTTCAAAATCACACTCATTAATAATATACGCTTGAAATGCCAACTTTAAGATCTTTCTGAAACGTACGTCACATAATTGCATTATTCATCAAAGCACCTTATTGAAATCGTTGGGTCTTTCCACCGCCACCCAAGACATAATTTTCAGATTTCATAAAGCGTAAAAGCTACGCATACCTCAAAAGGGCATCTTAATGAATTGCTTTTAAATCATTTAGGCGCAATGTCAGAGAGGAAACGATGTAGAAAGAAAATGTGAAACGCAAACGAGCAATAACTTCTGCCGAACGTGAATTCGAAATTACTACGGCAATAAATCACGGAGGAATCCAATAATATCCTTCAGATAGTGGGGACACTTCCTTGGATAGAACTATTTCAGCCGACTGTCGTACATCACCGATGAGATTGGCTAACCTCTCGTCGGCCATTGTCTTGTGGCTTGGTTTCTCGACATTGTTATGAATAAGCAAATACTTAGACTTCTGAAAGCAATTTAACAGTTGAAGTTTTAACAATCATATTTCAATTCAAATTGTAACTGGCTGTAGAAAGTATGTATAATTAGTACAGTACATTTGACGAGTTGAAAGGCGTGTAATACTAACATATGCTGACTAAAGTTCAGGTTAACTATTTCAGGAGATACCCGTACCTGTTGATGTTTATCGTTTCGCGGTTTCTAAAGCAGTCGGCGATTAATTTCGCAACTCCAATAAATTATTGGGGGCGCTGCAGCCACTTTCTAATGGCGGATTAAAAAGGTAAAACAAACAAATGCCGTAACTTATAACTTGCTTTGACGCTTAGTTAATGACAGCAATTTTTCATCGTGTTTGTGGGAAGCTTTCTTTTCCATTCTTCTGGAATTACATTATATCATAAATTGTCTGAAGCCTATAATTTACCCCAAAGAAAACACGTGAAATGGAATGTTTTACCTTTTTCTTTAGTATTGTTAATCACCGCAAGGTAGCGTATTCGAACTCTGGCGTTGCGAATGACTGAGGAAATACAATTTGAAAATTTAAAAGAAAATTATCGTTTGTAGTTTTGATAGACACGTTTTAGGTCATATTGGTTTTAAAGGAGACCTATCAATTTATTATTTTAGATGTGCAATACTAACTCAAAAATATTAAAATTTAGGTAAAAACCCTGTCTCTAATTTTATATAATTTGGCGGTTTATCGCGGAAGCGGAGAAAAAAAGATGAGAGGTTGACAAATGTGAAAAGCACTGAGTTTATTTATTTATTTTTATTCTTTTTTTTTTAAAGGTTGATACTGGCCTGTCGAACACGATTCGCCGACTGGAATGCCAACGGTGACTCGCGCACCTTAAACTGTCTTTGCCAAACCATCCTCCAAACTCCCTTTCTAAAACAATGATCAGATGGTGATTATTGGCTGTTGATTTTTAACTAAAAAGAAATAATAAAACCAGAGTTCTTTTTAAGACTCCATTGAATTGAAAAAAAAAAAAAAAAACCTGCATGTATTGGTAGCTTAGAGCAGGAATTAAAATTGAAGGAGCAAGTCCAATCATTGGCTTACGAGAAGCTTACCCATAAAACTCCAAGTCACGTGACTCAACAACGACGAATGGTTGGCACGTTTTGCGTGAAATAAGCAAAAGAAACCTGATTTCTTCCAATGCTTTGCATTAAAATCTATCCCCTGAATTGGGGTCTTGGTTTCATGAATGAAAGTCTTCACTCCCTCCATTTTAACTCTTCTCAATGATTGATAGGCACTAGGACTGTGAAATGTGAAGTAGCCGGGTCCATGAATGACTATGTTTTAAATTATCAATTGGGTTTTAGCTAAACAAAAAAAAAAAAAAAAAAAAAAACCACTAATGTGGCAGAAACATGCTTTCCAATTACACTGAACCCGTTTATAAATATCAGGTGAGGTTTAAAAAAATGATCAGAGATTTAGATACGTTCAACTTTGTTAAACTTTACTTTTAGTTGATCTTGTCTTGTCAGGTATCTTACCATCGCATACCATTACCGCTAGGAACAGCTTATTGCACTTCGTGAGAATATCTAGAAATGGGATTACTTCTTTTGGTAAAAAAAAAATAAAATCTTCAAGCATTGCTTTATTTGGCTTGTTAATTTAATCATTTTATCACACATTTGGGGTAAAAAGGATTTTATATAGACTGAATAAGAGAAATAAAATTTGAAACTTTAAATAATCTGCATATTTAGTATAATTTTTTTTTGAGTTATTTTCCAGTTTTATTCACAAATGAAATTACACTTTAGTGAAACAGTAATTTTCAACAAAATTGAAACCAGAGGAAAAAATAGCTTGTAATTTATAGATCTTAATCATAAATTCAAAAGATATACTCTATTTAAATCGTATTTTTATTGGAATTCTTTTCACGGAACTTTTAAATGTCGTAAAATAAAATATAAATAAAATTCAGAATCTAAATAGATAAAATTCTACTAATTCAAATTGTATCAAATCATTAATCTTTAAATTATTTAAAACAAACGCAAAGCCGGAAAAAAGTATTACTATTCATAATAATTTTTAAGTTAAACATTAATGCACTATATTTATAAGATTAAAATATTTTTTAAAAAGTTAATATAATATGCATTGACAAAGATGATTTTTATTCCCTTACTTAAAACATTCTTCCATTGCACAAGTGAAAGAAGACCTTATTTGGTACTCACCTGAAAAAGATAAATAAATAAATGTCACATGAATGTCACCTAAATAAAATATTAGAAGTAATCTACAGCAATTATAAAATCGAGTTGAATAAATTACATTAAGAACACTTATAAACCGGTAATCATTTTATGCTAATTAAGAAATAAGTACTAAATATTTTATATATTTCATCTTAATTTTTCGAAACAAAAACTACTTTACGCTTATTAAGAACCAAACACAAATTATTTTAAATATTTGAGATGCTCCGGTAATGGTTTATGTCTAAAAAATGTACATACACGTAGAATGGAAGTAAAATTTTTATAAACATTATTCAATATTAGTTAAACATTTAATAATAAAACAGTTCATACTATTTTATAAATTAAAGCTCGGTATGAAAAGAGTTTTCTTTTTTTTTTTTTTTAATTGTAGTACTTTTGATCCCATACGGTAAACAATCGCAACGATAATGTTCTGTGAGGATATAAGTAAGAATAAAATGAAAAAAAAAGCATTTAATCGTTTTTTAACTGAACAGCTCTGTATTACAATTATGCAGTCAAGTGCATATTTATTTTTGTGACCAAACTGTTACTCTTTACTTGCTGCATTGCCCAACTTTACCCGATCTGCGTTGGAAAAAAAAAGTTCTGTCAAATGGTTCATCATGCTTAAATATTAAAAAAAAAAGAAATATGAGAAAATATCCATCAACGTGTAAAAAAGAGCAATTTTATTGCAATTTAGATCTCTTTGGATTTTTTATAAATTCCGAAATTTCAGTCATTGTTATTGCGCAAACATTCCGTTTTATTGATTTTCATACGAGTCAGCTTTTGCTTCCTCCACAGGGAGATGAAAAAAACCCTGTGTGAATTCCTGAGTATAAAAAGACTTTGTACAAGGAATACACACACATACAGCCATATTAGATATTAAATGTTATTATTACTTTTTAAGTTACTTGTTTTGGAACATATTGGTCGGCTTTTAAAAGGCATAAACTTCGAACATACATTTTTAACATATTTCAATCTAAGCGTAATTCTTTTTTTTTTTCTTATTTAAGCTACAAGACGGTCAATATATTTTGTAAATCCCAATAAGTGTCGAAGACAAATGAGACAGAGTAGCTGAGCCCCGAATGTAGCTATTTTCTTCATAAAGTTGTCTTCATGTTTCAAAAAGGAACTATACGTAATTTAAAAGTCCAAGTAAAATAGATGTTACTAAATCCATCAAAGCACTTTCGCTTCGACCTCTGCACTTTAAAGGTATCGAAAAGAATTCGAACTATTCAACACTCGACTCAGAGAATTCAGCATCACTTAAGGAAATTTTTACATCTGTATCTCAAAGAACAAAAGACGACTTCTCATTTATTTAAACTTGACAACCTAAGAGCATCATTACTCAATCCAAAGGGAACATTTATTGAGAAAAGCATTGAATAATGCTTGATGATTTATGTTGCTTAACATTTCAGTGTAGAACCTTTTTCGATGAAGATTCATTTGTGTGAAAATTTTAACAATAGAAGTCGAAGCGTCAAGTGTTAGTTACTAGATTTTAGACTATAACTATAACTAGGGAAAATGAATATTACTAAGAGGAAGTGTGATGCCTAATATTAGTAGCTATTAGTTTTTCGTTTTACACTAATGACATGGACGTTACGTGTAGGTTATCCAAAACTAGCTATTTAACAAATACTGTACCAGCATGTAACACATTTTAACGTAACGTAACAATGAATGGGGTGATGATTAATGGTTTAATGAAAATTTGGTTATTTATCGTTACAGAAAGCATGGCTGTCCCCCGCAACTTTATCGTTTCTTTCCGTTTCCAACTGATGTGTTGACGTAAGAAATAATATTTGAAATAATTTGTTTATTTATGCTTTCTTGCAATCTTGCAAAATTCGCTTTTTATGCCACCTACTATTTAATGCAAAGAATGCCATCTTTGGTGGCTGCTTAGGTGAATTTGGCAACGTTGTGTAAAATAGTTTTATTTATTTCTAATTTGAATAGAACTAATGTGGAAAAATTCATTGTTAGACTCAACAATCAGAGGTCAGATAATTTGAGTTTCACTTTAACACTGCATTAGCAGTACAATTAGCTGTGGTTCAACTGGATAAAAAGTTTCATTTTTTTCTCTCATTACCTTATGTACAATTTGGCTTCGAGTTGAACACCGTTCTCTAAAACTGCATTTGTATACCAAATTTTATATTTTTAGGCCTTACCGTTTTCCCGGGTAGCGCGTCGAACACAAACACAGAAAAATATCCTTATGTATAGAATATTTTATTTACTAAACGATTCACTTTTTTGAATTTGTATTTTTTTTTAAATTATGGCACAGCGTCTTAAATTGATTACTTATTTTTAAATGTATTTAAAAAAAAAAGCAAACAAACAAAAGAAAACGGCTCTAGTTATAAAAGTCCAAACCGCCATTGTGCATCATCTTTCTCTCATGCTTATTGGGAATTCCTCAATATTTGGTGCAAATCTAACCTGACAAAAAAAAAAAAGGGATACGCAGATCCTAATTGCTGCGTTACCAAGCAGCCAGGTTAGATTTTTCCGCGTTTTAGATGCATTGACCGACGTTACCTTAAAGAATGCTTCATTCCCTGCCGTAAAAGGTAAATTAGGTCAAGAGACAATGCCAAAATTTTCTGTTAAATCAATAAATACCTGTTTAAATAAAATCCCTATTATAATCTCTAGAAACCTCTTAGGGTAAGCTCGGTCCTCGATCACACACGTTTCTTGGGAACCGGAAATCCTGATAGCCTGGGGCTGGACACACCGATGAGAATCGGAGATTTAGCTTCGAACACCCCTTGAGGGAAGGATAAGGGGAAACGAATATGGTAGCATATGAATTTCTAAAATATGTACTCTATAGTATTATAAATAAGAAATGCACATAATGTTACTGAGGAAATCCTAATTAACGTATAGTTCGGTAACATGTGTGTACTTATTTAGAGTTCTGCAAAAAGGTCAACGAACTACCTTGTACTATATGAATAAGTTTTTTTTTTTTCAGAATATATTAGAGATAAAAGACCCTAAAAAGTTCAATAATGAAATATTAACAAGTCCCTTGAACTGTATCAAAATACAAACTGAAGTTCCTAAACCTGTACCTGTTTCTTTAGACCTCTCAAGATTATAGTAGATATATTTTCTGTTGCGATTTATGAACACTTCCGGTAACTAGAGTTACACAGACATGTACCTGGGGAAAAAATACCCCCCCCCCGTATAATTGTCTAGTAACTTTGCTATCAATCTCAACATGTGACTTTTAGCCATTTGCAGAATGCCTTCGCTCATTTTACTACCTACATTTCTCAACTTTAGAGTAAAACAATGCACATACTTATTTTAGTTTGTTACAATGTTTGTAATAAACTTTATCTTAATTGTATTTTAAGCAATTCTAAAGAGTTAAGGTTTAGTTGCTGAAATGTGTCTCTTTTACACATTAATAAAATGTCTCTCTTTAAATTAAATAATGTAAGGTATGGTTCGGGAAGAACAAACATTAATGGATATAAAACTACACAAGCCTTTTAGTTTTTACTTCCTTTTTGCATAAAAAACACGTAAATATTTTTTACTACCACTTTTAATTATCTAGATTCAGGCTTTAGTTATTATTAGAGGCCGGATTATATGTACAACAAAATCATCAAAATACGCATGCTAGTATGTACTAAAAATTCCAAAAATAGGCACTGAAAAAGGCGTATTCGCGGTTATAAAAAAATTCACATCAGAATAAAACATGAAATGGTCTTCCTATTTTCGCATTATTTATTTCTGGCAATATATTTTGATTTTTGTCTATAATATGAGCTAAAAACAAAAAAAAAACAAAAAAAAAAAAAAAAAAAAAACATGATCATTAATAATAATACATAAAAAAATGGACGATCCCTGAAAAGTCGACAGATTGTTCAATTTGTTGTCCTTTATACTAATATGTTGTAATATTTCTTTTGCGAAATAAATTTTAAATGTGAACTAAAAAAAACGTTATATGCAGTTATTTTGTAAAATTGCTGCTTTCAACCAGAAATGCACAAATGTCAACAGAAGAAAGAATGTATACGCACATATGCATTTGCATATAATCCTAGTTTTAGTTATTATTTCAACTCGGGTAGTATGCAAACATTTTAAACCAAATAGTAGCGTTTTTTTTTTTTTTTTTTTTTTTTTTTTTTTTTTTTTTTTTAAATATCGGCAGAAGATTTAAAGAATTTTCAGGCTTATTTAAAACATCTATTAGTTGTTTCATTGAACACAGTTTGAGAAAACATTCTGTAAAGTTCACGTTATGCGTTATCGTTAAGCAAAACTAAATCATTCAGCTTTGCATACGTTCTAGCATTTTAAAAGTTCTACTTCGATTTTAATAAGAACCCGTATTAAGTTCGAGTACTCTAAATGCGATTTGGACTTTGTTTCATTGGAGATGGGGCATCCGTATTTCCAGTTCGAAATTAGATTGT
This sequence comes from Uloborus diversus, assembly GCF_026930045.1. NCBI lineage: Eukaryota > Metazoa > Arthropoda > Arachnida > Araneae > Uloboridae > Uloborus > Uloborus diversus. The sequence goes on along the minus strand of NC_072735.1, from coordinate 141,302,847 downwards.
TTTTAGCAAACATCGTCTAACAGTTTCGTCGGAATGAAAAACGGAAACCATTACTTGAATAACACAGTAATTTGAAAACTGCTTTCGCAAATATATGCCTAGGGACGCCAATGCATTTCCCAAGAACAATAAAAGCATGAAAAACGAGAGTTTAGATTGCATTTAGCTGAAATAAGAGCAAAGAAGAAGAAAAAAAAAGATAACTATACAGAAACAAAATTATAAAAGAAAATAAGTTAAAAGGGCAAAAGCAAAATGAGAGAAAAGAGCGATTGAACAATAAAATACGGAAGCGAAAGAAGAGAGTATCCCTGTGGTCTTACGCTTACTTTCCCAAATACATTTTTCAATTTGGAACCTTATCGCTTTTGGCCGTAACCAGAGCCATCAGAGAGTGGACGTTTACTTTCCATGGAGTTTTTCTTTCATCTGATATTTCTTTTGATATTTTTACTCCACGTCATCTATGACTGGGAAGTTTTTCAAGTGCAGTCCAAGAAAATAACTGCAGCAGAAGGGAGACACGAAAGCGAAAAACTTTATCTAACTGGTTGAAATACCTGGATAGCAATTACGAAGGAAACAGGGGTATGTTTCGATTCCTTTATGTTCTTGATCCAAGAGCATGCGGTCGTAAAGAAAGGGGAAAATATTCTGGAGAAAAGAAGTTGGTAAGATATTGTATTCTTTGGACTTTTATTGATCATTTGTTAGGATAGATAGCAACAAAATACCTTTACTTTTTCAAAATATAGTTCAATCATACACGCTACTAGCTCCATTACAAAATTGATGGAATTTTTAATGTAGCGAAACCTTTAAGTTACGTTTCACAAGTGCAAAGCATAATTTAATTCATCTCTTTTTAAAGTAAATGGCTTGCATGATTTTTACATAATCTTTCAATTTAGTTCTTCATTTGTAATTTATTGAAACTAGTACTGATAAATAAAAACTATATCATTAATGAGAATCACAACACATTTTTCATTTTGTTTAATCATATACGCTGCTGGTTCATCTGCAAAAGGGAAGCAATTTTTAATGTTGCAAAACCCGCAAGTTATTTTTTACAAATGTTAAACTTAATTTTAACTTAAAAAAAAACAAACTTGTTTAAATTACTTTAACAATTTTAACTAACACAACCTCGGAAAATTAAAATATCGGTATAAATGAATGCGTTAAATGTACATACTCTGAAATTTTGTCAACCATAAAACCACAAAGATTATAATCAAGAAATACGTAAAACGTACATAGGTAATTCTTTTTTCATCACAAAACCACAAACATCGTTACGGAGATATGCATTAGCTGCATATGCACAGAAACGTCAAAAAAAAAAAAAAAAAAAAAAAAAAAAACGTCATAAATAAATACAGTAGAGCCCGCGTATTAGAATATCGCTTAAAATAATACCCCGCTTAATATAATACATTTTCAATCAAAATAATCAATTTAATGCTTTGGTACCAAAGCAATGTAATGTGTTATTTTGATTCCGGTTAATATATTCTGCTTATTAGAATATTCCACTTATTAGAATGTTTTTCCGTGGCAAAATGACTATTCCATTAAGCAGGTTCGACGTTACGTAAAAAACCATATACGCAAGAACTTTTTCAACCACAGTCCTCGTAATAAATAAATACGCAAAACTATTTTCATCACGACCCCGTAAATATTTTTTTCAAGATATGCACAAAATGTATATGCGCAGAAAGTAAAAGCGTTATAAACGTAAATACGTAATTACGTTTTTTACGAAGTTCATACGCATGAACTTCTTCATCCTAAGACACCGTACTCAAGAAATACGTAAAAATTCGGATGCGTGGAAACTGTACCATAAATCTAATAAAATTGTTACGGTAAAATAAGTTTACATAATGAAAGACACGGATTAAGTTATGTCAAAATAAAAATCCAAACACTTCGTTACCAAACACATACAAATCAAATTCACCACAAAAACACACGCACAAATAGCGTATTCAAGAAATACTTATAAAAGCGGATACAGTTTCGGTAAAATTCGTTTATATAATGAAAGACACGTACAAGCTTTCGTCCCAATAATAATCCAAACACTTTGTTACCAAACACATACAAAACAAACTAAATGTAAAAGTTCAATATTTCAAATTATGCTTTATTCTTTTTCCCGTCATTTCAATTTTTCTTAAATTCATTACTTTCATACGTTCAGAAAAGTCTTGAAATATCTCATGGAGTACAAAGTTCTCAGGTTTCCGGAAACTCTAATTAGCCTCACGATTGAACAGAAATTATGCATATTTTCGCAAATGAATTCGCCTAAGATGCATCATTATGGTGCTCTCCCCGCGAACTTTACTCCAGTTTTAATTTACTTTCAATTAAAGTTAATGAAGACTAACCACTTTTATATTTTAATTAAAGTGAACAAGATGACTTTCAGCCAGGAAACTTTCCACGCTTTCTCGTATCAACATGCCTCATGCATTTTCCTGAGTTCTTGCCAAAAATCAGGATCACAGAAACGTGAGAGTTGACGGATTTGTTTTATTTTCGATTTAACCCGCAACAGGGGAGGTGAAAAAGTAGGACATAATAGGGGACGTGTGATCTCAGAGACCGCTCTACTTGATTTCTTTTAATCATGTGATAAAGATAAATTGTAAATTACCTTCCTGAGTTCTCGCTAAGGATCAGGATCACACCAACGTGAGAGTTTACGGATTTGTTTTATTTCCGATTTAACCCGCAACAGGGGAGGTGAAAAAGTAGGACATAATAGAGGACGTGTGGTCTCAAAGACCGCTCTACTTGATTATTTTTTATCATGTCATTAAGATAAATTGCAAATTGCCTTCCCGAGTTCTCGCTAAGAATCAGGATCACACCAACGTGAGAGTTTACGGATTTGTTTTATTTCCGATTTAACCCGCAACAGGGGAGGAGAAAAAGTAGGACATAATAGACGACGTGTGGTCTCAAAGACTGCTCTACTTGATTTTTTTTTAAAATCGAGGTGAAAAAGTATTACACAATAGGGGACGTGTGGTATCAGAGACCGCTCTACTTGACTTTTTTTTTTAATCGTGTAATTAAGATAAATTCCTGTAAACTGCCTTCCTGAGTTCTCGCTAAAAATCAGGATTACACAAACGTGAGTTCACGGATTTGTTTTATTCCCTATTTAACCCGCAACAGGGGAGGTGAAAAAGTAGGACATAATAGGGGACGTGTGGTCTCAGAGACAGCTCTGCTTGATTTTTTTTTTTTTTTTTTTTGATCGTGTAATTAAGATAAATTCCTGTAAATTGCATTTAATATTCATTGTATATTTGTTAGCATGGCAAAAAAATATTTTTGAATTCTGAACTGAAATATTCTGAACTGAAAATTTTTTCCGAGGAAATTTACAAGTGCCTAAAGATTTTTCGAGAGAAATTATATGTTGCAGTAAATAATTTACTATTCGTAATAAAAGTGAATCTATTATCAATAAATGAGATTATTTTAGTTGTTTAATATATACAGGTCATTTTCATACCTGAAAATTGATTATATCACATTACAGGAAAATTTTGGCAGCCCTTTAACTATTAGTATTTCACGTCGTATTTCCAAGAATAATTCAGTCTTCATTGTCTTTAGAACATCATTGTTTAACTTTTGTAAATATTTCAAACAAATCTCAACCTCATCTAGAATATTTTGCCCATCCGCTTAACGCGGATAAGACAAATGAACCTATATCCGCGGTTCTAACGTTAATAGCCATGTCTACTACTGCCGAATATAGTAATACTGAAGGGGAGGTGCAGTCTCACAGATCGCTTCTAAAAGAATGCAATGAAATTTCAACTAGATGCACTTGCCAAAAGATACTGATAAGCAAGGGATGTGTTCAAGATCACAAAACAAGAAGCTGTTGGGAAAAACCATTCAATCGAACTGAAAATAAAATAGGGTAGTGGGATGAACTTCTAAGCCATCTGTGAGACCGCACTTCCCGTTTTAAGGGTTAATGACTTTGGTAATAAAATTTACTGTTAAAAATTCAGAAAAGTTATCGGCAAATAGTACTGTAAAATGGATTGTGTACAGCGCAGAAAGATTTTGAAATACATTTTGCTGGGAAAAGTAAGCTATTGCAGCACCAATCGGGACACCACGTGATTTATGGAGCATAGAATAATTATCTATTCCTGCTCCCCCGTAAAGCTGTTTCTGGTAAAGGGGTTAGAGAACCGGTCGTAGATAAAGCAATTTCGGGTTCGAACCCCGCTGCTTGCATCTCGTCCTTTTTCACTCAGTGAAACTAGTTACAGAGCTGTTTTTTTCTGCCGTAAAATTTAACAGTGAAACATTTTTAACAATGATTTTAACACTGATTTTTAGCAGTGTATAAACAAAATAAACCGAAACCAAAATTATTATGTATTTGTTCGCACGTTAAGGTTCTTCATAGGAATAAGTTTTATCATTGTGAATTTGAATTCAAATTATGTTTTTCGCAATTACGAATTGCGATACAAACCTACTCGCTGGGTTTCTTGTTTCTACTTATGGCTTTTGTCGAAATTATAATTTGAATTCAAGACGTCCAAATTCAAAATAATGCCAGGGGCTGAATGCTGTATTTTGCGTACTGCATACTGTTTTCTCGCAAAAAAGATTGGGTAAAGGTGGGGTGAACGCTTGCATTCTAAATATAGAAAAAAATCAAAGGACGAACGTCATTCAATGGTCAAGTGAAAACAATAAGCAATTCGTGATTGCTCAATTTGTCTCGTCATTTTTACTATAAAAAGTACATTTTGGCTGTTAAAACGTAATTTTACTAAATGTACAGTACTTTAATTCTTAGGAGAACTTGATTAGCGGTTCATGAAAATGATGCTACTTTTGAATTATTTCTAATTTATCACGCAGTTGTTTATTTAACTGAAAATGTAGCTAATGGGTATCGATATCAATCAAAATGCTTGATATGATATATATTGAAATGCATTTGTTGTGAGAAAAATAAACGTGTAAGGTAAGCATATATTGTGTCAGAAGAATTTTAAAATGTATGCGACACATTGCGCACAAAATGTTCACTTTGCTTTGATGTTAATGAGAACCCTATTTTGAATTTTAAAGTGTTTTTGACCAGTTCAGAAGAGCATTAAGTTTTGAGAATAGAGCAGCTAACACAATTACGTAAAACATATAATACATTGACGGCAAAAAAAAAAAAAAAATCTTTACATTTCGTTGGCAATTAAAAACTTTACATGCAAACTTATTTATATGATTTTACTTTATATGCTCCCTAGTGATTTGGCCGAATACCAAATAATCGTCAAACTTTACTAAACTTACAAAATATTTGACACCATACAAAAGAAACATAATAATAAAATTTAAAGTTAAAATATTGAAAATGTGATGAAATATAAGCATTTAAAGCAATTAAATTTTCACTGCGCATGCGCGAAAGATTTTTAACCTTCATAATCCAAAGCCCAGATAAATCCTGCAACTTGTGATAAAATTCCATACATTTTCTTTGAAATTGAAAAAGTTATCAGCTATCTAATGAGCTGAATTTCAATAATTCTATGAAAGGCGACGAGTCTTGAGTGATCGTTCGCAAATAATCTGTTTTTATCTGGAATCACACGGAATGACGTCAGGCAAATTTCCAGTTTTCGAACGACCCGTTATGATTCGTCGCCTATCCAAGAATTATTAAAATTCGGCTTATTAGGTCGCCGATAACTTTTTGAATTTTTACGATATCGAGCTGGAACTTTATCACAAGGTGTATGATCTATCTGTGCTTTGGATTATGAAGATTATAAATTGGTATCTTTCGTTCAGGCGCAGTGAAAATTCAACTGCATTAAACCTTCCTATTTTAACAAATTTTCAATATTTTAAATTTCAAATGTTATTATTATGTTTGTCTTGTATGCTGTCAAATATTCTAAAAGTTTAGTCACGATTGACGGAAAACTCGGTATGCTATCAGCTGAAATCCTTAAAATCAAATTTGCATTTTTGAAAGAAAGGCTTATATCTAATCTCCGTGGGTATTACGGGACGCGGGGGCGTCCCGCCCCGCCAAGGAAACCAAACGTCAGCATCAGCAGCCAACAGAAGCAAATCCACCGCCAAAGACGAAAGGAAATAAAAACGACCAAGACCAAGATTAGACGACAGAACAAGTTGAGATTTTTTGGGTTTTTCACCCCTCTGTATCTCAGCCCCAAGAAGACCCCCAGAGTTGATTTTTGGTACACTTAATCTCTAGTGGCCCCTGACGCCGTAAACCAAAATACAATCCCCTGGACCATCAGGGGGAGGAGGTATTAAAGTTATAAAATCGCTGTTCAAAAAAGTTTTCGCTTTCTTTGACAGGGCTACAGCCCAGACGAAAAAAGGAATCAAGCTGAAATTTCGCACACACATTCCTTGTGCCCTACTGATGTGCCATTTGACCCCTCCCCTTCCCCCCTCGTTTTTACCCCCCAAATTGTACCTTCCCGGGGTTCTATCATAGCCCCCCGGGGGGCTACGGTAATAATTTTTTGTATACATATTCTTGGGGGCCATTGAGTACATATACGAAAATTCAACCCCCAGGGACATCATGGGCCGGAGTAACTGAAGTTTGAAAATCACTAATTTTCCCTAAACTATTATGTACTTACTCTCAGCTCATAGGGTTTGTTTATCTCGGACTGCAATTGCAAAGTTAGAACAGATCTAACAGTTATTCCAAAGTTGTCTTAGGAAATGAAATTCAATCAGGACTAAAACATATCCAACAGTTGCAACTAGGCGTTAAATCGCGGATATCACAAATTTGCCACAGCGACTGCGCATGCGCGCAGACTAAGCTCATTGGGCTTTCTGTTTTCAGATTCTATGTTTTTTGTTTATACTTAAGCAGAGAAACAAATTATTGAATGAGATTAGAATGCTGTCCCCCCCCCCCCCCCAAGTTTTGCCGATACGAAATAATTTCCTTCCCCCTGTTTTTCAGTTGTTATATATTTATGGAGGGAAGAAATTTTAAATGTCGGCGCGAAACTGGGGTTAAACCATTACAATATTTTACTTGACAAATTATATGCAACTGTACTTTTTAATTGAAAGCGAAAAATAGCACTTTTTGTTGGTTTGCTTATTTTCTAAATTAATGGATTTTTCACAAACAACACATAATGAACTGAAAATATATGAAATACGTGTGTGGACATCCGTGCTTTGCAGTAATTTGTTAGCTGAAAAAAATTTTGCAATTAATTTAAGCAAGACTTGTAATGAGTTTAGTCCGCGCGCAACATGCGCATTCGCTATGGCAAATTTGGGATATCCGCGATTTGACATCGAGTAAAGTTGTATAGATCTTCTGACATATTCAAATTTAAAATATTTAATGGCTTAGTTTTTTTTTTTTTTTTTTTTTTGCTTGGTGATAACATGCGTTATTTTTCGTTTTTAAATGAACTTTTAAACAAAACTAGGTGTTAAACAAGACAAAGACTTCTATCAAGAAAAAGATAAATCACCAAACAATTAAAATTATCCCATGAAACATAAAATAATCCACGATTTAAGAAAAAATGTAATTAAACAAGAAAGTGAAAAGCTAGATTAAAATAGCCCTCAAGCTGTAAAACATTTAAAAAAACCTTCATGAAAATGTTGAATAATCTGTCAAATAAAGAAACTGTAGTAGAATTTATTGCGATATTGTAAAATACTCGAAAACAATATAATTTAAAATATAGTATTTTATTATCCAAGAAGTCTTCTTTGCAACAGAGAGGATACAAGAATTGCAATAAAATTTAAACCGTCCAATTCTCGCAAAATGAACATAGAATCTAAATAGTCAGAAAATAACTTGACGTAAAATTAGGCTAGCCATTATTGTTCCTTAAAAACACAAAACAGCGTTGTTTCAATTGAAAATTTTCTGACTTGAAGTTCTCAATTCTAAAAATACAGACAAAGTAATAATATCAATGCAAAAAGATGTGATATCTCATCAAAAACAACCCTGTTGTAAAAATTTCCCCGCCAAGAAAACCTTTAACTTTTCCGCACAAAAAAGAAAACCTGCATCCTAAACCCAAAAACCCTCAGCCATAAAAAGTTATGATATCTAATTTGCCCGACAAGTATCTGCCAAACTATCATTCTCCCTCTTCTCCTTTTTCATCACAGCTACTTCCATTAGAACCTCCTCCCAATTTCAACTCCTCAGAAATATGGATAGATCTTTTAAATTGTTTATCTTGTTTGGCGGGAAGCTTTTTGCTCACCAAGCAACCACTTAACTTTAAAAAAGAAGTTTGCATGTCAAGTTTTTCATTGTCAATTAAATGTAAAGATAATTTTTTCCGTCAATGTTGTATGATGGCAATATATTCAGTGTGCTATACTTCCTCTTCTAATGATCAAAAGGAAATCTTCTAATTAATCTTTATCGGTTACAGGAAACAAAAAAGGTTCAGTTATACAACATTAAATTTAAGCAAGTTAACAACTCAAGCTTACTATAAATTGACAAGTTTGTAATGATAGCAAATATCCTTTTACAGCGACTTAAATACTGTTTTCATATTACATAACGAGCGATACAGTAAGTAAATTCGCTTTCTCTATTAAAAAAAACCTTTAATTAAAAATTAAAGGCAGCTCGATAAAAATCGGAGATTTTCTAGGCATTGCACACATATCACTGTACGTGTCAAAAGGCTGAAACTGTTTGTGCATTAAAAATGGGACCATAAAATACTCGTATGTAACATATTTCGCTGTTTTTTGGTTGCAATATTGTTCTCCTCGATGTTCAAGGTCCGTGAAAGGTGCCTTAATTACATAATAATCGATAGTGTTTTTACTCCTCCTCTAAACTTGACATGTCTTTGATTTTTTTGTTAGAGAAAAATTTACCACTAACTAAACAATTTTTCTTCTGAAATTGTTTCCTCCTGTCAATAAAAGTTGGTAAAATTCGGCTTGGTATTCTGGTGGAATTTTAAAACGTCTACGGTTTTAAGTTTTCTTATTCGTTTATTCTTTGAAAAGCTTTGAGCTTGAAATAATGCCTGATATAGAAAAAGACTCAAGTTTTATATTTTAATTTTCTCAAGCATAAAACTTATTTTCAGTATTTTTCTTTTAGATTTCATAGGCGAAAAAAAATTTTCAATTTTATTCTTACTCCCACATTAACCGAGAACATTTATTGCCATTTTAATAATACAAATAAGTAGAGAATATTTCTTAAAACTGATCTTTTTCCTTTTTGAAAATGAAAATACGCTTGCTTAGATATAAAAATGTGAGTTTGTTTTGGTTTTCTTAAACGACTACGATTATTTTTCCTAACTTCTCTACTTAAACGGAAAAATAAAAAAATAAACAAAATATTGCTCTAAGAATTTTAATTCTTCTTCTTGAGTGCAACATTATTTCTTAAAATGCATATTTAATAATTACAATGCTTTAGCTTTAATATTAATGATATTTTGATCCTTTAAAATAAACGTGTCTTAGGAAGAAAAGGGATAGCAAAATCGAAGATATGGAAAATACTGCTTGATGTATTATACAATGAAAAATATTTTTCAAAATGTATATGAGTTGCTTATTCGTTAAATTTGTCAGAATAAATATTTTAAATTATTCGGAGTTGTTGTAATTTTAGCAGCAAGAAAGATAAATCTGAATTCTTTAAAGTCCACATGTTACCATGAAAAGACGTTACGATAATTGTTATTAAGAAAATCTCACGCTAAGTAAGAGCTATGAATTTCAAATTATATATCACTAATATGGAATTGTAGCCAATGTATTTTTGAGTGTTCATTTAAATTTGACAATATGTTTTGAAATGTGGAAGGTAAAGAATAACTTTGTGCCTTTTTTACAATAAATTAGAGCTAATAATAATTAATTTCTAAGAAGTTCTCCAAAAAATAACTTTCGGTATATATATATATATATATATATATATATATATATATATATATATATATATATTTATATATATTCACTGATTCATTTATTATTTATTTGTTTGAGAAATTCTACCAAACATTAAATTAAACTAAAGTTTTAGTAGATGCTCTTATCATTTACTTGAATGTATGATAGAAGAGAATTTCAAACGACCCTGGATTGCATTTTCCGTTATATCGCTTCCTGTTTTTCTTTTCTTTTTTCTTTTCTTTTTCTTTTTTATTTTGGCTTTAGACAAGAGCGTTGCAACGAAATTATACTGAACTACTGCACTGTAATGAAACAGCCACTTAAGATAAGACTCTAAATACAAGACAATGCAAAAAAGAACGGCCAAAATATTGATCGCCATTGTGAATAATCCTGATCCAAAATGCTACACAAAATCAAATATCCACTAAGAACCATTCCGTTTGATCCAAAATCGAGAAACATTTTACTGAATCCTTGTTTTCCACTCCGCTATTGGCTACTAGAATCAAAACACACTCAATAAAACTAACACCCCATTCATTCTAGTCCAAAGCAAACGAACCGGCACGACAAGAACAAATAGAAAGGAAACGGGCTCCCCCACGTGACTGGCGACTGACAGATGGGCCCGGACCCTCCCCTTTCGGGTGGGTTGGAAATGCCTAAAATGCCGACAATCCTTCCTCCACCCCTTTGAAATCGGTGTAAGATCTGTATAATGCGAGCAACGTTTTCACCATCCAACGATTTCCGTTGAGTGCAGCAGGCATCGGGAAATGATCCTAGGGCGGACTTGGCTCAATCCATAACGCAGGCGACAGACGACAGGAAAGCAAAAGTAAGAAACGGTCAAGTTCTGTGGATGAAAGTGGTGTAAATTTCTTTTTATTTGGGAAACGGTAAATATTCGAGGTGTTATTTGACAGTTTATCAAGTAATAAACTTTATTATACACTTGTGAAATATGTATATCAGAAGGAAGGAGGTATTTTAATTTTTGGTGCTCAGAAAAATTATATATATATTCAAAATTTTGCTGATATGATTCTGTCTGATGCAATCAAATGGCTAGAAAGCACCTGGATGTTTAATTTAGTACCAACCCTGCTTTGGTAGTACAAGCGAATAGGTCCTAGTTTCTCTATTATTCGTTCTAAGATGGTATACCTAATCTCAAAACATTACAGCTGAAGACAAGTAATATTCTTATTTTGTCAATGCTCCAGAGCATAAGCGCTGACAACCGAACTGACAACTATTTTATTGGACTGATTTTAAAATTACTCTTTAATGTCACTCAGATTGCACAACGACTGCATATTCGGTAATGAGCGTTTTTTCCTAAATACTTACTATTACACTACTCTTTTTGTTATTTGTCTGGAACCTGCAATCGAATCAGCATTAAAAAAATAATGATTTAATTTAAAAAAAAAATCAATAAATAAAAATTGAAACACTCGTACAAGAGTTCATACTAATGCACAGCATAAATGTATTATTCCGATTTTAATTATAAAATAACACAGACTTGAACTGAAAGTTTTAATTCATAAAACAAATAAAAATATTCCATTAAATCAAACCTAAATTGATTTAGTGCTAATTTGAAAAACAGCAAAATACAATAAAACTTTTGTCACGCAAGGAAAATATGTGGTTTTATTCATGAAAGAAGAACAAGTAAAGCAAATATTACATCTCAGAACAAATTAACATTTTTTCATGGAAGCAATAGTTACATTTATTCAAAATTTTTGCGAAGTCTCCAAACAAACGAAACAGCTTTTTAATTGAAAATATAAAATCAACCAACAATAAATCACATTTCGAATTTCGTTTCGAAAATAATTTATTTATTCTAAAATATAAAACATATTTGCTTTTACATCCTCGCAAAAATGAAATAGAACGGTATTTGTTTGATAATTTATCATAGAGAATGATTAAGGTTAAAATGTGCGAAAATTTTTAAACATTTAAAGCGCATTTTGAGAAAAGCTTCCTTGTTGACGTTTAAGAATATTTGAACTAATATGGTTAAAGTGTTTAACATTTGCTTAAAAAGGAGAAGAATTTGTTGAATGCGTACATTTTCAACCAAGCACGGTATTTAGTCAATTTTATAATGTGGGCGGGGGGGGGGGGGGGTCTTGAAAACCAAAAGCTTGTTGGAGAAAAAGTTGTAATTCGCTATTTCCAGCCTACAAGGAAAGAAAAATTTTTGTTATTTATATTACAAACATAAATACTTACACATACTTTATTCATAAAAATGCTACTTCCCTTATAGCAATTTTTAATGTATTGATCCAACACTGAGGAGGTAAGCAATAAATAAATACCCTTGTGCCGAGGATTAATAGGACAGATCCAACGTTGTTTAGCTCAAATAAACAGATTACAGAATACTCGTGTTTCGGGGTTTTAAGGAACCCTTATTTTTCAATTCAAAGGTGTGAGCTTCTAGATGTAAAGACACCCAGAGATCCCTGGGTGTCTTTACAACTAGAAACTAACACGAGTTCCTTGACACCTCGAAACACGTGTATTCTGTAATCTGTTTATTTGTGCTAAACAACGTTGGGTATTTGCTGTTTCTGAGGATGTAATCAAAAATTTAGTAATTGAGATGTAAAATTGCGTAATAATCAATAAGAAACGTTTTCAAAAATTTGTGTAGAGCGAAATGGCAATGGCAACGGGTTGGGAAGAAAACAATGATGGCATCGAGTCTCAGTGGCCGAGTGGTCCGGAATGTGGCTCGGTACACTTGATGTCCTCCCTCGCTCTGGAAGAACTTCTCCTTTAGGCAGTAAATTTTTTCACTTAAATCTTTATCAATAAGATATGTATTATTATCTATAGCAGAGGTGAAAAGCGATAACGCTTTCACTTCTTTAATATTTACTGAACTGTAGCGAGCAGCACCTTGTGAAGTACACAGGAGTGTGTTGTAATATTCACAGCTGTGTCACGTGCCTACGAGGTGCTGATAAGTGCGGAAAAGTAACGCACTCATACCACTAAGAAGAGTCTGAATTTTAACTTAATCACATTATATATTTTACCTTTGATTGCTAGATAAAAATTTCAGGCTTTGAAAAAAAAACGCTATTTTGCTTACTATTCTCAAAAAAAAAAAAAAAAAAAAAAAAAAAAAAAAAAAAAAAAACATATATCAAAAGAACAAAATACTTAGGGACTACAAAAATATGTAAGTGTACTACCTAGAAATATGTGCAATATTAGACTAATGAGGAGATAGATTTTTTACCGAAGATTGGATAAAACTTTAGCAGAGCTAAGAATATTTTTGAAAAACAGTGCATTTTTTCAAAATCTTTATTTTTTTAGAACATAGCCGATATATAATTTTTATGACACATAATTCTTGGTTTTCTCTTTTAAAATATCAATATCCCCAGAACTTAATTTTATGAACATCTTTTCTCAACGTTTTACATGTAACTACCCCTTTATGACTACGTAGTGTGAATATTTGAAAAATCGTTTAGCAGTGGCGAAAAACTAGAGCGAAATTCATAGTGCAATCACATTCTCGTGCTGAGGTTCTGATGACCTATTGATTTATGCGCGAGATTGAAGCTGCACGAAGTCAAAATCACCCAAATAGTGTTTATTAAACACATACTGATGTACAAAAATACGATTTAAAGGAAATGCGTGCCAATTTCCACAACTGCAATTTTAATAAATATTAAGAAGTTTTACTTAAGAGCAAATTCCCCGAAAAAAAAATGTCATACCAGTGTTTTGCAATAGCAATAAACTGCATTTTCAATGGAGGCAGTGAGAAACAAAGGGGTGTAAGTGCTGAAATTGAAAAATTTGGAGATGACCTGTTCAAATGGCACATGAACCTCTTCTATGTTTTCGAACAAGAGATGGTACGAGTAGCCCTGACAGGTGCTGCTATACAGCATGATTTAGAAAAACTTTTCAAAGAAAGCATAACTTGAACCTGCAATTTTCCCACGTTTCACTCAAAACTTGAATATGTCCGCTTACATCCTTTTGCTTCTCACTGCCTCAATTGCAAAAGCAGTATAAAGCATTATTGTGAAGGATTTTAAGCAGTATATACAAACTAACAGGCAAGTTTTCCGTAGCCTACAGACCATCACGTGTGTTAGCAACTTTACCATTTTTTTTTGCATTTATTCGACATTTACTTCAACTTGTTATTATTACATCTTTTGCGTCAAGAAAATATTTCATTGTATTCAAAGCAGTATTCTTGTAAATCCAGAAAGTACAACTTTGAAGATATGTTTTCAAAGCTGCTAGAACGCAACAGAAAAATAATTTTCTCTAGTATTTTTGATTTTACACTCTTTTGATATCATTCCATTGGAAACCATTACCTAAATTACTCTAATTTATTCATCAAAAAAAGTTTTAAATCTGCTTTGTATTCAATTGCAGTACTCTAGTATTAAAAAGAAGTGCCGATTTCCAAATTCCTCCATTTATTGAAATTCATGAATTTATTCTTTGATTTTAATTTGCAAGTGAAAGCAAAATCTCGTCGCAGTTTCACTTTGTGGAATTAATTTCAAACTATTTAAAGTACTTTTAATTATTTCTAGTCTACTAAATCTTTGGGTTGTTTCATACTAGTTAGATGATAATTGTTTTTCTTTGATGGAATAGTTTAAGACCAAACTATAAGATAGATCATTGCTACTGTAAGAGTGTATGGTAATTTTAAAATGCAATGAGATTTATCTACTTCTCAGAGTGTTTTTTTAAAAGCAGTTGCGTATCATCGTGACTACCTAAAACTGTATTACTAAAGAAATGCGGAGCCAAGTGAAATTGTGCAATATTTATTCAGCTCTTAGTGCCACCTACCTAGTAATATTTTGACTATGTAGTAACCAGGGCTGCGGAGTCGGAAGGAAAATGGCCGACTCCGACCCCAACTCCGACTCCTGGATTTTGAAACGCCCGACTCCGACTCCGACTCCGTATTTATTTTATATTTTTAATTTTATTTTTTCAACTCCCTCTCTCCCTTCAGGGGAAGGGGAGAAACCTCTAAAAAGAGATTTAAATATTAATTCCTTTTTATGAAAATTTCGCATTTTGTTTTTTATTGTAAACCTAAGACGCATACAACGTTAGAAATTCAATTTAAAAATCTAATTTTCCAATAGTTACGAGTTAAAAAGTGAGATGACTTAAAAATCCCTTTTAAAAAATTTGAAAAGGATTATCTGTAATTTGCCCCCCCCCCCTTTAATGTTTAACAAATTGATATTGATCAAATCGTGTGCTTTCAATTTTTGAAAGCTGTAACTTGAGAGAAAAAAAGCTTTTTTTCTAAATCCCAGTTCTTGAGAGGGCGTGGTTGCCCCGGGTGACACCCATCTGGTAGATGACACCACAAGTTAATTTCAGAGTTTATAAAAAAATATAAATATTTTAATTCTGAAAATTTTCGCGAATATATTTTAAATTATATTTCATCAATAAAATTTCAGCGAAAATAGGGCACATATACGTCAGGAGCTAATTTTACACAAAATACGGGGGTATACAAATTTATACGAATAGCTTTTACTATACCTATATTTCTTCTTCGCTAAATTTTTAATTTAAATTTTATTGGCTGCTTTAAAATTAACCTTAATATGAAGATTTTAAGATTAACTGCTATTATTGAGTGTTGTAATCAAGAAATCATTTACACTTATTTTGTTCCATACTTTTTAGTGAGAACCAAGCTTATAGAAAGAGTCTTAAAAAAGAAAAAAAAAACATGAGATTATTTCATCGGATCTTTTGGATTCGTGCTTTCGCGGCATAACTTTTTTGAATTTGCCGATCACCCTTAAACGTTTTAACCTTAGCTACGGGCCTCGACTTACTAATTTGTTACATTTCTTTTACTATTTTATAACTGAGATCGAACAAAGCACTGTATTTCTATTTTTATTTGAAAGTGATTAATTGAAAATGTTAGGCAACAAAATCGTTTGCTGACAGTTGCTATTAGTTCAGTTCAAAAGCAAGCAAACTAGAAGACGGCTACAGAAAGTTCGGTAAGCACTCAAGCTAGCTGATTGCCATAACGACTGTAATTGTATCACATTAGTATCTTTTTATACATGTAATCGAACCAATTGGTAGTCAGTTTTTAAAAAATGCAAGAAGAATCAGTGAAAAGGAAAGAAAATAAGAAGCCTGGAGTCGGAGTCGGAGTCGGCATGTTTTTGAACAACTCCGACTCCGAATCCTTTACCCCAAAATCTATCCGACTCCGACTCTTTGACTCCGACTCCGACTCCACAGCCCTGGTAGTAACACACATAGTCCTGTCCACTCAAGAAAAAATTACCTTTTAAATTCAAAGAATGATAATACTATCATTTTTTAAAAACTGATGCTCATGTTGTAATATTTTGTCCAAAATTATATTTGAAAGTATTCAATGATAAACTTCCTGTTATTAACGATTTAAATATTAATTGAAATAAATCTACTAATATTCAGTGCAGTATTTATTTGTTTTACATTAAGTTTATTTTAATATACTTATTATTTAAAGAATTTGTACAGCAAGTCAAGTGCAGGCTGGACAAAGTAGATGGGGAAAAGTGAAACAGTTTATTTAATTTACTTATTCAGTCTTTTATCAAATGTCTTACACATTGCATTATTAATGATTATTTTAGATTCCTTCATTTAATAATTCACTTATTTATTCATTCATTTACTTATTTTCTTATTGATTTGCTCTTTTATTCACTCATTTATTTTTTATCATGCATAAGTTATTTATTTATTTATGTTTTCGTTTATTATTTGATTTCCTATTCAATTATTCATTTAATCTTTTATTTACTTATTTATTTGGCCAACAATACCCTTAATAACCGATTAGAAAATATTTAAAAAGAAAAATAGTTGTCATTTGTTGTCAAAAATAAAAAATAATGTTTCAATGAAAGTTTTATTCTAAAATAAGTTATTTCTTTATGTACCGTAATTTTCAGAACAAAGTTTAAAATAATTCATTTTGTAAAAAAGTAAGTCATCTTAACTATTTCACTTTGCCCCACATTCCGCTACTTCTTTTCGTGATTCCTGCTTACTTGAACTTTTTAGAAATTATATTAAGACTGACGAATTGATTTAAATTACTACGGATGAAATGAATAAGAAAATTGCTGCCGACCATCTAGAGACATTTTGGGTTTTGCATATGCAAAATTTAAACTATAACTGGATTGAAAATGAAGCTTTAATAATAGTTAAAGTTTTGATTAAATATGTTGGCTTAAAAATAACTGAATTAAATAATAACTTTTTTAATTAAGCTTAACTAGTTAAATAAATAAAAGTAAAAATATGCGAATAATAATATCATGAGTTAATAGTTACTGAGGCGAATAATTTATCCATTACGGGGGGGGGGGGGGCGATAGAATATTTATTTTGAAACTTATGCAGAAGATAATGTATTCGGTATTTCATTTTGGGGCTTTTACGTACTATATATTTAAAATAAAAGCCTCATCTTTGAATTGTTAATTGAGTTATATTAGAAACTGAACATTCAAAGCATTTGATTTGATTTGGAAACGCCGAAATGATTGATTTAAAATTTATCATCGGAATGGTTTGTGCATATAGGGGAAGCAGTTCAAAATCGATCCCCTTTTTTGTTAAAGCAACAATCATTTATTTGATTTTATAGAATTAAACGATCTACACTACACATTTAGAACAGCCCCTTCGAAATGCTATTCTGTTATTAGAATGAAATATTTTTAAAGAAAAACTTAAAAATGGTGAAATGATCAAATCTTGTCTGCAAAAGGAAACTTGGTCTCGGTCTGAAGAAGACTTGATGCGGGGGGGGGGGGACGAAATCTAATGCGCATCACATGTAATATGATGCCTTCTGGATATGAAATAGCCTCTAAGGCAACTGAAATTGAGCCATGTAGTTTCCTTTTCTTAGTGAATTAGTGCTTATGCGAAATTCTAAAGAAGCATTATGTAATTTACGGTCCTTCAGAAAAAAAACACAAATATCGGGTTAAATGGAACATTTTCGCGAATAGAATAATATTTGTAAAATTAAGCATTCTGCGACAAAAATATTCAAAATATTTTTAGAGAAGATGCTAATTGATACATCATCTAAAAATCCGCTTTATACAGAGTTTTTTTTTTTTTTTAACGAGAAAATATGTTTTTTTTTTAACAAGAAAATTGTAAATTTGTTTTGATAATTGCAGCATAAAAATACACTGAAACGTTACAATTTATTTTTGGGCCCTAATTTTCCACTTCAAACAAAAGTGCAAAATTATTATTTTGTCCCTGGCGCGAAGAAAAGTGATAGATTAAATGTTTTTTAAAATATATATATATATATATATATATATATATATATATATATATATATATATATATATATATATATATATATATATATATATATATATATATATATATATATATATATATATATATATATATATAGAGAGAGAGAGAGAGAGAGAGAGAGAGAGAGAAATATTTTTCTTTAGATCATAGGAGGATTAAATAAATAAATGAATGAAAATAAGTCAATCAATATATTCGCGAATATTTTAATAGATGAATTAATAAATAAATCAAATAAACTATTTATCTTTTCCCAATTCATTTTGCCCTGTTTGCACTTGACAAATTGTACTAAACAGATAAAATCAACCAAAATCTGCGTAAAATTGATTGAAAAACACAACACTGAATTTCAGTACGTCCCAATCAGTGTTTGAAATGCAAATTATCAGCAGTTTATTATTTTAAAATAACAAAAAAAGTTTTTCGATGAGACACAAAATGGTAACAATATGAGTATCAAATTTTTAAATGGTTTGTTTTATTATATACTTCAAGTTTTGAAGTAATTATTTTCTGACTATAATCAACAACAGGTTTAATTATATAGTAAAAATATTATACGTTAAGGGGTGCTTCAAACTGTGTAAATTATTTTATTATTTCAATTTGGCCTACATTTCTCTATGTTTTACAAGTACTAAGTACATTACTCTGAATATATTTCAATAACAGCGTATTTTCGCAATAATTTTATACTTAAAGCATTGAAATTAATTTCATTAAAAATCATCAAACAATTATCATAAAGAACGAATAGCGAATATTGATTCAAATTGAAATGTGCAAAACGCATTTCATTTCAAACATCCGACTGGATTTAAATGCAGCTGCAGCACTGAGTAATTATCTAAAACAACGTACCTGACTTTTCCACGAGTGGATATTTTCAATTAATAATTTTCTATTGTAATACAAAATCTGACGCAAAATTGCTCTTCGCATACTAAATATTTTGTTGAATGTGAGATAAATTAAATGTAACATTGCACGGCAAATTCTATCGCAAATGCTCTTTCTGAAAGGAAGCTTGTTCGTTCAATAATTGACGAAAGCAAATTAATTTCGCTGAACCTTCAAACTGCTGATGAAATTAAATTAGGCATTTCAACGCAGTCTCTGAAGCGGAACTTAAAATAATCCTTAATCACACTGTTTATTGGAATTAAACCTCAAATTCTGAGACAATAAACACAACAAAAATGCAAGAGAAACGTATTTTTTTAGGTTGAATCTTTTCTAATGGTTGCGTTGTTTTTTTTTTTTTTTTTTTTTTTTTTTTTTTTTTTTTTTTTCATTCTTATTCAATTACTAGATTACAAATCTAGTTACTTTGCTTCCGCCTTATTTCAGTCAGTTTCAAAGACGATGCGAATTTGGGTTTCAAACGAATAAGTAGGTATTTTTCCAAATCGAGTTATTCATCTATATAGATTTGTGTTGCCTTTTATTTCACGTTAAATTAGAATATACAGTCTTTCATAGATTAGTCTTCTTGTTTTTTTAATATTGTTTCAATTTTTTTTTCTGGTGATTTTCAAAAATAAAATGGAGTATCCTTTTGATAATTACTCACTTCTAGTCAAGTACTAATAAACTGAAGATAAGCAAAAGGTATGACTTTCTTAAAAAAAATTAAAATATCAACAAAACATGAAAACAACAGTTAAAAAGATGAATATTGTAATATTGAAGGAAAATAATCCTATTATCCCCCCCCCCCAAATAAAGAAAAGGAAGACAAAGTATATAGGAAAGATAACTTATATTCCAAACAAAATTTGTTTTTACATTTTCTTTGTGTGTGCGTGTGTGTTAGTGGGTTAGATTCCTTGTATCAGGAAGAAGGGGCGTATTAGAAGTAGTAATGATTAATTTAGTTCATAATTGTCATTTATTTTCCTTGTTTTCCAATTCTATCTGGAAAATTTTTCAAAATAAGCTTTATAATTTTTCTGCGTCTCGATATCCATCCCCTTGTAAGGTGTGGCCAGAGGTTAAAAAAAAAAAAATAGGTTGGTCGCCACTGATGTATAGCATCAATCTCAGTTCTACAGAACTCTTCCCGTTTTACTTCCTCCACATTTTTGACTTAAATTTAAAGAACATGAACTTGAATAATTTTTTTTAAGGAAAATTTGTTTGCCAAAAAAAGGCCAGCTATTTAAGTTGGCTCTACTTAGCACTTGAAGCTAAATGAAGGACTATGAAGTACGGATAAAGAAGCACGGGGGAAAAAAGGCAAAAGATAAAACGATTATCTTCCTTCAACACCCATTCCTGTGGTATTTGGGTGTTCTATAGCGAACATAGACTCTCTGAAATGCTCTGACCTTCCAAGAACTCCATCAGTCCGTTTGAGGTAGAACTTCGTCCAGCATGAACAACATCTTTTAAAAATCAGGGTCTCTTTGGCAAAGACGAACATTGATATACATTTTTTCTTTTTAAATTTTAACACATTGTTATTTAACAAATTTTATTTAGATCATTTGTTTTCTGTTTGTCCATGTGCACAAGTTTCCGTCGTGACGCAATCGTACTGTTATTCGCTCCAAAACGCTGTTTTTTGTTATTTTCACAAATACATAACAATAATGCAAATTCTAAAAAAAAAAAAAAAAAGCTAACATGTGCCTTGAACCTAACCAACAAATTTTATTAAATTACCCATTTCACTTTGCAAGGAACATGAATCTCTAACCACGGGGTATTTATTCATAACTAACTGATTTCTACAAAAACAACCACTGATTTGGAATGTCGAAACTTCGTTTTCAAAAACTAACATCCCTCCATTCCCAAAAAAATATCCTTTATCAACAGTAGTTGTAATTATAAAGGTTTCTGAATTTAAGTGTTCTAAACATGTAAAGGTGTAACACAGTAATATCCATTTAATGTGATTACTGCTCAAGTTGTCTTTCGTTTACTGTCAGGAAAATCACTCGTTCCTGTAACATAATTTTTTACTAGTATGTGAAAGTTATTTTTATTTCCTTTATTTTATCTGTTTTGGATTTTAATACCGGAATTCTGATTAAATCATGGTTGGAAATTGATGAAATGTCCCTTTACTTTTACATCAACATTATCAAAAGTTTTCATGATTATTATAGAAAAGTAGACGGATGATGAAATTGATGAAGATGACTTGATGTTGAGTCACCTTCTACAAAAGCAGAAATGAGGAATGCATTAACAACATTGAAATGTGGAGAATGCACTACCGCTCTAAGAAAAAACAAACAAAAAGACACTGGTTTATAAATGACCAGCTATGAATTTCTACACAATCAACAGTTAAAGATTTTAAAAATATTATGTAAGGTGGAATGGCCGAAAAAGGCCATGCAGACCAATATACCCCTCCCCCCAACCAAATTTTTCAAAGACGGATAGCAAGATTCGTTAGATCGTGGTTATATCGTTATCAGAAATACTAACTGATAGTATTGCTTAATTAACATGGTATGATTGATCAACAGGTAAAAGTGTAGCAGCATTTGTAACAAAAGCGTCCTGTCAAATTTAATGATCTTATTTTTACAGTAACTGTTGTTTCTTTATATTTCACTGTAATTCGATAGCGTAAAAAAATATTACTATATATGTAGTTGACAAAATGAAACAGAGAAAAACTTCGCTGTGCGCCGAAATATTTTTTCCTGTGACTTTGTGACCCAAGAAACGAAGATTGCGTCGCAATAAGGTAACGATTTCGCTTATTAGGACTTAGACACCATAGAATCAAATGAAATATTTGACTTTGTACTGCATATGCTGCACAAATGTGCACTAACTGTGCGAAAGAGTGAAAAATGAAAAGAAAATTACGGCTTATCTGGGCCTTGAAGGTGATGATTGATCATTTTCCTTTCAATTGAAGTAAATACGATATTTTCAAAATATTTTGAGCTATGAAATGTTGGTTAATAAATGTTTACATAGAGAATAAAATATAAAAATACATTTTTTTCTCATAATGATTAATCCCTTTGCTTATGCTAAATAATTATTGTATTCTTGGAACAACGGCATAAAAATAAAATAATTATATGTTGATTTAAAATTATTACACTTACATGATCTGTGTTTTACAGTTACGAATTTTCCCTTTATTTCTAAATGTATAAAGGGCAATTTTAATTATTTTACGCTGCAAAATCTTAACACAAAATATCGCTGATTAAGCACGTACTTTGTATAGTTTCTTAAGAACGTACTCGTACTTTGAAAAACAAAATCACAGAAAACATTATCCTTCTTTAAAAAAAGTTCACTATATCTCGGCAATGTCAAAAAGCATTGACATTACTAGTAGATGAAAGATAATCTCGATTAACAGCCAAACTTCAGCCCTACTTAAATAAAAATTTACTTTCTAAATCCTTTGTTTCTGAATTCTTTTCTTGCATACCACTCGGTTTTAAGGTAAAACAATCAGAGCCAACTAGAATTGATCCAAAATCTCATTTAGAAAATGGCACGCTATTTTACAAAAGAAATGGGAAAATTAATTGCATCACAACTGTACACTACACAAGATTAAATTGGTGCCTTACGCAGAGCATACATTTTCACGCAGGTCTTGAAACAATCTCTAATCACGGGGCATTTATCCAAATTAAACTCTTCACGCTTTAAGAGAAAAGATCAGCTGACGAAAGATGGTTGCACACGGTGATGGTAAATGTTTTTAAGTGATTTTGTTTCTTGGAATTAGTTTAAAATAAAATAAAAGTAAATGCTTGTTTTTTTGTTAATGCTTATCTACAAGGGATTTATTCTAAAGGAGCGACTAAAGGCATAATTTCTATATGTTTAAATCAGTTTAAATGTTGTTATCAGTTTCATTAAGCTAAAGGTTGTGCATCTTTGTTTATCCCTCCATCTCTCTCTCTCTCTCTCTCTCTCTCTCTCTATATATATATATATATATATATATATATATATATATATATATATATATATATATATATATATATATATATATATATATAGAATAAAGGAGACTGATGATACTTGATGTTTGGGGATACATGATCCCTCAGCCAAAAATGTACCAAAATCATTAAGTAAAGATTTGAAATCTGACAATATTATATTAAAGTTATACTTGTACATAAAAAAAGGCAACATTTTGTTTTTTTTTTAGCCATTTGTTTTAACTCAAGAAATGATTGTCTGAATGTCTCAAGGGAAACTTTTTTTTAATAAAGCATTCTGAACTTTACATTATCCGTTATATATAACTTTTTAAAAAATACCGAAGAGTAGTGTTAAAGTATAGACAGTCTTTAATAATTGAGGCATGTTTTCAGTAAATTGCCACTGACTCTTAATTATAGAAATATGTTTTTTATCCTATTTTTTTTTATTTGTTGTTATTTTATCTTCATTGCACTACTTTAAAAAAATTGCTAGTTTTATTTATGAAACATATTGTTCACAACAGTATTAGGGAATAATTAACTGATCAAAAGCATCATAAGTCCATTAAAGTTGTGTCCACTTTTTTTTACTATTGTCCTATCGGAATTTAAAACAATGTTATTTTGTGTTCACATTATTATTATTCAATAAAGAAAACTAGAAATAGTGTATTTTTTAGAAACATTATGTAGAAAACTAAAATTCATGAATAACTTGCTGATCTAATGAAAAGACTATGTATTTTCTCAGTGGAATCAAGTATCCCTCATGGAAGGATCATGTATCCCTTGATGTGGGGATACATGATCCCTTTATAAAATTACTGAAAACAATTATTTTACCGAAAATTTCTGTTTAATTTTAACAAAAAAAAAAAAGAAAAAAAACCTGTGATATAGAGGAAAAATTACCTTCGTTCTTGTACTTTTTTTTCAAAAAAAAAAAACTCTGATAATTTGCAGCAAAGAAAAAAATTGAAAACTAAAGTGGGGAGCAAGTATCCTCAGTGTCCCTTATACAGTGTGTCCGGAAATAGACTGAATGTTTCCAAAAATGTATAACAGGAAAACAGTTAGTGATAAAAAAGAAATTCTTGCAGAAAATTCATGTGATGGGCCGTAATGTTTTTCAGCGTGAGCTCCAAATTTTAGTTCATACTTTTTCCAACAGACAGTGCTTCAGATAGTAAGCCCGTAAATCAAAAATGCATAATTTAAATTCACGTGACTTTTCTCTGATTGCGAATTGTGATTTTTAGCCTACAGTAGACATTTTGGAAATATTGATAGGTAGTTTTGTTCCTTAAGAAACATTTTTTGAAAAATTATGATGTAATGTTGTATATTTTCTTGATTTAAAGGCTCACTATCTGCAGCGCAATCTATTGGAAAATTTTCGAACTAAAATTTGCAACTCTGGGTAGAAAAATTTACAACAAATAACATAAATTTTCTGCATGATTTTTTTAAAATCATTAATCTTTTTCCTGATATAAATTTTTAAAAATCGTCAGTCTATTTCAGGACATTTTATTTGTGCAGTTTAAATTAATAGTGATCTTTCAAAATCTTAGCGCAATGCTAAAGAAATGAATGAAATTAGCAAACAGCACATTGCTACAAAGCAAAGCTATTTTAACCAGTTAGAGTTAGAAAGTGAAGTTGCTGCCATAATAAGCTTTCCTCATGAAAAAAAGCAGCTATTCATTAATCAATTTTTTTTTTCTTTGATATCAATCAGTACAAGAAATCAAAAACAACGAAAAGAGTGATCAAAGTACCGTGTCCGTAAAATACAGCTATATTTCCAAATCGTCCTACAGCTATATTTCCAAATCTTTCCTTTCTAAGCATTTTTGTTTTATAAATGCTTTGCGACAAATTGGGAAGTAATGCACACTAATTGTTTGCCACCATATCTATTACGCTGATTCAAATTTATTTTTTTAGAAACATAGCAATAGCTATTTTTTAACTGTAGAGTTTCGAAAATAAAGTATCTTTTTGGTTCCGCCATTTAAAATGCTAAATTTAGTTACTTTAAGAATACACTTCTAATCGCTACGCCTGATTTCACATTTTTTATTAAAAAAGTGCCTAAAAGATAAGCGTTGCTCAGTGATAAAATACGCATTCAAAAATCGATAGCGAAATATATGAAACGAGAATGTTATCGACAAAGAGAAGAAAGAATTCATCCATTAAATTAGCTTTATTCCAGTTTCCGAAGTTTTTGTCTCACAGACAGATAATTAAGAGTTGTATTGGAAATATCAACATATAAGAGTTTTTACGTTACTGGACTTATTTTTCGGTTTACGTACCTTTGACAACCATGTAATAGGAAGGTATTAAAAATATTTTTATGTATATCAATAAATACACATAATTTTATACAAATAAAGGTTAGAATATGGAAAAACAGAAAAGAAATACATAGTTTTCCTCATGCTTTTAAATGCTAATAAAGAGAAATTACATACTTTTATAAACTTGGCAATTTTTAAACATCGGGGAAACAAGAGAAAGGAAGTCAAAATTTTCTACCGTTAAGGTAGATTTGAGGTAAAACGCCGTATTGTACGAGATGCCGTAAAACGGGGTTGTTTTACGGCATGTTTTTGTTGATAACAACTGTTTTAAGTAGTCTGAAACTTGAAACTCTATGAGGGGGCGGAAATATTACTAAATTGGAAAATGGAACAATTAAAAAAACTAAAATGCAATGATACTTGGATGTGTATGTAATATAGTTTATTACTGTTAGTTTGATTATAATGGTCATTATAATCAATTGGAATGGAACACCGTGAAATAATTTTCGTTTCGGTATCTTACCTCAAATGTATCGATCTCCCTTCAAGATTGGGATAAGATGCAAAAGTGCAAACGTTCAAAATTTTTAGTTTTCATTGGTAAAAATAATGTTTTAAGGTGAAATATATATTTTTTACTAATCATCGAAGTGATTATATAGTTGATAAAATAGTTGATTAAAAAAAATCATTTTTGTGTTTTATACGAAATTAAGTCAAAAACTATGGCGTCTACCCCCATTGTTTGAGTACAACATCAAATTATGTGTCAAAACTTACGGTTTCTATTAATGCAGTCTAAAGTCAAAAAATAATATTCTCTTCCCTGTCAGACTTTAAGAAATACAACACTTCTTAAACTACTTTTTAAATTATATCAAGTCTTGGTGCATATTATACACCGGAATATATGATATACTGGGGTAAATAAAAATTACGAATGCTAAAACCCCTCCCCATCACCAGGAATCTATTGGGTTTAGCAATTACTGCCATTCTTTGTATTATAATAGGTATTTAAATAATAACTTTCTGACCGATAATTCCTGCCCTTTTAAATCTCACGCAGTGCAACTTTGCAATATAGCTTCCCTCCGTCTCAAGTTTCTTGCCACATTTGAAAACTTTTGTACTAAATATTAAAACTGAGTATTTTAAAATATTATTTAAACATTTTTCACACATTTTAGATTTCTCTGCTATCAATCAACAACATTTATTTACCTAGCACTAGCTCCTTCCCTCAGAAAAAAAAGCCAAATAAGTTTCAAAAGTTTAGAGTTTACATACTCTTAAGCTACGGCCAAATTAACACAAAAATTTACGGCGGTCTTCGTATACCTAGAATTACAGCCTGTGTCATTTTGGCTCAGTAAGAAGAAATGCTGTTTTCCCTACATAATGTCATACATTAAAAAAATAAATAATAATAAATTAAAAGTTATTTTTTAATGCAGTTTTTTTAAGGACGCAGAGAATTTAGGGATATTTATTGAAGTATTTAAAACACGTTTAAAACACTACCCTTAAAACTACTAGCACTGTTGCAGTTGCATTTTAGAAGCAAGCAAGTACTGCTTTTTTTTATGTATAAAAACATTATGAATGCTTAAAATCTTACAATAATCTGTTCTAAGAGGCATTTTTGAATTTCTGCTCTGTTTCAGCATCAGTACTAGTACTCGGATTTATTATTTAATTTCTCAAAGGGGTCTAAATACCCCCGCCTTGGTATTAACCTTTAGTTTGGGTTTTAAAATTGCAACTTTTTTCCTGAAAACTTTATATTACTACACGGCACGATGATTTAGTAAAAGCCAAGTAAGGGTTCAACTTTTTATGAAACTACTAAGGAGCAGTTTACATGAGAAGCTTGTTTGGGGTTCAAAATGACCACTCTCGTATTATAGTGTTAACAGGACTGTTTCATCAGTAACCCCATCAACTTATATTCTAGCTAATGCTTCGTGAAATGATTAAAAATCAAACTGAGCTTTCTTGCTCACGAGGGGCAGGGTTTTCACAAAATCGAACGTGACTCAAGATTATGCCAAACACTAAAATTTTTGAAACTAATTAAATATTCGAAGAAGGAAATAGAGTGTACTCGGTACATAGCATCCTTAAATGTGTCCTAAAAAAGCTCAAACGTAATCATAAAATGGTCGGAACCAATAATCAGTACAAAAATATACAAATGTAACAACTAATTTGTGATGGTATCAGTTATATACCCAGTCGCATTAGTATGCATCATTCGATACATACTAATGCGACTTATGTAGTCTCATTTCCTCAGCGACAAACTCTTCAATCTAAAGAAATTGAAAACAAGACTTTAAATGCAACACCTTATTTTCACTGAAACTCCTCTTTGTAGGGAATGGGTTACTTAATTTGAATATCAAATACATAGTACTCGTCCTGAAAGAACTGTCACTCCTTCCAGTGTTCGCATTTCCTTTTATTCACGAGTTGTAATGACGTTAGTTTAATGTGTAACATTCCCCTTTTATTTCAGGATTGCCACAAAAGCTTGCTTTGCTATTGTGTTATAAAACACAAAGGCATTTCAGGAATGGGTAGGGGAAGAGTACGAGTTCTATTCTTTCCCGACAGCAAAATTGGTGCTCAAGGGAGGGAGGAGTTCGGCAGTAGTTTCAGATTGGAATGTTGGCACATGTGGTGACACAGTGGTAATTAGAAAAAGAAAAAATCCCAAACAATTGTTCATCTTGGAAAATATTTGGGTTCATGTATGATGCCTTTGGAATATAAAGTTTTGATACTAAATTAGGAATTTTCTTTTATTTTTTTTTCGTGTTGCGTTTTTTTCAAAGTGTAACATGACTTCAAAATTACTTCCCTATTTGCTTTAAGTGGCAGCACGTATATATGTATGCAATGTATTGATGTACAGTATAGGTATCAATAATAACACGTAACCGGTTCATAATCAGTGTTCATCACACAAGCAGAATTTTTATTAGCATTTGTTTCTTTTAAAATTGACTAAAATGGGTTGTTATCTCTGAAACTTTGGAAATAAAATAAAAATATTAGGGAATTAATTTAGAATTCATTAGTGTTGCAGCAAGACATAAAAGAAAGTGGATCGAGTAGGCATCTATGCACGCCAAGATGATACAACAGTTCGAGCAGCAAAAGAAGTACTGGTGTTCTGTGTTGTAAATTCCATCGGTCATATTTAAAATATTGAGTAAAATATGAAGTTTATGATATACTTTATTCATTCAGTATCATATATGTCACTAGCGCAGCCAGAAATACTTTCTGGAGGGTTTTCTTGGTGAAAAATACCTTCTTGAAGAGGGGGGAGGGTGATGAAAATACTTTTTGGAGGGGTTTTGTGATAAAAAATACCTTCTAGAGTGTTTTTTTTTAATCAAAAAGGTTTTTTTTTTAAAATCAAAAAGGTTTTTTTTTTTAAATCAAAAAGGTTTTTTTTTTTTAAATCAAAACATTCCTTTAAGATGCATAATCTACTGTAGTAAAATTTGCATTTGTAATAAATCCAACGGCTCTGGGAGTGTTTTCACCCAATTCCCCTTTTGCTGCGTCAATGATGGATGCCCATAAATAATGTCCATTATTATGTATGTCCTATATACGTTTTCTCTCAGAAAGTAAATTTCACCATACTTTTTCCTGAAATTACACTATACCAAAATATGTAAATATATCGTTTGTCGTTATATGTGCTATTCATATTTTAGATTACGTTACTTTAAATTTTACTTTATATTTAAGTGTAAAGTAAGTTTTAATAACGTAACTTTTTTTTTTGCATTACGGCAATACACATTTCATGCAGTTTTATTAATAGATATTTTTAGAATATAGCTTAAAATAACGATATAAACATTTTTTCGGGTGCACTGTTTATTAGGGTGGGCCGAAATAAGCCGAAAAATTTTTTTTTTCGAAATCAATTTTTGGATAGCGCGCAAAAGTTGCGTGGTGAGCTAGTTAGCACTCACAAAAAATTTCTTGGATATTAAAAAATATCTAGCCGGCGCTATTTGACACTAAAAAACCGAAAAAAATGAGAAAATGAAGTTTTGTCGAAATTTTTTTTAAAAAACTAAATTTCAAATATTTTGCTGGAATGCACCGAAAATGCTATATAATGAGCCATTTCGAGCCCATAAAATGTTTCATTGATTTTAATGAGCATTTAACCGCTCCTTTCCGACATCAAAAATTGGATAAAAATGCAAAAATACTGAATTTCTTTAAAACCCATTGTGAAAATTATTTCTTAAACTGAAATCATAGACTAATTAATTAAATAGCACTATTAATCATAGTAATTATTATCACGCAATAATATCATACATTTTCTAGAATTACATATAAAGATAATAAAATTTTGAAAAAGAAATCTTCAAATTTGATTTATAATACCTCATGCATAATGAATATTATTTTTTGGAATAATATTGTCCCTTGTTATCGAATGATGGTTCTTTCCTAGCTTGAAGTTTGGCACGAATGTATCCATTTTGTGCAGTTTCACCACGAACTTATATTGCAGCTTCGGTTATTAGTTTCACACAACGTTTCACAGCTTCCGTGTGACAGGGAAACTTCTCGAAAGTGAACCCTGTAGGCTGTTCTTTGCACATTTCTTTCAATTGTTGGTCTTTTAGATGCATTGTAAGAGGTGGCTCTGTTGCAACACATTTTGCCCAATGAACTAAATCAACATAACCAACGGTTTCAAAATTGAGTTTAGGACGCTTAAAAAATCGTACACCATCCGAGCTCTTCGTCTTCACATTTCTAGAGTTCAGAATGCACCTAACAGCTAATTCTCGAATGTATTTTCTTGAGTCAAACAACATTGTCAATAGTAGCTGTTCAGGATGAGCGAAATATGCATTATTTGTTACCTTATCCACTTTTCCAATAGCCATTTTTCTTACTGTCCTTTGATCAATAAGAAATTGTATTTCTCTATCAGGGACTTTTGCTTTTTTTTCTGCAATTACACGAATATAAATCTGCGCATTTGCAGGCACACACGTCAAACAAAGTCGTAGCCTCTGCTTTAAATTTGCCTCGCTTTGATTGTAAAAGTTGCGTCTTTATATTCTTAGCATTTTTTGTTGCGCTATTATATTTAGAATAATGAGATAAAATCATGCCAATCACTCTTCTTATCGAAACAAGGGGAAGGGAAGCACGTCCCCAAATATCAATAACTTTTTTTGCAACTACAGTGGCCACACTTGCAGAAGATGGTTGCTTACTTCCTTCTCCCTTTATTTGCATCTTAGTGATTTGATAACATCTGATAATGTCCTCATATGTTTGAAGAAATAAAGCATCGGGAGGAGACAAATCTCTACCAGGTCCAAATAGAAGACTACTTGTGCTTGCTCTCGTTACTTTCTTTTTCGCGCGTTTCTACATAACAGTCGTGTTGTATACCAAAACAAAGATAATAATACAATGACATTCGAAATGTCCAAGACTTCAGAGGATTCACATTTTTTTTAATACTCAAGGGCTCTATTTGCCAAACATATATAAAATAGTTATAAAATAATCTTAGGAATAATAGAAGCAGTTGATCGCCGTTTATTATCCTGGAGAAACTATTGGAGCCGAAGATTGAAAAATTAGCATCTTATGTAACTATTTTTTATTTGAGTGTGTGCATTTTTTAAAATTGGCGTACAAATGTCGCAAAAAATTGATTGAATTTTCACTGTTTTTTTCTAAATAACGTATTGCGTAACATTTCAGTATTTACTTATTTTGAAACTACTTTTATTTATTTATTTATTTTTTTTTTTTTTTTTTTTCCATTTTTCCCATGTGTCAGTCTTAAAGGAGCGTAGCTAAATATTCTACGAAATGTATAAGTCTTTGAGGATTTCAACTAATTCACCGACAGATACTTCTAATGTTTGCTGAAACTAACTTCAAACTTTTATTTTTAACCCCCCTCCCCCCTCCATTTATTTTCTTTTTTTTTTTTGGAAAAAGTGCATTTTTGCCCTTTTTTTCAGTTTTTCAAGGTCAAATAGCGCCGGCTAAATATTAAACAAATTTAGCGAAATTTTTTATTGGTAATAACGGGCCCATATAGCAACTTTTCCGCACTATCCAAAAACAGATTTCCAAAAAAAGTTTTTTCGGCCCACCCTACTGTTTATGCCAATATCTAATATATAAATGAGTTTTCCTCTTAATGTATTTCGTTATGGTGATTTTACACGTAAAAGCTACTCTAGTAAATTAGTGAAACAGCTGCGAAAAAATTCAAATTTTCTCTACTAACAGTTATTAACTGCAACACCATATTATTCCATTTACAATGATATCTTTTCCTACTGCAAGAAAGAAAAAAATTGAATTTCAAGAACGGAGCGACTCTCCAAAACGGTTGTCATTTCTATATAAGCCCTGGCATCTCCTTTTACTCAACCATCGATATAAAATTTAAACAAACATGGGTAAAGACGATAGTTTCAAGGTTTTGTCCATTTCCTGTCTGGTTCTGCAAGAGTCTAAAAGTAGGTATAGAAAAATGCAGCGTCATAGGTCATAAGCCATGTTAAGTTATGAGACTTAGCTATACGATGACTGAGTAAAAAAACATTACCCGCACTACTGATTTTTAAAGACTCATTGACGTGGCAAAATATCGCATCCCATCAGTACTTCAATTTGTTTTAATTTTTTGGCCTTTTCTAGGCTCCTAGATTTTTGCTGAAATAGTAGCTGCCGTTTCAGAAACATCAGAACAACCCCTGAAAATTACTCTTTATATGTCTTATCTTATTTACCTCGTAGGAAAAGACTACAAACTCTCTCAGTCTTGACTCTACTTGTTTTCGAAGTTTGCTTTCATATATGTTTTGTTGTTTGCTCTCAACTTTAGATTTACCTGTACTGTAGAATGGAATCTTACGCGTCTTTGAGACGGATTTGTCTTCGTAACGAAACATCTGTTTTTTATGTCTTTTTTCTACGCTGTTAAACGTTTTCTTGTTTTGCTTTCGTCTCTTTTCCTTTGTCTCCGGGTCAGTTTCATCTTTTCTCTTTTCTAGGCCTTCGTTTCCGTCAACTACTGAAAACTATTTTTCACATGTATTCATAGACGACAGAGATCATTTTTTCTTCCGTAAGTC
This sequence comes from Uloborus diversus, assembly GCF_026930045.1. Classification (NCBI taxonomy): domain Eukaryota; kingdom Metazoa; phylum Arthropoda; class Arachnida; order Araneae; family Uloboridae; genus Uloborus; species Uloborus diversus. Next base: position 141,270,009 of record NC_072735.1, on the reverse strand, counting down.
TTTTTTTCCCATTCCCTCTGAAATTATTTTTTTGTATTCATGTTAAACATGGAGACAAATATTTCAGTAGGTGACGCATAGTAACTATTAACAGTGGACGCTTTCAATCAACTATTGGATAGAAGGTTTTGCTCTGTAAACCGCTGAATATCGATCGAACAAGGCAGTGCTGTTAAGTTATATAATTGACCAGAAATTGCCACTACTTGCCCCCACTCAGTAATATGTCACTTTGTGTTTCAACAGCCGACACAGTGCCCAAGAGAGCAGTTTTTTTTAAAACTTTTTATCATTTTAAATAAATTCATGGATATTTAGAAATCAAAAGAAAAGATCTAAATGCTTTTTAAATCAAAATTATAAACTGGCATTTGAGTTCGCAGTGCTTACTTTTCAACTTATTCTTAGCAAAATCCCCACGGAAATAACACTAAGCGATTGGAGAACATACACTGGGAACATACATTATCACAAGAGGTTTACACAATTTAATTATTTTAAACGTACACATATTTTTTTTTTCCAAGTTTAGTTAAAAAACTGCTTTTAAAATTTTTAAATAATGAATTTATTTTTATTATTTTTTAGCAGTTGCACTTTAACATGTGATTAATTAACAAGAGTGCACAAAGATAGTGCACTCAGTATACATGAAGAGGGAGTAAAATACAAAAACGCAACAAGGTAAAATATAAAAAGTAAACTTTAAAAATGTAAAATGTAAGAAGTCAAAAAGGAAAAGGTAATATGAAAAATTAATCAAAATGTTAAAGTCGTAAAATTTTACACATAATTTAGAAATTTCGTGACTTCATTTTTAAATGTTTTAGGCTAGTTTTCATTTTATTCTAAGCATTCAAATCTTCTGTTTTTTTTTCGTCATACTAAGGCTTGAAAATAATAAATAATGAAGCACAAAAGATTATATCTTCTTTTTGTTTCGTGGAATACTTCCGAAGGAATAAGTAAAAATAAATCGCATTATTTGATTATGTAAATGTAACTTTGATGATACGGTTTTAACCGATTTTTCCTTCCCATCTGTTGAAAACATTTCATTATTCAAAAGGCATCTAATATCCATTCTGAAATAAAATTTAAGTTGTAGTTTCGAGTAAAATTGTAATTTTTTTTTTTTTTTTTGGATTGCTGGAAAACGAGAAACGAAGAGGTTTTACTTTTAAATTTACGAGCTTTTTTACATTCGCGGGAGCAACAAATGTAAATACATTTCTCGTTTCTCTAAACCATTTCAAAGCAAAATGCATTTTAACGATATGAGTTACTTTGAAGATTTATTTAAAGAAAAAAAGCAAGCCGATTATCTTAAAAAGCGTTTCAATTTAATATGGAAATGGAAAGAATTCTGTGTTGAATTTAATAAACATGTGCTAACTTCATGCACCTCATTAAAAAATATTATATATGCTAAAAAATAGCGTACAAGTTTCTTTCTTTTCCTTGTTTGTGTGTACTGTGCTTCACATAATATGTTTTACATTTTTTATTTATTTACTTTTTGCTTTAAGTACACATGCACAGATCCACACACATATTCAATTTGTAAAAAAAGCTAACATTTCAGAGAAAATAAATAAGCCGTAAGAATTAATTTGTTTTACATAATTACACATCGAACAAATTTTACTCTATTTGGTGATGCGTTTTATTCGAAAAATTGAAGGGAAGCTTTTTTCTTCTTTTAAAAAGACGCAAATTGAACCAGGCAATTCCTACCATTATTGTTCTGATACTATTATTTATCGGTTTCTTGACCCAACAGATTGGAAATATTTAAGGAGTTCATATGTCTTGCATGATGTAAACAGGCAACTTGGATATCCTCCACAAACCAATTATTCTTTGAAACTTCAAGCATATAATTCTGAATTGAAGTTCACTTGGCCCAAACAAAATTTTGAGTTGGATCCGTAATATGCTTTCTTTTCTACATACTGACATTTTTCAAATGAAAAAAGAAAAACAAATGATGTAAACACCACACTTATTTCTTATACATCTATTGAAACACCTGAAAGACGGAGGGACCAGTGTGGCCTTTTTGCGTAGTTTGTTGTTCAATAACTCGAATACTATCTAACGGAGCTTCATGGAACTTGCTGACGATCCATTATACGACACTATTTAAATGCATGTTTAATCATTTCATTATTCGCTTCATAGCACATACTGTAAATATTGATCTTTATTCCAAAAAAAAGACGGGAGAGGCCCCAGTGGCCCTTTAGCTATTTTACAAAGAAAAAATATATTATTCTCCCTTTCTCCCAATTGTTGTAAAATATAAAAATGCTATTTAACCTAGTTTAACTTATTACTTCATCTTTATGCAACCGAAGGGATATCTAAATTATATAAACAGTACCGATTACTTGCTAGGCAAACGGCAGTCATTGCTCATTTAAAGATAAACTAATTCTTCCGTTTGGCAAGACAAGACAGAAAAAACGGAAAATAATTGTGTACTAATTTTTTTTAGTTATAAAAGAAGTTGCATTGGGCATATGTAATTTACTCAAAAATAATTTTTAAAAAGAATTCACCGAAAAAATTTGTATGGGCCCCACTGATCCCTACATTGTTTTTAGGTATTCAGCAAATTTCAGTCTTTCTAGTGTTAACTAATGCATGTGTTTTGAATAACGAACATAAACAGGGAAACACTTTAGATCCCCCCCTCCCAAGTTTGTCGCAAACCGAAGCAAAATGGTTATCCATCTAAATATCGTCAAAAGCGCCAAATTAAAACTAGATTCAAAAAATAACTTTTTGACCTAATTTTTCACCAACTTGGAGATATATGGATAAAATGGCGACAAGACTTGGCGGCCAAAAGTTTGCGATACATCGCCTAGTGTTAGCCAAATTATAGTTTGCTTTGAAATGAACCCTGGTTTTCCCCTGAAAAACGTAATAAAAGGTTTTATGGAATTTCCGAATGCAATCAACGGACTAGATCCCACTGAGGTCTGCATACCAAATTTCAACTATCAAGGTCATACTGTTTTTGAGCTATGTGAGATACATACGTACGCACATACAGACGTCACGACAAAGCTCGTGATATTTAACTCTAGGATTCTCAAAATGGATGTTTCGGACGTCCACAGGTTCTTAGGTATGTATGCACGTGCTATTGGGCAGAAATAACAACTGAACATCAATTCGGCAGTGGGGGAAAAATTAAAATTTAGCCCAATATTTGAGTGGATTTTTTTTTCATAAATACAATACGTTCTTTACTATGCAAACACAAGTAAAAAATGATAGATAAAATGTAAACAAAAGTAACAAGTATTTTCCTCATTCTTAACCGGAGTTTCCAAAATCGTTTAAAAGACTAGTGATACTGTGGGGACCATCCATTAAAACGTGACTATCACAGATGAATTAGTGCAACTCAAACCGAATCGAATGTGTGCCAGACAGTAATGTCATGAGTCTCATATTTCATTTATTTTTTTTAAAGCAAGGCTTTTTGAGTGCCGCTATAGACATTTTGGCCATCGCTATTAATTTTCATTTAAAAAATTATGAACAGGAGAAAAGAAAGAAAGGGCTTTTTCTTCCATGCATAAACATTTTCAATATATTTGTTTACTGTACCATGATATTGAGGACTAAAGTTTATTTAATATTTTAATAAACATTGGAATATTAAGGAATGTAAATTTTGATATGTAATGATTTAATCCTATGCTGCTTGATAAAATATACTTTTGAGCTAAGACAACAAGCAAATGCTGGTATAAAATTCTATATATACTGGTATAAAATGCTTAGTGAAGCATTTTATACCAGCATAGAAAATAATAAAATAGTTTGCTTTACTATTTCGACAACATACAATTTTATAATATTACATCAAAAAGGAGTATTTACAGCAGAAGCATTAAAAAAAATAGTTTTCGAAGAGTATGTTTTGGGTTTTATTACTCAGTTCGAGCGGAAACTTTTATCCTTCCGTCTCCAAATCATAACGCCTGGAAAGTCTTCCATCAAAACAAGATCGTAATTTTCGAAAAAAATATATACGTACACAATAAGCAGTATCTGTAAAAATGTATGACTAATCAGACGCAAACCTTTTCCCGTCTGCTTCTCCCAGCCAGCTTGCGGTCCTTTTTATTTCCCATTGTTCTTTTTCCATTGTTTTTCCCTTCAACTAATCTCATTTTACTGAAATGGAACTGAAATGTTTAGTTTTTTTGCTCCCTTTTCGGCGTTGAAATCGCAACTAAAAACCCAAGTCCCCTAGGTGCATTAATGGGATTCTAGAAAAGGGTAGGGGAAGTGCAACAACGAATTTAATGCTCGCTAATTACTGGTGGAAAAGTGATAATTAGCAATTTGAAGGCTCCGCGAAGCCTTTAATTAAAGGATCTAAAGAAGACGAGACCGTAAATTTTGAAATCTAATTAATTTCGAGGGAGTCTTTTTTTTTACTAAAAGTAATTTTTATGCGTGACTAACTTTGAGGGTTATTTGTGCGTTTGTCCGTCTTGTATGTAAACAAACACAAAGTTTATTTTTAAAACTTTTAATGGATTATGATCGTTTTGCGTTAACTAGGAAGTCAAAATAAAGATTAAAAGATACTTCAGTCGTTTTACGGAAATGATTATACTCATTAATTATTATTCATTTCATTTTAAATGAGGGAGTTCATGCATTTAAAAATAGAGCATAGAAAATAACTACGCATATTACTATAATTATTTAAATCTGTAACATTAAAATAAAATAAAACCGAGCTGATGTGTGCATCACATGACTTCCTTTTACTCCAATTAAATCTCATTTCCCAATTATTGGCAATTTTAATGTGATTCAATTGTTTACTCTCTAAATATCACCAACAGTGGCCAAAATGAAACCATATTAAAAAAAAAATCGCCAAATTTGTCGCCATGTTGTCAACAAAACTTGGCGACCAAAAGACTGGCGATATATTGCCAAGTGTCCGACAAATTATAACACCACTTGAGTTTACATCGAAATTAACAATGATTTCCCCCGAAAAGGGGCAAAAGACCCCCTTAGGAACATCCAAATGCAACCAAAAGGGAAGGTGCACGACCAGACCCCACTAGGAGTCTACGTACCAAATTTAAACTTTATAGGACATACCGTTTTTGAGTTATGCGAGATACATACACACATACGCACATAGATACGTACATACGGACGTCACGAGAAAATTCGTTGTAATTAACTCGGGGGTCGTCAAAATGAATATTTCGGATGTCTGTACGTTCCTAGGCATATATCCACGTGTGGTCAGGTCAAAAAAAAAAAAAAAAAAAAAACTCAACATTCATTCGGGGTTGAGAAAAAGAGAAATTAAGACCAATTTTTGAGTGAAAATTTTTTCGCGAATACAATACTTCCTTTTTCGTAGAAGGAAGTAAAAAAAATAAATAGTAGATCATTTCAAAATGATAATTTTTCTTCTTTGTTAATGCTTTTCATTTTGTGCTCACAAACTCATTACTTGTTGTAAATAAAGGGTTATTTAATTAATTATTGGAATTTAAAATTTTAACTTACACTAATGCAAATCTTTCTTTTTCGTTGAAGCCTACAGTTTTTAATGTCATATGACTATCGTGTTTCATCAGTTCACGAACAGCATAGATATTATTTAGCACATCAACAAATTTTAAAAAATCTTCACGGATTTCATTCTGCGTTAGCAAATCTTCTATTCGTTGTCACAGTAATGTAGGAAGATGCTTTTATCGTTATATAAAGCATTAAGTTCATTGTATACAGGGTGTTCCGTTTAAACCTGCAAAATACCTCTATTTTCGCAACCGTTATTCCTAGATGCATACTTACAATCGCAAAAATGTTCAAAGTCAGATGCAGAGTTAAGATACTAAAAATTTAAAAATAAAATAAAAATGACTAAAAAAATACAAAATTTTAACTTTTTATACCGGCCTCGGGTCCCCTAACTTATATTCAGGGAAATAATCCCCAATGAAAAATAATTCCAGCACAAAAAGTTTGAAATTAGTACCACCAATATTGATCGAGATATGAAACGTAGCGTTTTGGGCCTTACACCACTTTACACTCCCAGTTGATAACACCTTTTGGGAAAAAATATACCAGTTCACAAGTGTTTAAAATTATATGTGTGCAGAGTGTTATTTTTTAAATTGTTCGAGGTTTTTGCAGTGTGTTTTTGCGTATCACGCAATAACATTTGCATGAATTTTTGAATAGCAATGAAAAATATAAATACCTTGTTTTTTTTTTTTTTTTTTTTACTCTCACAATCTCTCTTTTTTCCGAAAGCGAGATAAGTTCCAATCTTATCTTATGTATGGTCCCTTTAAACTTTGAAATGGAATATCTCCTTGAGTTTTGGTAGCACAAATGTCATGTTTTTTGTGTCAGTAATAGTTTTCAATAATCTTTATTTCTCTAAATATAAGTTGTGGGACCAAGGGCCCGTATAAAAAGTTAAATTTTGTATTTTTTGACTCACTTTTATTTTTGCTTCAAACATTCAATATCTTAACTCCACATTGGATTTTGAACATTTTTGCAAATGTAAGTATGCATCTAGGACTAACGGTTGCGAAAACAGAGGCCTTGAAGGTTAAAACGGGACGCCCTGTATATTGGGAAGATTTACAAGCGAATTGTTTTTTTTTTTTTTTATCCAGTGAGAGATTTCTAAAATTACTGTAAATAGCACAAATAACGCAAAAATGAAAATAATAATAACGTTCAATAAAGTTATGCAAAAATTATCGACTTATCGTTGATATCATGATCGGTTGCGTAGAAGCACTAACTGTCGCTAATACAGAAGTATGAATAACAATCCTAGTATATTTTACACACATTATTAAAAATCACTAGCATTGTTTAATATATTGTTTAATATATGAATAAGTGTTATAAAAAAATAATTTTCTTTTTAAAGAAATCGGCTTTCAACAAGTTCTTATTTTATATAATGACGTAGTTTTCCGTTGTTATGTTCTACCTTTCCGGATCAGGAAAGAAATCAATTGTTTTTAGTGCAAAAAAGGGTGAATGGCATTTTAGGTAGCAGCCAAACTTGATTCGTTTTTCTGCACATAACAATCGGAATAAAGGAAAACGATGTGATGCGAATTAGGGGGAGGTAATGCATCCGACATCGCCTCACTGTACTTTTTTCCAGGATTAGTTTTGAAGAGTGTGGTCTTGCATTATCATGCTCTAGCATCCGTCTTTTCTGTTAACAATCACTGGAATGTTCTCCTTTGACACTGCGCCATCTGATTTCCTTTTGTTTCAGTACATACAGCACAGCACTATTTAGATGACAAATCCTTGAAAAATTGTAGAAAAAAATGCCATTTCCGGAGATTTTGCATTAAAACCAATTCATTTTTAACGATCCCGTATTGAAAGTTTGCTCTATAGATGCCAAAACGTTAATACCAGTAGTTATTACATCATTTATTAAAAAATAAAAAAGTTGAAAATATCTCTTAATGCATAAAGTTTTAACTTATTATGAAATTACTGATTCAAATAGATACACGTTTTTCACATCTAATTACTAGGGCATTAATGGCAGTGAACTGTTGTAAGTGTCAAACTAAAACTTAGTCTGATAAAAGCACATTTGAATCATAAGTTTAAAAACCTACGCTCTTGCACAAGAAAAAAAAACTTCGTATAAGTCAACAAAAGACTTGCTACAGTTCGTGAAACGCACGGAGGTAACGGCATACTTGTAAAATATTGACACAGAAAAAACTTCTATATCCAGTTCCCAATAAGGGCGAACAGCAAATAGAGAACGACGGGGAGGAGAGAAGAGCCTTGTAACTCTGAGGAAAAAAAAGGGGGAGGGAGGGGGGGAGAATATCGATATAGAAAAGTGAGGTTTTCTTTTACATTGCGTGGTAAAATAGTGTCTATACATTGATTCAAGCATATTGAACTGCATGTTCCTAACGCATACAAGAAAATGTAAGAAGCGAAGGTAAATGGGTTAATCGAAATATGTTTGCTTTTGTGATGTTCGTGATTGAATCGATTAATCGAGGTAGGTTTGGATAGATATCCTGGGTAACTACTGCCTTATTTTTCAATTTCTGTGCCCTTTGCGTTTGTTTGCGTTTGCCATGATCAAGGGACCTTTTTAATGAACTGAGAAAAAAGACGCTTTAGGGAGTGTACTTCCGTTTAATGAAATTTGATTATCGATGTAACTTTTTGCATTTTATTTTAGATTATTTTTTTTACTCCTTTTGACGAAAAGAAGGTTGATGAAGAAGTTAAAAAGAAGTTTTAGTACAGCAGCGTGTTTAAAGAACTTTGGAAAACATGTTTTAGAAGAAAAGAAATATTTTTAAAGACTTATACATTATAGGTTTTTATTACATAGTTAAGAATACTAGGATATTGCAATTTAAAATGTGTGTGAGTTATTACTAGCAAGTTTTAAGAATAAATGTTTCATACTCTTACATCCCCAATGCTTTAAATAAGTGATTAAGAATGCAGTGTATGTAGCTCAGCATCTAAACGTTTGCAAATTAGAGATGAAGAGAGAGATAGAGAGAAAAATCAAAAATACTAAATAATAAACTTGGATATGGTTTTATATAGCAATTTAAATCCAGTTTCGTAATAATGGCGATTTATTTCAAAGAAATGTTGATTTGTTTCCTAAAGAAACCAGGAAAGTTTCGTCAGTCGTAAAGTACGGAGCTTTAAAAGATTAAATTGGAGAAAAAAATAACTCTTACGTACAGTCTGCAATTTATATCTCGATATTGGCGGGATAAAAAGCTGCTAAATATATTTTTGTTAAAAAACTAAAAATAATATTATTAAATGCTAACTGTTCTTGCTGTATTTTATTGCCTGCTACTTTTATATATTTTTTAATTACTATAGCTTTTTTTAATATAATGAAACTGTCCGACAATTATTTTTTTAAGCGTCTATCAGTAAATACTTCCATATACATTAGATTACAAGTCCATAGTAGAGAACAAGCATGAAGTAAGGAGTAATTAAACATTTAATATGCGCAGTAAGTTTCAACATAAGACGAAAGTATAAGAAGCAAAAGGTATGCAAGATTATTCAATGTTGATTCTATCGAACTCGTTGCGTGGCTAATTAATTAAAATTGCGTTTGAACAATGCTTGTTTAACACGATACATTTTTACCAGTTTCAATTTCGATTTAAATATGAAAAAAGATGCGTCAAACGTCACCTAAGCGTAGATGCAAGGGATGGGTGGAGATGACCCATAACATGTTCACACTTAATAAAAAACTGCGTTTTTAAAGCCAACTTTCTTTTCATTGGGCTTTAATATTTCAAAGCATTCTAAATGAGAATATTTAAGGCTAACACGTATTAATCATTTTGAAAAAGTATATTATTTTTTTGCGAAACGCACAAGATTCTTGTCTTTAGTTGAGAAGACGTCGTAACTGAAGTTAAATCATTAAGCTCTTTGTGCAATGAATGTTTCATAGCATTCTAAAGTAACGTTCTTTTTATTAATAGATCTACAGATCTATGTATGTTTTTAAGCAATCACATTGCATTTTGTTATCATTTGGCCTTTGAATGGCGTGCCTTTGATTTTATTTTCCCCCTCCTCCCTCTGCAGCACCACCGTCGGCCGGCCCCTCCCAATGCTGCTCCCGTAGCGAAAACAGTCTCCAGGTTGCGTCCATATCCGACACACACGCGCACATGCACACACACACGCATACATACACACGCGCGTACATACACACACGCGCGTACATACACACACGCGCGTACATACACACACGCGCGTACATACACACACACGCGCGTGCATACACATACGCGTGTACATACTCACACACACACACTCGTACATACACACAGACACAAACATACACATACATACACACCTACACACACACTCACACTTACCTACACAATCATGCCTGTGCACAGACAAAAACACACATACATACACAATCACTCATACAAACACACACGCCTACATACACACACGCACACACAATCAACATTTATTAGTTATTTTTAGTTGCCGTTTGTGCTTTAGCTGTTTCGATCTGATATTCTAATTATCTCTTGAATATGTTTACTACTTGCTAGAAAGTAGAGTCAGCAATGTCGTTCTTTTTAATTATCCGTTCATCAGAGGACCGTTCATTCTTTTGATCCGTTTATTTAACTCATTCATTTGAACGACTTGGTTCATTTAAAACAGTTGCATGTGATCTCTCAGTTGATGTGATTTTACTTGTCGACAAGGATTTTGCTATAGCACATTGCATGCCCTCAGTTATTCACTGGCTTTACTTCACTTATTTTGGTATTTTTCTCGAACAACAAACGTACTTCAAACTGTACTCAAATTTACTTTAACAAATACTGTATCGACTACACAAGTTTTTAAGTTGAAAATATGATGACTAAGGGGAGTTTCCAAAACTTTTTTAAAATATTTTTTTAATCATTATCACACTTATTAAAAAAGATTGATCAGTTATTAAAGATAATTATGCTGAAACTTTAATAATATTTGTAAGATTCCATGAATGAACCACTTGGTTAGCTGGTTCATTCATAGAAACACCGAGCGGTTCAATGATAGCAACTGCGTCATTTTGAATGATCTCATAGTTGTTACTGCTGTGACGATCATATGACGATTCATAATGAAACTTTAAATATGGCGAATTGTACTTGAAAATGCACTCTTTCAAGTCAAGCTGAAGCAAGTTTTTCAGTAATATTCAAACCATGTAAAACAAAATGTAAATGTCAATAATTAGTAAATGAACAGTAGAAATCTTATTTGAACGTTTAACAATATGATGTATTGGTTCAATCTCATTGAAGATTCTGCATTAAACTGATTTAAGACACAAGAAGACACTAAAACTGATTTCGTGCCTACGGAAACTCTGGTAATGAAAATATCTTCGAAGTCCAGTCATGTGGAACCGGTTCATTGACGGCAACCTTCCCCTATATAACAGCGAATGATTGAGTAACGGTGATGTATCCAACAATGAAACTCGCGCCACGAAATGATAATTTGATTTTTCGATAATGTTTGGCATGCAAGGAAATGCATTATTTTGGCAAGGCTGAATTGGATCCGGTTGCTTAACTGTTTTACTGGTAAGACTAATTTTAGAAGAATGAAGAAACGAAAAAATAATCTACAATGAACGCTATATACTAGAGTTTAGGGTTAATTCATTGAAGTTATGGTTAACATTTCAAGTATCAAAATATGTACCTTAAATAACGTAAACTGAACAAAAGTATTATAATCATAAAACGTCTCTGTTTACACAAAAACTGGCGTAAGTTGTCGAAGCTGACCCTTTTTGACCCCAAAACAAACATCTGTCAATTATTACATCTACCCAAAAGAAAGAGGGGCGATCCTTCAAACATTTTTTGCCAGATACACTACTCTATACACACATATAGTATTATCAATAGGTATAACGAAAAAAGTAACAACAAATAACTTGGTATCTCAGCCGGAGTACCAGATAACTTAATTGAAAAAAAAAAAAAAAAAAAACTCACCTAAATATTATGGAGCTTCATAATTACTTCACTGTACCAATGAGAACAGAGAAAAAAACACAACACTTTTTTTAATGAGGGAAGAATTAGACAGTAATTATCATCATTTAAAACCTCAGGATAATGGAAACGTAATGTAAAACTAAGCCACTTGAAAGTCGCCAAGTTAGTTAAAATTAAAGTCAAATAAATACACAAGTAGTTATCAAAATAAAGGAAGCACCTGAAAATAAAAGTGACATTTTTGAATGCGCTTTGTAAGTAATAAAGAATAAAATTAGATATCTTTTTTTTTTTATAAATAGTAATGTACATATTCTCTTACTATTTGGTGGTTTAACGGAAGTAAATTTTTAAACAGGCCAAATTGCTGAAGCGCGTCTAGCTGAAGCAAGTGTAACTGAAACATTTCAACTTTTGGGCGCATCTTAAACACAGTATGTATAGTCAAGACAGAATACACACAGCGCGGTAAGACAAGCTCGGCAAAGCAAAATAGTGGGCGGAAAGAGAAGCTCAGTGAAATAAACCGACGGGTATTGAAGTGGATTGTAATGTCTAAAAAGAGAACAACAGCAGCAAAAGTGACCACAAAACTCAATCACCATATAGAGTCACCAGTTTGAGTGATTGAAGTTAGAAGGGCACATTTATAAACAAAACATTTAAGGCAGAGTTGCGATTCCGAAAAATGTTTTTCCAAGTGTTTCCATTATTTTGATATTTTCCTGTAGATGGTAGTTGATAAGAGGTGTGTTATAGAAGACAAAAAGATCACCAGAAAAGTGATAAAAGGTACTTTTATAAATAATTTTCGCTACAGAAAGTGTGAGAATGACCAAACAAGTTACACAAAACATTACTAATGGATACACGAGAAAATTGCAAATGAAGAACTGCAATGGTTGAAGAAAACTGATGAATAAAGCAGGAAGTAAAAAGGTTCGAACTGAATATATTGTACTGCACTGAGAAAAAAAAATGAGATTGATTAATGAATTAAAAATTTAAAGATGAATGTATTTCAAAAAAAGAAAATTCGATTTTATTAAAAGTGCATCGATGCAACGTTCTAAACTGCTAACCGTTCAAAAGAACGGTCGTTATTTTTTTAGGTGAGTAAACGGATCCGTTCATTTTAAGGATTCGTTTGTTTTCACTCGTTCTTTCATGAACGACACAACCCTACTAGAAAGCTATTGAATATTCCCTTGCATTCCTATTGTTTGTTTCTTTTTTTTTCTTTTAAATATTTCATAGTTTTCGATTTGTCCACTATTTTTACTTTTTAAGCTTTTTTTTTCTGCATTGTTTCTTTGGTCAGTTGTTTTTTTTTATCCATAAGCTCACCTCGTTTGCATTGAAAAAGGGTACCTTATAATCCCAAAACACGTCTGTGCAGCATTCCGCAAATTTTGTGACTATTTTTTTTTCTGCATAAAGGATTTTTTTTTTCATTTAAATTATTTCGAATATTTTATTTTTATATTAAATGAATCAATATTTGACGAAAGGGTGTAAGACAGCTTTCGAACAAAGCTGACTTACGCCCTTATAACATAAATTAATTCAAATATGCAGGAATGAAACAAAATAAATTGCGTACTGAAATGTTATTAATCCTCAATTCAAATACAAACGACGAGAAAACCTATAAAAACTAAATTCCATTAGATAATTTGTCCTTGCTTTTTGCTAAGAGTTGTGAATTTCTCCCTCAGACCTCGGTAAAAGCCAAAATCTGGTAATAAAGTCACTTTTTCAATTAACTCTACGCTGGGATTCATTACATCAAACAAAAGGAAAATAAAGACTCAAATTTCATTTTCCCTAAAGTTCCAGAATTTTTTTTTTAATTATCTTCTTTCCTACAAAAATTCAACTAAAAATTTAATTACTGAAGAAAGCTGAGATTTACTCTAAAGTGCATATGCCTGTAAAAAGCTTTATCTTAGGCCACGAAATTAATTTTATTTAATCATGAAAATGAGTGGCGCTAATTGCAGTATGCTAAATGAAAGTGCACATTTTTGAAAAATTACGTTATTTATTTCATCTAATTAAGCTAATGCTGCTAAAATACCAAAAATCTCTACCCTAAATCAAATAGCTTCAGCACTTCATTAAAGTTGATAATATTCAAAATAATCATTTTTGTTTTAACTTTAATGAATTTGATTCTTTACGTAATATAATGAAGTAAGTAATATGCTAGGGTACTTTTCATAAGTAATTTTTACTGGAGAGACATCTCTATCGATATAAACTGAGAGTAATTTTGATTAATTAGTAATTGATTTAATAATTGCCCTCAAAGCTAAATACATTATAGATTTTAAAAGAAAACAGTTTCGTGACAAATGTTTTGAACTAACGGTTGCATGCTGGCGAGCCAAATGGAATAGTTAATAAGTTTTATGAAACTAACTAATTAATCTAGTTATTTAGTATTAAAAAACGTGTAAATTAGTTGCAATAAGGTTTAAAGGAAATATCTTTAAGCAATATTAGAAGTTAAATATTATCTTTTATTAAATTTTTTCTGATGTGGGATGATTGTGGTAAAAGTTCACTTTTCACATGTAGTCTTATGTTTACATGTCCTATTACCGGGCGATTCCTCGAAAAAATGCTCCGTGCGTAAGTTCTTTATTTTATTCAAATAACTATTAATTAAATATGGGATTAACTGTTATGCTTTGATAGTATACTAAAGCATGTATTATTCCACAACAATATTATTTTTTGAAGGCTTTGGTTAGGTGGAAAAATAAAAAAACTTAGCGTTACGCACGGGACATTTTTTCGAGACCCCCCCCCCCCCCCACTGCACAAAACATCGTTCAATCTTTATACAAATAAAAAAAAACTCCAAATGTGTATTTATGCATCCGAATGTGTATACGTTTGGTAAACTCGGAAACTATTAACGATTTCGTTAAAATTTTCGCAGATTGGGCTGGTTACTACTGGGAAGGTTTAAAGATCGTTTCAAATATGTAATAGATGAATAGTTTTTTCAGAACCCAAAAAACGATCTTTCTACTCGTAAAAGTTATCTTATCGACGCAATTTTAATTTCAATGAAAAGTAAAAAACAAATACCATCTTGGGAGAATTTCCTACCGACAGTCCAAACGAAAGACCTTTCTCAACGACGGATCATTATAAACATTTTCAGTTACAGAAATCCATTTTAAATTTCGATGTCATTTTTGCTCAAATGTAGAAAATTGAAAAAAAAAAAAAAGAGCAAATGACCTGTTTTTGGGTCTCTGATGATGGATGACTTAAATTTTCCTCTTTTTATTATTTTTTTTCGTTATTCAATGTCTATTAAAATGTTTGTGCAGCCTATAAACGTGTGCTAAATTTTCATTGCAGTTGTATTTAAACTTATTGGGACCTAAATTTTGCCATTTTAATGTTAATTTAAGAATAGTCAACTCTAAGCTGATTTTTACTTTGATGAACTAACGTCCTACTCCTATGAGGAGTTTTGCGGAATATCAGTCCTTACTCAAAAAAGAATTATATGGTTATATTAACCCAAACGCAAAGTTTATTATTATTATTATTATTATTATTTTAGACATACTGCTGATGCTATTTTGGAACTATTTTCATAATCCAGGTAGAGATTTTTATAGTGACAGTTTTTTTAAGGGTTTAGAGAGACCGATTCCCTATTTTAATGGGGACTTTTAGGAAAGTTTTACTTTTAAAAAGAAGAGGGGGGACTATTGTTCTCTTTCTAATTTGATTTTTCAGGAGCTTCTGTGTTTAATGGAACCGATGATTTGATTTACAAATCATTCTAAGTGTAATGTTTAGGGGGGTTGCAGTTCTATTTTTTTTTTCTTTAGATTATGTTGAATTTAGTAATGAGAAATTTGGGACGTTAACCTTATTGGTAGCTGTATTATTTCTTCATTTTAATGACGATTTATAGATTATGTTGACGATGTTTCAGGACTGTTGTCCTTATTTTAATAACGCAATTTTGGTGACACATTTCCTTATTTATTTATGAAAAAGTTTTAGGCTTGCAGCTTATCTTGATTGGAAATGGGATTTCAAAGAGAAAACGGACTTTTTTTTTAGAACTGCTGTCTTCTTTATTTCAGGGACTGCTATATTTAATTACATGAAATACACCGCCAGCTCAATCATTCAAGCCGAGCACTGCAGTTTCGTGCTTATTAGTACTCATCAGCCCGGTATAGGAAAGTGACAGAGCTGGAGGTGGAAAACCTCTTAAGGAAGCCAAGAGTGCCAAACAAACTGGTAGCTAATATGATTAGCACAGACCAGACGAGTGACCGAAGCAATGGTTCGGTTCAACTCAGAAGATTGAAGGCAAGGCATATTCAGTAAATTACACCATTGTAATTCATTGTAATTTACTGAATATACTGCTATATTTAGTTGACGGTTAGCTTTTAGAGACGAATCTCCAAACTGCAATGAGGATTTTTAGAAATTGTGGTTATTATTGTGAAGGGAAGTTTTACCAGGAATTTTTCTTCGTTTATTCACGCCAGAGAGTGAAACATATGATGCAGTGAGAAGCAAAGGGATGTAAGTGGACATTTTCAAGTTTTGAGTAAAACGAATTTAAAGATAACATCCCAGTTAGGCTTTCATTGATTTTTTTCCAAATCATGCTGTATAGCAGCAACTACCAGGGCTACTAGTACCATCTTTTGCTCCAAGACAGAGCAGAGGTTCACATACCATAAGTACTGGTTATCTGCAAATTTTTAATTTTGCCACTTACATCCCTTTGCTTCTCACTGCCTCATATTTCTCTTGATCTCGCTTGTATTTTCGAAGCAGAGAGTGAAACTCCGGGCGACAATGCATATAGTAGTTTCTTAAACCACTCCAATAAAATTAGTGAAATAAAAATATTTTTGTAAAATTGCCATTTTCGTGAAATTGCCCTTCACCTATTGGAATATCCGTAAAAATGCGTTTTTTCATGAATGAAACATTTAAATAAAAGTCGTGATTCTTTTTAATGTAATATATTTAAGGTTTTCAGCTGATCGATAATTAACTGGAATGTGTATTTTTCTGGTATTGTTTTTTTTCGGGGAGGGGGGGGGGATTTTTTTTTCTATTTATATGACGTATTTTTATCTCATTTTTTTTCCTTCAGAGGAGGCACATTTATAAATTTCCTTTAATTGTAAAGTACTTCACCTAGATTCTAATTCTTCTCTACGTAGCCAATGAACTTAATTCACTCAAATTGAATATTACAGACTGTTTTTATATTTATTTATTTATTTTTTGTTTGTTTTATTTGTTATCATTTCTGGACGACAAATCTAAACTTGGTTACTTTCACTATTCGTTTGATTTTTTATTCACAATTTCTTTTGGATTGGATAGTTGGAAGTTATTATCACATTATTTACTTTAAACGCAAAGCTAAGGTGGTTTTTAATTATTTTAAAGATTATTCTTGTATTTGTTTTCAATTTTTTCTGTGATATTTTTACGATACATTAAGCAGTCTTTTATATATTTTTCTTCTTTTAGGAAAATTTTACGGGAAGTAGGATAAAAAGCCAATGTTTATGAAAAATGAAAGGACAAAAATCTTGCATGATATCAATTGCTGCATTGGGAACTGTCATTCTTTGCGACATGCAACGTGTGCAGCTTTTTGTCACTCCTGAGTTAAAAAGTATGAAAACTAGTGTTATTTAGTGTCTAGTGACAATAACTAACCTTTTTTAATGGTTAGTTTAAAATTTAAGAAGAAAAGAAAAGTTTAAAACTTTTATATCAAAAAAAAAAAAAAAGTAGTTCAACTACATTGCTTAAAGTACGTTACGGAAATAGTTTGACTAAGTTTATACCAGTGCTCATTCAAGCATCGACTAGTAAATGTTTTAAACGAATTACGTGTACTTTTCTCTAGACATCTTAGCATTAGACAAGTCCGTAAAACATCACAATTGCTTTACATAAAAAACTACTTTAAATTTATTCTCCCCAAAACATTAATAAGAAATTTTTAATCAAGTTAGATATTTTTTTCAATATACGCAAATTGAGTTTTAACTAAGTTAACGGCGATATAGAGTTAATTTTTAACTCCTTCAATAAAGCTTGTTCTGATGCTCAATAAATATCTAATGTATTAACGAATATTTTTCTCTTGAATGGTTTCATTTAATTGTAATAAATATATATATTTCATAATAGAATTTATTTATGTTTACTTATTAAATATTTCTATGAAGGGTAACATTGGAAGTTACCGCGTTATATGTGATTCATGCACACAATATTCCTAGTAGAGAGTCGGGAAATATCTGTCATCGGGTGGTATCAGGCAACCCTTCTTTTATCTTAGCATATGTCACTAACTTCTCACTGATAAGAAAGCAGGAACGGATCCAGGGTGGTCATTCCAAGCTCGTCAGCTTGCGAGATCGAGATTCTCGCTCACGTGATCGGCTGTAATGTAGAAATGTCGCAAAGTAGTATTCTAATCTACTCGAACTTAGCTTGCGTCTAGGTTCGAGTAAATTAGAATACTACTTTGCGACATTTCTACGTCACAACAAATCACGTGAGCGAAAATCTCGATCTCGCAAGCTGACGAGCTTGGAATGGCCACCCAGGACGGTTTTTTGGGGGTCATTAGCGGAAAATAAGGAGTCAAACTGCAATTTTTTGCTCAAATAGTGGGTCTGAGGCAATTTATTTAAAATGTAGGCCCTTAAATTCAGCTTTAGGCAATACTTGGTCACTTTAGGGGGCGTCGTGATTCCCCTCCATGGATCGACGCCGTTAAGAAAGTCTCAGAAAAGTATTTTTTTTCCCAATTAGTCAGAAGGCAGTTGGATTTTTTAAACAGTTGTGATTTTAGTTTTTTCATACATTTAATTCGGCTCAAATTTTAGTTTAGTTCAAAACAACATCTACACAAGTAAATTCATCTTTACTTAAATTTATGAATATAAATTTTATGCGATCTTGGAATTGACATAGTTTGGAAAGGTAATGTGTAGATTTTTTTTTTTGCTTTCTGAGTTATACTTGGGTATTTTATTGGGCAAGAACTTTTCTGATGCAGATACTTTGTCCTCTGTTTTAGGTAATCATAGGAAATATACGAGACAAATGGCAAGAAATAAAGATGCTGAAAGCTGGTGAATTTATAAGAACTAAAAAAAAAAGTCCAGTCGAGAAGCCTATCCCCATGAAAATAGGAAAACAGCAAAACTTAGAGGAAGTGGTACATTTCACAAATACATGTGTAAAAATGTTATAAATTAATAGTTTGTAAATAGTAGTTTTACTATTTTTGTTTAAAATTATCTCTATCCGTTGCCGTACTCCAAATTTCAAACGTTCACAAATACCGCAGATGTTTATGTCAAAATACTATGCTCTTCTGTTGTTTTAGATGCTGTACCATGAAAAATACATTTTAACATATGAATATTACATTTTAACGGAACTAGATAATAATTTTATGAAACGAGAAAAAAGTTGTGGTGCAAAACTATTACTACCCCATACCTTCCGATTCTTCTCTTTGTATTACTGGTAACATAAGAATTGTATATAGTCGCTTGATTTTTTTTAAAAACTATTACCATATTTTATCAAATACTACATCTTATGAGATCGTGGAACGATAGTAAATAACCACATTAAAATATGTCCTAGTTTGATCACCAAAAAATGTTTCAAATGCTAAAACTACATTTTTTTTTAAACAAAAATAACTTGGTTACATAATTACAATATGTCATTAGCAACACAACACGCTCCTTATTATATCCTAGAAATATATACGCTTTCCCGGAAAATTGAACCCAACTGTTTATTCTACACGATGCAAATTATTTAAATTCAAAGAACAAACAACGCTGATGAAGATTGATTCATTCCCCTACCAATCAACACTAATGAATAGTCGATTACGCTTGAGCAGTTTGTCTGATTGCTAATTCTTGAAACTGAAAAGAGTTTTCTTAAAATTGTTTAGAATTTCTTTACAGAAAATCAGGAATCAGTGTAATTTAAAGTACAGAAAAGGAAAAGTTCAGTTGAAAGTAATGAAAATGTCTTATCTTTTTGTGCAGTACTACAATTTTTAAATACGTATATCTACATAGGTACATACGTTTAAGAGCTTTTTTATGCATGTAGAAGTTTGATTGTTTAAAAGTGATTATTCAGAATCACAGAATGACTTTATATTTTTAATGAAACCAAAGTTCCTTAAAGCGTAGAGTGGGAAATAAACTTATGAACTTGTTTATCAACTCCCGCAAAGCAGGAAACAAGCGTGTCTTGAAGTGATGAAATCGGACTTCTTGTCTGGCCAAATACATTCAAATGATTTAAATTTTGAAGCTAGTGAGACGAGGGAGAAGTGCGCATGCGAGATGCGGCGTTAGATACGATTTAAAGCGGGATTGCTTTTGCCGTAGGGCTATTTAAATGAAACTGCCGCTTTGTTCGGGCACCAGGTAGCGTCTGTTGAATGTTCATCGCACTTGGCAAGCGGAATTGTGTCTGGAAGGAGGCGTGTGATCTTCAAGAATGAATCCCGAATCATGATCATCTCACACGCGCGTGAAGGCGGCCAGGCAAGAGATCCGATCTAACATTTGTTTTCGAACAGCAAATGGCAACTAAACAAGGTGTGATAATAGGGAGAACAATTTGTTGTGTCTTTCAAATCCCTCTAATCGTCCTTCTAGGACCTCTGACAACTAGCCGTTATTTGAAAGTCATTTTAATGTGTTTGTATTATCTATGCTATCCAGTCACTCAGGTATCGTTTGTCAGAAGGACAACGTTCGTTCGCATACTGATAGATTCCTTTAATATCATCTTTAAGAAAAAAATGCTCCCATGGCCTTCTAGATCGCCAAACATCTAATCGTTAGAGCAAGTTTGGTTCATGCTTGGAAGGCAACTACAGCCACACTGGAATACTGGTTAATTATCTGCCAAACTGATTGTGGCATGATCACTCGAGGGGTCTCATGTGACTTAGTTCCTTTTGTGCCACGCCGTGTTTTCGCTTGTTAAACTGCCAAATGAGACAGAAAACTCGCAGTTTTCCGATATTTTTAGTGTTTTAACTTCGTAATAAAATTATCTTTTGATCTGAATTTATAATCATTTGATTTATTAGAATATATTTCTTTTGATACATCTCCAGTAAACTTGGGCAGCCTTGTGTATTAGCCGAGAGAAGAATATCAGTAATGAGCAAGTAAAGCATTTTTAGCCAACTGTCTCAGTAACAGTCAGAGAAAGAAGAAAAAAGCATGAAGGAAGGCTTAATGCATTTAAAAAATATCGCGAAAAACAAAAAAAAAAAAAAACAAGTCAAAAATAAATAAAGCATTTAAATAGTTATCGAAAAATTAAAAATCGGAAAGAAGGGTATTGAGATGGGGAAAAATGTCTGCCGATCTGTCTTTTCGTACGGATCTTTTTCTTCAGATGAACAAAACATATTTTATTTCTAGAAGTCAGGTTAAAATGTTAGAAAGTTACGTTTAAAATAATTTGCGATTTTAGCTAATTTTGAGAATATTGATCAGATACTAGAAATTCGATATTGGTATGCGGAAAGTAGGCTTGTTTAGTACTGGACAGAACTTCTTGTTAAAAAATGTCTCTCATTTGCGAGGTACACGTATAATTAAAAAAAAAACTTTTTTACTAAAGGAAAAAAATCAGCTGTAAACACTTTACAGTTAAAAAACGATAGCATTTTAGTTCCTTTCAGCAAGTTTTTTTTCTGCCAAACCTTTTCAAGTAATTAATCATCGCGGTTTTCATGTCTTTTCCTTTTTTCCCCTGGCAATCACTGCTGCTTACCTTGTTCCAACAATTTGGATACATTTAAACAGTAAACTTTCTCTGTTCATTAAGTTGCTATTCATTCAAATTATATGTAAAATTCGCTACGTTTTTTAATGTTGTTTCTATAGATCTGATTGAGGTAATCTTGTCTGAAGTTGGTGACGAATGCGAAGTAAAAAATCCGACAGGGTGTAACAACAAAAAAAAAAAAAAGCAAATGCAGTGGATTAAGTTATTCAATTATTTCTAGTCAATTGAAAAAAACATCGTTTGTTTCTGCTTTTAAATTGAGCATTCATGAATAAATTCATTTAAAAAAATGCAATCCGAAATTTTTACCTCAAATCGATTGAAAGTGAAAAATAGAAAAAGGTTTTTTTGACTATTACAAGCCTGAATCACATTCGATTTTTAACCAGCTTTAGAAAAAAATATATATAATCAAAAAGTAATAATTTGTGAACACTCATGATATTTTTCTGTGAACCGTGGTATACGGAAGAAAAAAATCCATCGTTAACAGACAAAAACGTTTCGTAAGTGAAAACACGGGTTTTAATGCTGCATTGAACCAAATATTTAAAAAGATTGGTCAATGTTCAACAAAGAAATTACTTTTTGCTGAGTAGTAATTTGGATTTTGACTTCTGAAAACGAAAATGAAATTGAAGCATATTTATATGGAACATTTACCGGCTTTAAGATATTGAAGCCCTACGATTTTTCCGGTTTTAAATACTTGAAAGCAAAATTGGATATTTATTTTAAATCATTCTTCATTACTTAAATTATACTTGCGTTTTTTAATTGCGAAAAGATTATTTCATTAAAGAAACAAATATAAGAGTTTTCAAAGCATTTACTACTCGTCTGACTGTTTTGCAAACTTCACAACTTCCCTGACAGCCAAAAAATGCGTTGATATAGTTTCTGCTAATATTGTAGCTTTGAAACACCGTAAAATGTTTTCGGGTTTGATTTAAACTAGCAGGTCAGTTAGAAAATATTTTGTGGAATTCTAGGTTCATTTACTTCCCATTAATTGAATAAATGACAGCTCAAGTAAGAAACAAAACGAACGCGAGTTAATTAATGTAGAACAGATGACGCATTCACTGTGTCCACGTCAAAGATTAACACTTTTACAATTCGCTTAAGATCAGCTTTTTATGGTAAATTTATATCAAAACAGAAGTATCTTTTATTGGATAAAAATGGAAAAATGAAAGAAATACGCCTTTCTAAAATATCGAAATAAAGTATGAGAGCAAAAAAGAGAGAGACTCCAAGTGAAGAAAGAAAAATTCTTGAGAATTCGTACTTTCAAACAAGTTTGAAAGGCTTAGAAAATCAATCATCAGGAAACGAAACAGGCGCCCGACTTCCAAACGGTAAAAGAAATAAATATAAAAATATGACTGACCGATTTTGTAAGCTAAGTCGTTTTGGTAGACTTTCACATTTTTTCCCCTTTTCATTTCTTAACTTTCTCTCATCCATAATGTTGATGCATCGGTCAAAGTATGAAGACGTATAGATATAAATTCAACTAAAAAGGCGGGAAAGTTTTCTTTTGTCTAATATCTTACCGGAAAATCGGATTGTTTTCCGCAGGATTCAGC
This sequence comes from Uloborus diversus, assembly GCF_026930045.1. Classification (NCBI taxonomy): domain Eukaryota; kingdom Metazoa; phylum Arthropoda; class Arachnida; order Araneae; family Uloboridae; genus Uloborus; species Uloborus diversus. The sequence goes on along the minus strand of NC_072735.1, from coordinate 141,246,914 downwards.
TCCAAACATTGGAAAACGCAGAAGTATTGCCTAGAGACCGGAAATTTAATGCTTTTTTTTCATAGTTTTCTTTGAGAAATCGTGCAAAGAGAAACAGTGTGGACTAAAAAAAAGTATATTAATAGAACAAAAGAAAACCGATATTTTTGAACACGTTTCCTTCACTGATTTTTTCTCTCGCAAAATTAAGCACTTAAAACTTCTTTTTCAAACATTTTTCTTCCCTGATTTTTTGCATCAAAGAAAAGTTGTTGAAGGTCACGTTCTGAACATGCCGTCAATTTCATGATTTTTTTTCTTTTTTTGCAAACATAATTGTTACTCAATAGTTTGCTTACACATTAAAATACACTTTTGCTTACTTTAACTTAAACCTCAAGTATTAAATAAGTGTCAACAACATGTTTTAAAATGTGTACTTTAATAATTCTACATTAATTATTGCCAAGCTGTTCACAATCAAATTTTATTGAAAAAAATCTATTATAGATTTATAAATACCTACTTTTTTATGTTGATACTTATTTCAGTAATGACTTTTCCCAAATGGTAAAACATTAGCTAAATACTTGTAGTGGCGCTAAAATTGAAAATTAAAAGGAACATCCATGAGAGAAATATTCACCAGATAGTATCAAAAAGGTACTGGGATAGTATCAACCCCCAAGAACTTTAGGTTTCGGCGGTAGTGCTTGTCATGAAGTGGAAAATCGTGTAATTCTGCCAGAACTGTGATAGGTGCACGCGTAAAAGTGTATTTAAAAGAAAAATGTAAAAAATGTTAAAATTGTCCAGACAGGATAAATATAATAATTAAAAAAAATCCTTATCACTGTAAGACTTTTTCACACCCTGTATTTTACGTATAGGAAAATTAATGAAACAATTATTATTGCTATTATTATTTTACTGAAACAAGTAACTATGTTTTCTCACTATATATACTTGTTTTATTCTTCCTGTCTGATTATTATTATTATTTTTAAATTAAAGTCGAAAAGTATCATCTGATTTTAACAAAGCTACTCATTGTAACATCTGACTCAATGTTCTAATAATTTAGATTTTAACAATCATAACAGCTTGCGGAGTGGCTTCAATTATAGATGTTAAAAATATATGTTAACAACATTTGTGAAGTTTTTGGTAGTCAAAATAATGATGTAGAGTTTCCAATTTCAAGCATTCTATTGTGAAGCTATAATACGCAGTTTTACTTTTTTTATCAACATGATCGTTCGTAGAAAAGGCAAAAAATATTCAAACAGATTTAAGCTATTTACCTTCTCATAATATTGCTTAAGAACTCTTTAGAGACAATTCAAACACATCTACTTTGTAATTATAATCCGTAAATATAATCTTTAAAAAGTATGACGAAACAAAAGTTCGAAGAAAAAAGAAATAAATTCGTTTGCAGGACTTTCTTTTGAGAAAAAAAAAAGAAGTACGCTATCATTTTATTTTCCGTAGCCAAAATGTAATGTAAGTAAAGGTTATCATCTGAACAATCATTATTTTACAATAAAAGCATTTGCTCTTCGATTTGATTCAGTCATCAACTTTATTGTGATCCAGTATATCAATCAATGACTTTTATCAATGTTACGCCAACGAGAAATACAGTGGTGTACAAAATTATAGACTCAAATTTTTTTTCATTTTGTTTCAATTACAACATGACTCAGTTTAAATTATTTTCATTGAAGTAAAGATGAATTGTTGAAGAAATAGTTCTAAAATAAGTACATCTTATCAATGAAATTAAAAAATTCATAAAGTTAGAAAATTTGCAAATTTAATATTTTATCATTACGTGAAACCTGGACAAAAATATAAACTCAAAGGTAAAAAATCCAGGATCACGAGAAAGTTTCGTTCGAAAATGTTAATTTAACGCCATAGAATGAATAAATGTTGCCATCAGTGATTGCTAAAAGTTTTGTTTTTGGATATTTATGAGAAACATATAAATGCACCGCTGGACAAAATTATAAACTCATTTTTTTTCATTTTTTCAATCATAATTTAACTCAGTTAGAAAAAATTTGTTCCAGTAAAGATGAATAACCCTCTCAGCATGGTAAAGCAGGATTGGCATTTCTTAATAGAAGATAGAAAGCTGAAGATTACCAATTAATACTGGAAGATCATCTCTTACCTTTTGCTCATCTGATTCCTGGAGGAAACTGGTTATTTCAGCCAGATAACGCGAGTGTACAAGCAGCGAAAAGTACAAAAGAATGGTTCAAGCGCTGGGGTATCAAAGTTATCAAATGGCCAGCTCGTAGTCCAGATCTTAATCCGATTAAAAATCTTTGGGGGACCAGGGTTCACAAAGTTTATCATGATCGGCACCAGTACCAAACCACAGAGGAATTAAAAAGGGTAATACTTTCAGCATGGAACCATATGCCACTGCAACTGTTAAAAACTCTTGTGAAATCTACATGCCCAGCCGCATATTCGAGGTAATTCAGAAAACTGGAGGCCCAACTCGTTTTTAAAAGTTTGTAGTTTACACTAATGGCTAGATTTAATGCAGTGTTAATTTTTAAAACATTTCAAATATTGATTTTTTATTTCAATTTATCCATGTTGATAGCAAAATTACATTTTTCTAAATCTATGCTTTTGTTTTACTGAAGTAATTGCAAATATAACTTAATTAAACTCAAAAAAAAAAAAATAATAATAATAATAAAATAAAATTTTGTCAGCTTATAATTGTGTTTATGCAGTATTGTAAGTTTGTAATTTTGTAGTTCAGCATTGGTTCATTTTTGGTTGTTAAATGATTAAGTATTTGAATAAAATTCTACCAAACTTCAGAGTTTCTTATTTTTGAGTTGATACTTTTGTCCAGGTTTCATGTATTATAAAGATATTAAAGTTGAGATTTTTTAATTAAATTATTTATTTTACAAAGTTTATGAGTTATACTGAATTTAGGACTATTTAGTCAGTTATTTATCTTTACTGGAATAAAAAGTTTTTTAACTGAGTTAAATTATGATTTAAAAAATGAAAAAAAAAATGAGTTTATAATTTTGTCCAGCGGTGCATTGATATGTTTCTCATAAATTTCCAAAAACAAAACTTTTAGCAATCACTGAAGGCAACATTTATTCATTCTATGGCGTTAAATTAACATTTTCGAACGAAACTTTCTCGTAATCCTGGATTTTTTACCTCTGAGTTTATACTTTTGTCCACAGGTTTCACGTAATGGTAAAATATTAAATTTGCAAATTTTCTAACTTTATGAATTTTTAATTTAATTGATAAGATGTACTAATTTTAGAACTATTTCTTCAACTATTCATCTTTACTTCAATGAAAATAATTTAAACTGAGTTATGTTGTAATTGAAACAAAAGAAAAAAAGATTGAGTCTATAATTTTGTCCACCACTGTAGGACTTTGATTTTTTAATATGTTCCCCCAATTTCTTGAAGCCAAGGGTTTCATCATTTTCAGAATCAGCACAAGTTTTTCGTTGCTTTGGTTTTGAGTTTGAAAAACACCGATGATTAACAACTACACTACAATATTTACTCCCGCATTTTTTAAAAACGAAAACACGAAATGTAATAAAGTCGATAAATTATCACACAAATACATTAGTTCCACATCAGATAACGAATATTCTCCCAGAAATGAAACTTTACGCCTCCAATTGATGGATGACTCTACTTGCGTCAGCATGATTTATCATAGTTTTTGAATCTTGGCCAGAAAGTAAGAATATGGATATAATTTGGTGCTTTTTAGCGCCTCCTGCACTGTTTACACTAACACTTTGGTGTTAATAGTTTAAAAGAACTTTCTTGAAAAGAAAAAAATATTATCTTTTATCATTGTGATTTATTGTTCATCGTGCAACATCTAAAGAAAACTTTTGCTACTAAGGGAACAATTATGGTTGTTTATGAGAAATTTTCATTCAGAAAAGTTACATTTTGTAAACTTCTTTCTCCTAAAATGTACTTTTTTGGAAATTAATTGAAATACTCTTCCTTTAGAAGGTTTGTTTTCGTAGATAATGGAATATACATAATACAGTGCAGCGCAAAAGTTTATGCACAACTGAAATCTTTTAATAAAAAGAAAAGTATACACCGAAAAGCTTCGTAATTTTTAATGTATTCAAACAATCAGCTTACAGATTCATGTTTCGAATTTGGAAAAAAAATTCATAGAAATTAAAATCAGATTTCATTAAAAATCAAAATTTTGCTGTCGCAACAGTTTAGGCACAAAAATGAAATATTTACATTTAAGAAAGCATAAAAATGTTTTAATAGTCTATGGTGTTACCATTGCATCAGCTGAGCTCGAATACGCGATTTTCCATCGATAGAACGAGATATTGGAATGTTTCGGTAGTGAATCTGTACCAGGCTTATTCGATTAGATTTGGACTCTTGCACAGAGGAATACTGCATCCCATTCTGGTATATGTCACGTAAGAGAAGTTCCCAGATGTTTCCAGTTTATTACACTAATATTTTAAGACGCAAGACATTCTTTTGTACCACAGGAAGTATGTATTGATGCGTCGTCTTGCTGAAAAATCCAATTAGTACCCCTAGGACTTCACCAAACGGCAACAAATGCTCACTTAGAGTATTTTGATAAGCTTCTGAGTTTTGTCTGCCATTATTTTCTTGCCAATTGGCTTGCCCATGTTACGGTTCCACGTTATGATAACTTGGTAATATACTCGTCCATCTTACGATAATTTCGCTCGGGAAAATGCTCTTAAAACTGGAATAGAAGAAGAACAAAATCAAATTTTCGAAAAATCGCTTCGAGGTGCACACTCTCATGCTACAAACCAACTTTGTGCCAAATTTCATGAAAATCGGTCGAACGGTGTAGGCGCTATGCGCGTCATAGACATCCAGACAGAGAGACTTTCAGCTTTATTATTAGTAAAGAGTCACTATACAAATTAAATGTCATCCATGGCAACAATTCCTACTTCAATGTGGCTCTTCATTTTTATCCCTCTGTGCAAAGAGTCAAAACCATCAAAATTGTAAGAAATTAGGAAGGTTAGCAAGTGAATCAAAATCTCCACAGTGTGATCCTTATCAGGACGTTTGGCTCGAATTTTCTTTTGAAATTAGTTTCTTATTTTTACAAACAAGGATACTTCTAAGGAAAAATATGTTTCGTCAGCGGTCAATTAAAACAATCCATGCTTATTTTGTTTGTTTTTTGTGGACTTGTCCATACCGAGAGCCAAGAATCTTGAGCTGGACTGTACAGCACCGAATTATCTCTGAATTTATGTCATTCTCGTCCAAACACACCGCTGAAATTTTTGATCATTAAATATTTCTGGTTTTTGAAATGATGTAATAAGCTAGAAGGTAACGAAATCTGAAAGTAAACTACTGTTTTTATAGGTAGTAATGTTTTAGTCTAAGTTTGTATTTCCCCTCCTTTTTTGTGGAATAACAAAAATTACCTTGCACTATGTTTTTTATAACCCAATGAAAATTAAAGATATAACATTGCCGATTTAAAAATTTGTAATTCATTTTCCCGTTTGATTGTCATTTACCGAGCAAATCGACTGCTTACAGTTATAGTAATATAATTGAGATTATAAAATTATGTAGTTATATTGTAAATGTGTACATATTTAAATAACTTCATATTTAAATACAGAAATACACTTTCCGGGCTACAGACATTTTTAAGTATTCACTTTCACCTGGATTTTTTTAACTAATGAAGGTTGTCTGTACACACGATCACTTCAGTTAATTAAAGTTCTTCTGTATATACATTGAATATTTTCCTGTATTGCTCATTGGCTCTTAATCATTTGTAAAAATATCATTTACAAAAAAGTAAAAAAGAGTAAATTATGAGACATTTAATTAAATGGGTCATTAATGGTGCATTTTAATTCACTTCTGGGGGGAAAAGGGTTTACATAGTCAGATTGGTAGCGAAGATTAACCTTATTAGTTCATAGCAAACTAATAAATATTCATCATATTGGACAACATGAAACTAATAATTTTTTAAACTAATATATAGGAAATATAATCATCATAAATATTACAAATATATTTCCATGACTTTGAAACGTGTTTTAAATTTGTCTTCCCGTATATTATGGAATTTAAAATTACAACGTGCATAATAATTGCAGTTTGGATTCATATGAATTATTTGCATATTTTTTCAGTATTGAATATTTGGGTTCATGTAATATTTAAAACAAATGTGAGAGTATGAGCTTCGGTATTTATTTCGTACCGCTTTGCTCTCAAAATTAAATTTTGACGCCACATCGCCTGCTTGAGATGCACAAGATACAGGTTGATTGTTGTCTATTATAATTAGACCTAGTTTCTGTAAACTGAAGTAAAACTTTTCCTTGTTTCTGGGTAATGTGTTTGATCCCGTAAACATAACAGGATTATGGTTGTCTTTATTAATAAATGAGGAAATCGAGGTAACTGGATTATTTTAACTTATAGGATAATGGTTGATTTATAGTAGTTGCTACTACGTAAATTAATTGGAAGCAAATTTGTGAAAAATGGAAGAATTTGCTGAAACAAGTTTCCATAAAACTAATAATTTTACAAGCTTAGCTAACATATGTTTTCTTCCTGTGTTTTAATAAATTAAAAATGAGATACATCGAGCTCTTTAATTTGTGATATTTATATTTTAATGCACAAAGCTAAATTATGAATTTAATATTTTTTATCATTAACTAAACGCAAAAGCAACGGCTTGGCTTTAATTTAAGATGATATGTGCTTTGATAGCTCTTTTATGACTTATGTATGTGACAACAAAAATGGAAGGACTATAGGGTTTTTCTAAAATATTGATAAGTATTCTATTGTTATACACTTTTGTACATTTCAAGTCATCGGTCTTCTTTAAGAAGCTAAAGTTTTCCTTTTTTTACATTTTTAAATGCCGAAAAACAACGTAATTTAAGCCATAGGGTAACGGCACTAGTCACTGACATACTTAAGACATCACTTTCAGGTTTCCTCAATTTTTGAGCCTTTTAATGTATTTAGACTTTTAAAACTATTTTTCTCTCAGGCAACAACATCGACCTCCCAGACACCGAAAAATATGATGGAACCCAGCAACAAACAGTTTAAAAGGTGAGTACAGACAGGATGAAGAAAGGATGAGTAATAGACAATTTTTTTTTCTATTCAAAATGTGCAAAAGTTCTTCCATCACTGCTTTGTAAATGCCAACTGGCTCATAAAATTTACTCTGATAACACCAGCTAGCATCACTGTATTCATGAGATACATCAGCATCAGTTTAACCCGTCTAAAAAGCTTACTATTTAAATCCAAACCTATGATTGTCTGCTACTGGTGACCTTACATTATGTAGGTTTTGATTGCTTAAATTTACTAAGAGTTAAAGAAACATATATTTGAAAATTTACCTCTTTGCCTAATTTTTTGTACTTATACAAAACGATTCAAAATTATATTTTCTAAATTTTCTACTAAAGCTAGTGGCTTAGTAGTAATATACTTCTTACTACTTCGCAAAAAATCTTATTTTAATAGTGCTACTAGTAAACGTGTAAGAATAGTTTAAATAAATTTATTGTAATGCATCTATTTGAAGGGGGGGGGGAGTGTAAAAAGGGAAAAAAAGAAGAGACAAAATTTATTATCTTCTGAAATTTAAAAAGTATTTTTTTTAATGATACAAACATTACTTAAACATCTTTCAAACATACTATATTAATCAACAACTACAAGAATCAGCTATAAAAGATAGATTTAAAAAAATCATTTAGTGCACTAGAATATTATTTTCTCAACCTAAAACAAAGATAAATTTATAAAAAAATACTTAAGTAAATAAATAAATAAAATTTAAAGAAAAATAACAATGCAAATGTGGGAAAATAATTTTGTCTATTATTTCTGCTTATGCTAATATTTATGAAATTTTTTCCAGACGCAGTTAAACATATTATCAGCTAAACGTCCAATCGATTGATATGCGAAAGAGCCATTAAAAAAGAGTCCAAGGGAAAATGCATATCTTGCTGAGACATCTGCGCATAAAATAATTCAAATCGCCTCTAATTCAATATCAGAGTTTGAAATGACGCCAATTTGGCTGCCAGCCATTCATTGTAGCCCTATTTAATAAACAAAGTTGAAGGGTTTATATGTTAACGCTTGTTTTGTTCAGAATCCATGTCATGACCTCAATGTCTATCCATTTATTTTATCGCTCACTTTACGGTTTGAAAAGTAAAACAGGATAATTTGAAAGTATAAGCATTATTCCATTATAAGCAAACAGTAGGCGAGATTTTTTAAATTTACAGTTTATTTTTAAATTTTAAGTTATTACCTATTGTCCCATTATGCATTGCAGAACCGGGGCGGTACACAAAATGACATTTTTAAACAAAAGACAAATATTCATATGTAACTTCCGAAACCACCTTTACTCTTACATTTGAGAATGATAAAGCGATTACTAAAAAATCAAGCTACTGTTTTCTAGTTTATTAACCAAAAGAAGAGTCATCTAAAGTTTGTTACTTTAAACGATTAGTAAATCATTAAATAAAAACAAAAATCCCGACTGCGTAAAAACAAAAAAAAAAAAAAAAGAAAAGAAAAAAAAATAGCCCAGTAGTTTAGAATTTTATTTAGTACTACTGAATAACTACACCATTGAAATAATTTTATAATGATACACACATAAGACAAATCATAATTTCAAAAGCAGAATAGAAGAATCAACAGTCGTGGTTTAATCTTTTCAAATTTAAGAACCCTTTTAAATCAAAGAACCCCGTAAAATTTGAATGGGCGCTGACTGTTGATCTTTCTATTCTGCTTTTGAATTTATAATTTGTTTTATGTGTGTATCGGTTAAAAAACTATTTCAATGGTGTAGTTATTCTGTAGTACTTAATAAAATTCTAAACTACTGGGCTTATATTTTTTTTTCTTTTCTTCTTTTTTTTTTTTTTTTTTTTTGATTTTTAACGCAGTCATTTTTTTTTGTTTTTATTAATCAATCACGATTGCTTATTGTTCTCACTTGACTGTTTTGATGTCCTTTGATTTTATTTTCCCACCGCCACCCTCTGCAGCATCACCGTCGACCGGGTCCTCACGCTGCTGCTCCTATAGCGAAAGCCGCCTCCAGGTTGCATCCATGTCCTGCACACACGCGTATACATACACAACTACACACACACATACACACACAAAAACATACACACACACATACACAAACACATACACACAACTACCCACACACTCATGCCTGTACACTGACACAAACACATATTCCTACACACACATACACATACCCCCCCACACACACACATTCATATACGCAACTACCCACACACTTATGCCAGCACACAGGCACCAAACACACATGCCTACACACACATACACATACACCCTACACACAAACGCACATACCCCCCACACACAAACTAACACGCTTTTTTTTAATAATTATTTTTATTTTATTTTTTAATTAATATTCATTGACTTAGTTATTATAATAATAAGACGGTACATTTTGAAATCTTGTCTTTTCATTGAGAGAGTTTATATCGTGAGGTTTATTAAGTAACTTGCAGTGGTCCAAACTACTGATCATTTTAACTCGGCTTAAAGCTACATGTGCTTGACCTTTAGCAAAAATGCGCGAACTAAAGTCAATTACATCATAGCTAAACGAGGGGGGAACAAAAAAAAAAAAAAAGATTTTTGCTCTGAGATATTTATCTATCAATTTATTCACAAAATTTCTTTAGTATCCTTCAAAGAGAACCTACTATTAGAAGCAATTCACTTATCAATTATTTTTTCCCACTATTAGAAGCTCCTCTGGAGCTCTTCAACTTTGTTTACATTCAGTACTGTCTGCGAAGCAATTTGGACAGCTTCAACATCATCAAAACGCTTCACTTTCAAAAATTTTTTCACCCTCAGGAATAGAAAAAGATCAGAGGGGGCAAGATCTGGCGAATACATGATTAAGGAAACGACTAACCGCCTCTGAGAGGCCAAGTAGTGGTTAATAGTGAAGGCTGAGTTTGCTGGAGCGTTATCGTGGTGAAAGAACCATTCACCTGATCGCCCGCACGAGGTCCAACTCACTCCTATTTCTCCTGAAAGTTCGTCAATTGTAAAATGACGATTCTTGTTCATTTTTGTTGAATTTTTTCAACGTTTTCATCATTTCGAGATGTTGAAGGACGCTCAGAACGAGCATGATCTTCAGCACTCATCTCATCACGTTAAAATTGGCCAAACCATTAGTAAACTTGTGTACGGCTCACAGTATCGTTCACGAAAGCTTGTTGAAGCATTGGGTAAGCTATTTCGTTACCTACTTTTCAAGCAGGAAGCAAAATTTCCAGCGAATTCTTTCTTCTTTTAAATCGTTCATAATGAGTTCGCAGGCGGAAAGCAATAACACTTGAGAAAACCAACACTATGATCATACGTTATCATCTACAATGATGCCACTGGCACAGCTGTTTTATGAAGGACTCTACTTGAGCCATCTAGCTGCAGAACACTCCATTACACCTGGGATCGGCAGTGGGCTTTTAGTCCGGTTTCTTTTGGGTCCCCCTCGTAAAAACAGCATGTATAAACTCATGATGACGCGAAGTCGGAAACGTCGTAAGTCAAATCTTTATCGCAAAACTCCAAAAGCCTATCAAGGAAGTACACGTCGTGAAACTCAGTTTCTTGAATCAAGGAAAAAAACAAATGCAGCACGTTAAAGATTTAAATCGAATTCGTAGACAAATAAACAAAAAATTCAGACAGTGAAAAACGCTACCTGCATTTGTCGCTCGCTGTGTCACACGCAGGTAGCATGCGACACGATCCTGAAAAGACAAAATGGTTACTGATTGCTGATTATGTTGAATTTTGATTACTGTCATGTGTTTAGTGACACTCCCAAGGCTAAATCAAATTATTGACGTAACAATTATCAAAATTGGCCAAGTCGTGTAGCCTATACAACGCCACATAGGAACAAACATACATATATATAGACTGATAAACACACTATCCATATTTGCGTCGCGCACGCGTAGTCGGGGGAAAAATAGGTTTTGCATTGAGTTAAATTTATATTAGTTAAACATCTTACGAAACTTTAAATAAGAACTAAACCAAGATTAAAACAAGCATAGCGTACACTGTATTAATTATTTTAGAAAAAAAAAAGTTCATAAGCAATGAGTTGACAGCATCCTATGTGATTCAGTCGAAAGTAGAATAAACTTACGTGACGAAAAAAAAATCATATTGTAACCTAAATTAAAAAAAAAAAAAAAAGAAATGTACAAAATGTTGGGATTTTGTTTTGTAGAAACAATGCCCGATGTAGGAAGTTTATTTATATTAAAACAGTAATAAAGAGTTATTAATTCATTGCCGTTATTTCATTCTAATTACGAAAAAATATAGTCTCAAAAATAAGGGAAACAAAAGTTTTAAGAAGACAGTAAAACTTTTTCAAAACAATAAGTAAAATCTTATGGGAATAATCTTAAGTTTATTAAGCAAAATCATCTTCATGGCAACACAACCTTAGAAAAATATTTGACAGAAGTTTCTTAAGTAAAATTTATAGCATAACTTTGAATAAAAAAAAAGGAAAGTATATCCCGGTTAGAATGCATTTGATTAAATTAAATCGTGAAGAGAAAGCCAACTACAAATAAGAATAAGAGATTGCACTTTGCATTCATCCTTGTCTTGATGTCTACCTCGAAGTTGTAAAACACTTGAAAAAGAACAAAAAGAAAAAAAGGAAACATTTCTCTCCGGAAGTTCTGTTTCGGGAATGAAATGAAACTCTCAAATCACGGAATTTACCTCTCTTACCGAATTTTCATCAAGTATTTCAGTCACGGAGAGTGTTTTGTCCATTTCGAGAAAAGAAAAAAACGAAATCACTAACCCAGTGGTATTGCACTCAAGATTCCAAGAAATGAATCCAAAGCATTTTTCCCGTTGTTGCACGTGCAAAAATGCACAAAGTTGCTAATACACTGAAATCAAATATTTTTAAAAAGTTTCAACTTCCAAGATAGGTTGAAAAAATCGTAATATTTTAAGGTTTTCGTGCACACGTTTTTGTTTTAAAAGAAACATTCCTAAGCGCAGACAATATGTATACGGAATGCAAATATCTTCTTTTTTGTTTGCCTTATCAATCAAATAAGTGTTTTTTTTTTTCTTTTAAAATTGTTTTATGTTCCAATGCCTTTCCTGCTACCTCGATTTATATTTCTGAGAAGAAACTTAAGTGTCAAAAATTGATTAGATGGGTAACTCACAGGGCATCTTTCGTCAAAAAGTGTACAAAAGAAAAAAAAATTAAATTTTTCTTACGAATTTCATTCAATTTTGATGGAATTCAACCCCCCCCTCCTCAAAAAAAAGGATCAAAGAACTGTAGGAAAAGATTACGTGAGAAAATGCCATTACGTATAAGGAAAATATCAACATTTGTGCATATTTTATTTCATAAAACACAAATCAATTTTTTGAAAAATTAAGTTTCTGCCAGTCTAAGTAAATAAACCAAAAGCTTGAACGAAGTCTTTTTTTTTCTTTTTTCTTTACAGAATTTTATACTTTAAGATGTTTCCGATTAGATATTCAATTAAATAATCTTTGGTAGATTTCAGTAATAAAAAATATTCTCTAAAAATCTCAAGGTACTTGCTTTTAAATTTGAAACTTATTTCGCAATATAATATTTTTTCCGTTACTCCAAAATAATGTAACCAGCATATTTAAAAAAAAAAAAAAAAAGTTTCTGTTACCTTTATTCGTTATTGAAGAGGCTCAGAATGTAAGGATGTCATTTAGTACATTTGGTTTAGTAGAATTTTATTTAACTTTTAATTTAAGAAAATTTGTCACTATTATATAATTTATAAGGTTTCACACTAAGGTACAAACTCATACGTGTTTTTTTAAGATATACAGCAGTCAAGTTATTTTTATTAAATAAAATAAGCTACGAAAAATACTCAAAATGTATCGCAATTTTTCATGGCATTTGCTTACAATATTGAAATAGTCTTGTTGTCTTATATCGTTATAAAAAGTTTTAAATGTTTAAAATAGAAGTTAAAAATCGTTTTAAAATCAGTGCCGCATCTGATTTTTTTTTTCTTTTTTAAGAAAGAGGCGGGATATTCATCATGTATTTATCAATTTTCAGGAAAAAAAACAGTGGAATACGTTGACCTTGCCGGCTAACACAAAGGCTCCGGCTAAATCCCCCCCCCTTCCCTAGATCCGGCAGTTTAGTCTTACATTTAAAACACAGTTATTGGCATTTATATTAATATTGCAACAAACTACCTAAAAGCACATGACTACTTAGTCAAAGGGGAAGGCTGGGGTAATAAAACCCAAAAGGAGTAATAAGTGACAAAAAACTTAATAAAATTTATACTAATATTCCAAATAACTTGAAACAAATACCTGATATTAACTGAATTAAATGAACTCCTCTTAAATTTTAGGTGATTATTTAACTTAAATATTTTAGTTTACAAAATGTTCAAAAATTTCAATAAATTCTTGTCTTCAATAACCCCATGTGGGGTAATAAGAGACTTAGGCTGCAATTCCCCCTATATACCAAGGTAAAATCACGTGTAAGGTAATAAGAGGCATCTGCAAACAATTCTGAATCCGCAAATATTTTTAAATTTTAGATATTTTCATCCGTTAAAAATTTTTTTTCTCAAAAATTAATAATCACAAATGTGTTTTGAAATTCATTTCTTATAATACTAGGTCCTAAATATTATAATATTAGACTTAATGATAGTTCTAAATAATGTGCATAACCCAGGGATGAACTAAATACATCAATTTTTAAAGTAGTCAGAAAATATTTTAAAAGTTCTCTAAAGTATTGTAACAGGCAAGTATACAACACGTAAAAAGGCGGATTTCAAAACTTCTTAATACAAGAAATTGCTAATTACTTCTTTTAGCGCCAACAGCCAGACAATTTGAACCATTTACAAAAATGTACAGATATAACGATACCTTAACTGAGGCCTCAAAACCTCAAAAATATAAGACAATAAGAAACACAGTTCTAGGTTATTTTTTGAGCAGTTCGCAACAAAAAAGTAATATATGCCTTTTTTGCATTAAATTTTTGTGTGTGCATCTAAGTTCCAAGAATACTTTGACAGTTTTCAACTTCGTGCCAGGCACTAGCGCCGCCAAAAAACATTTTTGCGGGAGGGGGTGGGGGGAGGGGTTAGAGTGTTTGGTAATATTAGTCCTTATGTAACTATCGTTTTTAAGTTTCCAATTTGAGTTCAAACTGAGAATTCTTCAGAGTTAACCCTCCGAACCTGTCTCTTTGCGCTCTTGGCACTGGATATTAGCTAACATAAATGCTGTTGCCCATGAAATTGTATCTATTATTAATAACATTTCATTAATCAAGATGAGAACCAAATTCTCATTAACAACCACTCTCGCAAAAAAGAATGCGCTTATTGTTTTCTTTCGTAGACTATATTTTCAATTTTTGATTTTAGTAGCACCTACATTACTTATATCTGTGGCAAAAAAAAAAAAGGATGATGCAAGAAAAATATAACTGTCCACCTATTGATCTATTAATTTAAAAATATATATATTTATATGTGTGTGAATGTTTGGGACACCCTGTATTTCACAGAAGTTGCAAAAAACAACGATAAGTGACTAAGGAAACCCTGGAGATAGTGATTATAATACCGATATACCGGTATTTCAAGAACTTTGCAAACTCTTAATACCGGTTTTTGCTGATGTAAAATACCGGTATTTTCGGCATTAGCTGAAAAAATAAATAGTTTCAATTAAGGAATTTTCAATTTAATTGATTAAATATCTACTAATAATTTAAAGGTACATTTCTGTTTCTATGATACAGAACCAAAATCAATTTATTGATGTAAAAATTGAGCTTCAAAAGCACGAACTAATAGAATATCCTTAAAAAAAAGTAGCGGAAAGATTTCAAAGTGTTATTATCATTACTAGATGGTGAGATGAATCGCATTTTCGTTTGCTTTTGTGTGTTTTTATTTTTTCCATTTCCCTGATCACTATCTTTCCCTTTTGTGAAAATGAATTCGAATGTAATTTTAAATGCATTTGTCCTATGAACAATTTACCCCAACCATCGCTTGCAGTGATACCTAATGATTGTATAAAATAAATATCTGTTTCAATTGTACTAAGTTTTGACAAAAACGTTTTCTTGTTAGCATGACAAATGTTAATTTGTTGTCACCAGTATTGCTTTGTTGTCCTGTCCCGCTATTTGGCTTTATTAGGTAAGATAATATTTAGAAATTATGTAGTGCCTTGAAAATTTGCATAGAAGTAAATCAGAATCAATTGAAACATATTTTCAGATATAATTATAATTGCAAAGACTTTTGAAAAGAAAGCCAAAACGAATAAGAGAAACTAACAAGATAAAATTTCTTCAAGTTTATTGTAAATTTCCAACCATAGAACTAATGAAAAGTAAACACAAAACTCAATAAAAAATGGTGCTAATATTGGAAAAGCCTCTCGAAAAAAAACAAGCTATAAATTAAAAAAAATAATTATAATAATAATACGCATAATACAGAAGAAACACACACACATACAAAATGATTTATCCAAAAGTAACACGCAAGAGATCGAATTATGTGAATATGAAGAACTTCTAGACAATTAGAGGAGGTGTATAACGCATTGTTATCAGTACCACCGACCTCCATGAATTCAGAAGGAGTATTTTCAGCTTTAGAAAAGTTGAGCAATAAAATAAGTTCCAAGCTTAGAAACAATTCAACAAATGCATTATGTTTTTTACTATTATTGATTTTTTGTCATGATATTTGTGTCCTTGTGATATATTTGTTCACAATGCGTTTTCGTAACAATTTTTGGAACAAAATTACGAAATGTGACAACGAAACAATATGTTTTCAAGCATTTTTTTGCGAAATTCCAAATACCGGTATTAATGCTGGAATTCCGGTATCATGTTTTTAAAACACCGAATACCTGTATTGAATTTTTGGTCCGGTATTGCATTACCTACCTGGAGAATATTTGACGTTTTGTGTCAAGTTTAATAATATCAATATATCTTACTAATAATTTTTGCTATTATTCTTCTTAAGATGTGGTGTTCAAAAAATATTTAGTACATCCAGAGCACACATACACATAAAAAAAAGCTTTTTTCCCCCTATAAATACAACTCAAAGAACCACCTTTATGGAAAAATTCTACGTAAAAATCCTTTTTAGAATAGAACATTATAGGAGCTTTCGAATAAAAGAGAAAACTCAACCGATATTCTTTTTTTCTGACCAATATCAAAAGTTCTGCGAAAAACTTTTTTCTTTCTTTCTAAGGACCGGAATTCTTTTCTCATTTTGATGTAGTTTCTTTATTCTTGTTTTTAAAAAACCTCACACCTATGCCTTATAGTTTATACTGAGTATTTGGCGGGAATGTTTTCTTTTAGTTAGAATAGAATAGTGTTTGGAAAAAAGAAAATAAAAGGAGACTTTAATGCCCTTGTTTACCTTTTTTTGATTCGTAAAAATGAACTCTCAAGCGGAATCAGAAATGTTACGAATTTTGTATTCAAAAAGTTATTTCCTAATGAATCTGTTACAAAATAATTTTATTATTTCAAAAAATGACTTATACTTGAATTTTACTGCTACATAAACTTGATAGGGGGATAAGAGATAACTCGAAAATTATTACACTGCCCAGTGTAAGGAGGCATATTGGCAATTTTCACTTTTATTTGAAGGCACAAAATTACTGACAAAACATTTCAAATAATATTTAAATTTAAAATTTAAATTATTTAAATGAAAGTTTTCTCATGAAATATATTGTGATATTTTTTGCTTACTGTAATTTTTAAATTTTATTTTTAACTAGCTCCATTTGAAAATTTGCAACATTTCACAACTCATTTTGATTTTGTACTAGTGTCCAGAAGAATTAATGTAATAGTTTACTTTCAATCAAAAATATTTTCTTATTTGGCTGTGGATAAAAATTATTACAATTTTTAAATTGCTTTGAAACAGCATAGATAAATTCAACTTAAGAAAAAAAAATAGCTATTAAGGTCAAAACTATGACACTCAAGTTCCAACACAAAACACTAATATAGTATGTAATGTATTAAAATGCGTAGGGCCGTACAAATGTTATTTAACTTGGGAATTACCTTATTTGGATAGTGATGAATTGTACAACAAAATACGTTAATAGCGTAATTTCTTTATAATTATCAGAATTTAAATTAATCTTAAAAAATCTTACATTTAATAAGCAGTAACTTAAGGCCCTTAAATAGCAGTTAATGTTGAACAAAAAGCATAGAAGAATAGTTCAGAAATAACGTCCGCAGTTCTCAGGATGACTTTTGAAGGGCCAAGCTTCAGTCTCTGAATGTTTCAGCCGTGCTGTTATCGTGTACTTGTATCTTGAATTTGTTTTTATCTGTGACCTTGAAGACATAGGGGAGGGTGGCCCAAAGCGGATAGGCCTTCGTATGACCCTATGGTGTGTAAGCGGCGATGCATACGTTTGTGGTATTTACCCAAACACCCCCGAGTTTTAATCAGCCCCAGCGATGCAGCAGTGAAGCGGCATGGCTCAATAAGGCTTAAAATTAAAATGAATTATTTCTTAAAAAAAAAAAAAGACGTTTTGTAACTTGTGATTAGTCCAAGACCAGACTTTTTTTGTCCCATAATGTGTTTTCCAAGAAAATTTGGTGTTTCTTCTGTTTTATGAAGAAGTGTAAAAAGTGTTAGTTTTAAAAAGTTTCATTTTATTTATGACGTTCTTGCACTAAAATTTAAAGATACTATTTGAAATATTTTGAAATATGTCATTATTGTTACTAATTGTTCTCCTTAAAATACGACAATCCCGGCATAAATGCATAGAGTGCGTTCTTGATTAAAAAATAAGAATGACAAATGCTCTTTTTTGTGTGCAATACTGTTTTAGGAGTAAATAATAGCATATACTACTACTCACTAAGCTACACATGTTTCATGCCTAATGGATCAAGCTCAACCCAAAATATGACATTCTTGAAAACAATATTTTGAAAATACTTGAAAATGCAAATGCATCACTTTTACTCTCCAACGGTGAATCATTAAGTAATAGAAATGCAGATCTTGTAGAGATATGCTACTCCTTCATGGCAGTTCAAAAAAAAAAAAAAAAAAAAAGCACAACTCAAAATTGCTATTTTTTGAGATATGACGTTTTTGAATAGAGTGAGCGAAATGTGCGTCTGATTTAAACTTTTTGTCTTTTTAAATTTCAGTTTTATAACTATTTTTAAAAGTTCACGCGAAGTAACTAAAAACGTTCAAGTAAATAAGCACCAAAAAATAATTAATTGATTAATTCCGGTTTATTCCCTTGAAAGTCACATAAAATAACAAAGATAAAAACAATATTTCCCACTTTTATTAGCAGGATCTCATTTACTGGAAAAAACAAAAACAAGAAATCACGATCAGCTTAAGAAAAGTGGAATTGCAGTCATGAAGACTTTAAAACAGGAACAACGTTTAAAATTTAGGCTTTTTTTTCAAAATAAAATGGCTGTGTAAGACTATAAAGAGATACAATTTAAACATACTTCATTTATCGTTTTTACTGCTAAAGTAATTTAAAGACCACATGTATTTTTTTCTTTAAGCCCCTATAATTCTCTGAACAAAGCCAACAAATCACTTGCAGCCTCTAGGTTTATCTATAAAATGTTGGGTCTAAGCCAAAAGAAAATTAATCTTGCAATAAAGAAAAAAATAAAAACTTTTTGTCTAGTGTTCTTTCCTGATAAAATGGCAAAACCTCTTAAATGAAATTATATGTCTAATATTGCTGATAAACAAACTTTTATTAAAGACTAAAAAATAATTGTATACAGTATCAAATATACGTTTGAATAAAAAAATACAATGGGCTATTTTATCATGAAATCGTACTTGTTTTAAAAATAACATGTATTCCATTTTTTAAAAACTTTATCTAAAGTATATGCTATAAAATATACACCTTGAAAGTTTTTAAAAAGTTCACCTTGAAATCATTTTAAAAAAAGAAAGGGAACCAAAGGCAACATGACTTTCATACGGGTATTTGTGATTGCAAGTACTTCGTTTTTCAATGCAAAATAACGAACTTTAAAAATTAAAAACGCAAGATACAGGTATGCTTCGTCTTAAACGCACGTAATTTATAACGATATTAGTGTTTTGTGTTTGTTTTTGCTTACAAACTTATCAAATCGTATACTCTTACAATTCATGACTAAGAAAAACACGCTTCCGTATAAAGATATTCCCCCACCCCCCAACACTCGAAATATAATTTTATCTTGACTAGGACATTGGTATGAGCTGGGAAAAATGAAATTACGCAAGTCACAGAAATAGGCATCAATCGAGGATTTTTGTCAATGTTCTTCACATACAAAAATTACTATTTAAAAAATAATAATAATAATATAAAAAAGAAATAAAAGGATGTCCATTTGTTAAAATTTTTCCGTACCAATCTTTGACTTTAACGGTACCAGCTTCCCTTAGAAATGTAGAAAATACTTATTAGAAGAAATAGTTAACATAACATTACAAAATTCGTTTTTATTAGCACATCCCCGTAGAAATAACATCTAACATTACTTCTTGTAACCACACGTAACTAGGAAAATTTTCAGTTGCACATTAGTTATCAGTTTCTGAAATGTAAAAGAAGCAGCGCTGATAATTTTAAAGGTTTTTCAACTTTTTTTAAATTGATTCATAATACAACCTTACATTATCTGCTTACTTTAAATAAACTACATTTCTTCTAAATATATTTATGTTTAACTAATCTTTACTAATATACAATATTACTTGGAGGATCCCCGTTGTATATCTTGGTATACGAAGCCCGCCACAATTTAAGTGGTAACAGAAATCGCGCAGCCAAAAAACTAATCTGCATTACCTCTGATAATGACTTACGGTCAATTTTGTTTGAAAAATTTACCATAATAGTGCAAACTTAACCACCCACATATAGACACAAAAATACTCACATACATTCAGTTATTTTCTGAAATTGACAAGATTATGTCTGCCGGGAATAGGATTTTTTAAATTTAAAAACTTCAAAGTCAGTTCCTAAAGAGTAGAGTATACATTTTAGATACGGTACACCTAAAAAGTATTTTGAGATTTGCCCCTTTTCTTTCAAAAGTACTAAAAGTAGCTTTAAATGGTCTATTTTTCTAACGATGAAAGTTTTGAAAATACGAATTGTTTCAAAATGTTCACAAACAGGACTGCGTTAAATCTTATGTGGAACTTAAAATAATTCTCAGTAATTAAGGTATTCATACTTAAAGATGAAAAGAAATAAAAACTAAATTCATAGCAATGTTCACAGTTTAGTTTTCACAAATGAACATTTATAATATTGATAAAGCTAAAGTGTTTGAGATGAACTATGTTGTATCCTATCTGATTATGAATTTCTAAAAATAATAATATTAAAGGTAAATTATTCCATGATATGCACTCAATCACACTGGAATTTCGAAAAATGTAGAAACTAAAGTGTCGCAAGTAAATTTTAAATTCACATTATTGAACAGTTTTGTAAGCAATTTGCAAGCTTTGTGGAGCATAAGATTTACATAATTGTTTTGAAATCATTTTGAAATAATGCTAACCACGTAATTATATATAAATATTTACAGTAAAATATATTTTTTTTAATTGTAATCAAAATTTATAGCAATTTCACTTTTTGTTCCCTATTACGTGTTAGCTTTCTCTTGGGTTTAAAATTTTTCAAGATGCGCCATATATACATTTCTTTAGTCACATAACTAATCAATTATAGTACACATTTTAGGCTGTAGACTTCATTATGATAAAATAATATCTACTCAACTAGATAATTATGTGTCGTTGCTAATAAATGTAAGTAAATTATAAAAATCCTTGAAAAATGTAAGAATAAAATCTCTCTTTCAACATATATCCAGTATTTTAGTATTTGTCGAAAATAGAAACATTAAACAAATCTACAAAGACATTTATTAAATACCCACAAAATTTCATTGTGTACACGAAAAAATTAGCTTTACATGACGTATAGTTGGAATACAATCAGCATATGACAATGTCAACTAACATTTGCTTCAAAATGTACATCCAGGTTTGCAAAAGAAAAAAAAATAAACCAAACTATTGATAGAAAGTTTAGTTATTTAAAATAAAATTAAACAAAATGATTTGAATTTGGTTATTACTGCGTTACTCGTCCAGTAAATCTCTTTGTAAACATGCTTCATGACTCGTATAGCGAGCATTGGTGACATTTGGAAAAACAAAGCTGAAAGCTGTAGGCAAGAATATTTATTTTAATTTCACATTAAAAATGTAAAGATATTCAGTCAAGTTATTTTCTTAAAATTGTTTGAGTTAGATTCATTACATTTATATTAAAAAAGAATTAAATAAGTTATCAGTAGAATATCATTTGCTTTACGAAAACATTAAAAACAAAGTTGTTAAAATATGTTAGCAAAAACAAAAGACCTCTAAATAGACAAAAATATAGAATACAATTGCCTATTATAAAACAAAGCTACAACATTATGGAATGCAAAACTCCTTAATTAAGCTCGCGAAATTTTGACTTTTGCAAAAATGCCTCGTTGATTAAAAAAAACTTCTTGCAACACGTTTCTACATTTTCAAAATGAAATGTAACACTCAAATCACAGAATTCCCCTCTGCCACTGAATATTCATCACGTACTTCAGGCACGAATGAAAGCATTTTGTCCTAGTCTTGAAATAAATTCGGAAAAAAACACTCGGAATAACCAAATGCCGCCCCAAACAAAATTCTAAGAAACGAATTTGAAAGAAATTTGTCCAATGTGTTTCGTGCATGCATGCATAAAGCGGCAAGACATCAAACGAAAGTTGGGAAGTTCTGACATTCAAGTTATTCTGTGGCGCATTGTCTGTTCTTTTTTCCCCAAGTCCTCTGTTCCATCAGGAATTTCTTTCAAAAGAAAAATTCCCCGGAATTCTAAATTCATTCCAATTTTTCTTTCAATTTTCTTCGCCTTCTTCCATCCAGCTATTACCTAGATTGCGCAAGTCTCATGCAACGAAGTGGCGTTAGTTTATACTTTCGTAATCTTTGGAGAAATATTTTTGACTAGACTTTCAAGATCGAAAACTGATTAGAAAGGAAAGTTGTTGAGAAAGTGACTAGGAGTGTTTTCCATTTTTCTTTCAGCCCTGAGGATCCAGTGAAAGCAAAACCATATTATATCTTACGATTTTCTTTTTGAGCCGCAGTTTAAAAATATGAGACGACAGTTTTTCCTGTATTAAAACTTATTTATAAATTAAATATACATACAATATCACAAGGCAACTTTTTATAAACACATTCTGAACTTTTCATTGTTATGCCTGTGTTAAGTGTTTTGATTTCCTATACTGTGGGAAATGCATTCTGTCTTACCACGTACAGCTAATGTCAACATTGACATATACAGTTTTTTTCGTGATACAACATAATTAAAGCTAGTAATGTGGTTGGCAAATTAACATCCTGACATGTAAATTCTTGTCATGATTTTATTCGGCATGCTCACTAGTTATTTGGCCAAATACCCAATATTAGGCTTTTTTAATTTCCAACTACATGTAAAGATTTTTTTTTTGCCGGCACTGTATTCAGACGTTGTTCACTGACAGCATAAAACTCGACAGGGAACTTAACATAATTCACAGTCATTAATTTTTGCATCATATTATTAATGTTTCTAGGTACTTTTGTAGGTTGTTCATGATATGTACGTACTAATGAACGACGTACTTATCATGAACAACTTAACATTAACATATTTAAATGAAGCAGTTTTAACAACAAAATAAGAAGAAAAAAGTGTGTTATAACATCCCTATGTACGTGTGGTTTAATTAGCCTTACTGATAGAAAAATGACATCAAGAAGAAGTTTATTATAAACAGGCAAAAAAGCAGCAATCATTTTTGCAAAATAATCTTGTCAAAATTGCTTGCTCTTATTCAACGTTAAATTTTGTTCCTTCATAGTTCCCTGTAGTGTTCCATTAAAATAAAAAAAAAAACTGTTATCTGTACTAGAAAGCATTGTTTAACTCCTCGTATGCAATTTAGGAATTCAAAATGTCCAACGTGTATCGATTTTTTTTTTGCTTTGTTTTGATAACCCTATTAGACTGTGGTCCAATAAGGCTATGACTGGCATATTATGACATTTGACACCCTCAGAGACTACCCGCACCTACCAATTATAGGTTTATAGGTTTTAAATGCTCAGATAAATCTGAGCAAGTGGGTCTCTGAAGAACTTTATTTACTTATATAAAAAAATTTTTTTATTATCAGTTACAATTTTGATTTACTCTTGACAAAATTTCTGGTAATTTAACTTTAATATGTGTAACAAGGTAGACAAAAACCATGCATAAAAGCTTTACAATAATACAATAAAACATAATACGACACAAGAGAGTTGTTGCTTTACAGAAGATAACATGTTAAAGTGTAGGAAAAAAACTAAATCTAACCGATTTTAACTATTGAAAATAGAAAAAATATGTGTATTAGTCAACGCCTTGAAACATGAAGCCTTCATTAGCCAATAGACTAAAAATCAAGTTAAGTCTGATGCGTGAAAAGCGATTAATATGTTTTTATTGAGTGAAAGACTATGATAACGTCTAATATGCAATCGCTATGTTAGTGGACAGAAGAAAATCTAATGTTTCGGAGAACCTAATTATCAGCAAAAGCAATTAGCAGAATTATATTATTACTCTGTTGTCCTTGTTTAGACATCGAAAGGTCGGGTGGAAAAAATGATTCAGAGCTGCATACGCTGAACGTATGTCCGCAAAGTGCACGCAGGAGTTACCCCTCCCACCAACCAAAAAAAGACGGGAGAAAAACAGGAAAATAATAACTTATCAGTGCCCCGAAAGTGACAATTGATTTTCCTCTTTTCGTTTGATGTAAATATATAATATTCGACGATGTTTTTAAGTTTATCAATAGCTGTTTGAGTTGGTTTTATACAAAAATCGAAAAGCAATTTTTATACATAGTTTTAGTTGAACAATATTTTTTGGCGTTTTTTGAGAAATAGCCTAAGCAGATACCCCTGTTATATAACAAGGACAATTTGCTATTATTTTTAAACTGCTGGCAAACAAAATTTGAGCTTAAATTTTTACATGTAATGTTATTATCTTTATAATTCATTTGATGAATGTAAAAAAAATGTAGCCAAATTATTTATAAATAAGCAAGAAATGTGGTACTGAAGCTGAAATTTGCCGTTATTTGGTGCACTTATTTTATGTTTTGGGGAAAATTTAATTTAACAATAAATATAAAATGATGATTAAAACGTTTATGTGAAGTACTTTGAATATAAAATATTATCCGTTATCTTTGTTTTGCATGAATGCCTGATTTTACATACATATTTTTTATTTACATAAAAAAAGGGAAAAAATAGGATAAGAATAATTTTTGTTTCTTAAGGGATGATATTTGTTTCACCTTTAAGTTCCGAAAACAAGAATTATATTTGAAACGGGAAAAAATCAGTTTTCTTTCTATAAATAAAATTAAACATTTGGATAAATGTAATTCCGTTTTCTTGTTCCATTGCTTTCTTTCAATGCACTTTTTATAATGAAATCACGAAAAAGGTGGAAACAGGAAGGGCACAATTTTTTGTGTATGTTGAAGAAACGTATTTTATAATTAACTTGCATACCTTATAAGATCAGAAAAACACATTTTACATTTATTGAATTTAAATGTGTGCCTTTAACTATTCAAAAGAAGAATTGTTGTGGAAAATAATAAAAACGTACTTTTCAAATTTCAAGATATCGGCTTCCTTTTACTAGAATTCTTTTGGGGGGGTGGGGGGGCTCTTCATCTGTTTCTTGCCGTAAAGTAGAAAACAAGCTGAAGTTAGATTTGGTAATGGGGTCGTTTCCAAAATTTTAATAGTATTTTTTTCTGGAAGAGCATGCTTAAAAATATAGGATCGGACCATTTTTTAACTATTTTGTTCAAGTTTAATATTTTTAAATATTACTTAAATTAATTGTTTACGTTTCTGTCGTATGACATCACAAATGATGAAATGCCATTCAGTGTTGCCATTTACAGATAAAAATATTTACTTCGTATCTTTACTCACGTGTATTCGCAACGATATGGTTGATAGCAAGCGTAGAGCGAAATGTGAATTCGCTTTTTGATTATCATAACGTGGTAGAAAGATGCGCCAAATTGCATCGTTTGTGACGTCATTAAGACCACGCCTTGTTTTCAAAATCGGACATTTTAAAAATTAATTAAAAAATAACTGTTGGGAAAATAAAAGTTTTTTCTGGGCCCATGTTACTTTTTTTCATCATTCTATGAATTTCAGTGATAAAAAGTAGTATTGACTGAAGGAAACAACCCCATTGTTTACATTTACAAATTTGATGCAGAAATGAAAATATTTAGTTTAAATGCACCGCGTAAGAAACAGTGCATTTCTATTACTAGAATTTATAGCGAAAACTGTTAAAATTACTTGTAAAAAACGAAAATGAATTAAAAGAAATATGTTGTGTTATTTGATCAATAATTTTTAAACACGACTTTTTGGAGACGGTGAGAAGCAAAGGGATATAAGTGGACAATTTCAATTTTTGAGTAAAACACGTTTAAAGTTGCGGTCCTAGGTAGGTTTTAATGAGCAATCACGATTGCTTATTGTTCTCACTTGACCGTCCTTTTTCAGCTTGGACGAGGGGCTTCTGCAGCACTACCGCCCACCGGCACGGTTCCTCTGGTCATGAGCACTGTCCCCCAGAATCTACTTCTGCTGGACGGTGGCGTCCATGTCCTACACACGCATGCTCATACATATTCACACTCACACACGCGCGCGCCTTTACACACATATCTACACACCTACGTGCACACACTTAAGCCTACACACACACACACACACTGAACTTTACACACATATCCAACCAGGAGGAGGGATATGCTTGGAGAGGGGAGCCGTTTCTAGAAATTAACTCCAATGAGTAGAGTTTTATCGCAACTCGTGATTGCGAAAAAAAATAATTTGAATTCAGTTTCAGAATTCAAATTAGAGTTTATTTGGGGAAGTGGGGATCACAGGTCTTTTCTTTATTTTTTTTTTCTAATTCATGCTAACATGCTATATAGCAGCACCTACCACGGCTGCTAGTAATATATGTTGCCTCAACACAGAGGCATAGTTTATCTTCCATCTGTACGGGTTGTCTCTTAAATTTTAATTTTATTACTTACTTCTTTTTTCTTGTCACTGCATCATGATTTCAAAGAATTAAAAAAAAATTCTAATACCCTCCCGATATAAAAAAAAAACCGATTAATCTTATCACGGAATTTCGTTTTCTTCATAAACACTAGTAGCTATAGGACATTAGTAGTTTTTATGTGTCCTTATATAGCATCCGTGAAAAAGCGGGTGGGATTCTAAGTCTCCTCGGTCACCTTAAGCGTTATATTTTCTAGTGCATTACTCCACTGATATTAACAAGATCTTCAAGAACTTTTTCTAAGTGTTTTCTTTCAAGAGCATCGATCAGTAGTTGTTGTTCATTGGCGGGGAAACTGCATTAATTTTTCAGAAGACCACATGAAACTAAAGGCAAAATCCAACTGATGGCCAAATCCAGAAACCAAAATCTCTTGTGTTAAATGAGAACAATTTACTTGGGAGGTTTACTCCAGTTATGTCTGTGAAATTGCATTGAAATCTAATATGGATAGGTAATGTAATGGTATTTTTAAAGGTTTTTTTATTTATTTCGTTTCTTTTATTTGATTTTGAGCAAGTTTTTCCAAAAAACTTGTTGTAGTAGCCCCAAACAAAATTCTAATGGATGAATAGTTCGGTTCTTTCATTTGTTATAGAGTTAGTTTTCTAAGAAACTTGTTGTAGATGCCCCAAACAAAATTCGAATTAATGAATATTTCGTTTCTTTCATTTGTTATCGAGTAAGCTTTTCTAAGAAAAGTTTTATAGTAGCTCCAAACAAAATTCTAAGGAACGAGTTAGAAAGGGATTTGTCCATTATGTGGCATGCATGCATAAAGCAGAAAGACATCAAACGAAAGCTGAAAACTTCTGACATTCAAATTATTATGTAGCGCATTGTCTTTTCTTTTCCCCCCAAGTCTTATGTTCGACCATGAATCTCTTTTAAAAGAAAAAAAACCCCGAAATTCTAAATTCATCCCACTTTTTCTTTGCCTTCTACAATCTAAGCCACTACCTCGATTGCGCGAAGTGAATAAACAAAACCTATAAAAATGTCTAACCTCACAACAAGATGCAATTTTCAGATGGTCCCTTCACTAACTTTGCGTGCATACCCGACGAACGTTACATCTCAAGTGAGCTCAAAACTCACTTTTTGAGAGCGACTGCGGTGTATTAAGCCGAGTAAAACATAAGCATTCTTGCCTAGAAAATGAATATATTCATTTCCAGGAGCGGGCATTTCGTCCACGAGTGCGCGATCACGCAATTTGAAATATTCATAGCCAGACATGGGTAGACCTTTCCTGGCTCTAATAAACAAAAATTTCCAGAGACTCGGCTAAAATATAACAAACCCGGGAAGTAAACATGCTCTCCCAAACTAATATGCACGCTATTCCTTGAGCATAGTAAAAGAAAAGGTATTTTGTACGGGGTTTTTGATTTAGTTGCGTCTAGCGTAATTTATGATGCAAAAAGTGAAAACTCGTTTAGCTTCTGCCACAGTACAGAAACAGTCACGTTTTCTAAGTCTTTATTACGGATGCGTAAACGACTGCTTTGATCTCGCTTGAATATTCATGAGCTGGCGTTTAAAAATCAAATTATTAGTGTTACTGTCGTGACTGGAAATGATATTCAAATAGGTCATATCTTTTGACAGATTTTAGTTTTTAACACCCAAAATTTATGTCAGTTAAGCATTTTTTCCATTTAAAAAGTAATACTATGTTCATTATTTATACTTTATTTCAGTTGGTTTGACCAATGTAGAGGTTTGGCTTACTGTGCCTTTAGTTTAGCTGTACATGCATTCGTTGCCAGTTTTCTTTGAATAAAACATTTCTTTAGTCAATAGTTTCAATGATTTGTATGCAAGTATTTTTAACTCATTTTTCTTTTCAGTTGCAGCATATAAAAGTATTTTTTCTGATAACTATTAACTGTATATTACAGTATATGTTTAATATACGTTGGATTTATTCTATTGATTTGGATTTATACGATTGGAATTTATTCTATTCTACTGAATTTGTTCTGTTCATGAAGATGTTAGTTCTAATCTATTTTGAACAATCATGGGACCAATCAAAAGTGTTCATATTATCTAAATGATCATTACAGATGGAGACTGGATAAGGCAAATGTAATCACCGATAAAATCATAATATGGGGCCGTGGTAGAGTGTCGGATTCGGGGCCGGAGGGTCCTGAGTTCGAACCTCGATGGTCGAAGACCCACCGGCGTCATTAAAGGGGACTGGGCGACGTTAAATATTCTCGTGGTCTCAATGTCCTCCAAGTGAAACGATACCTCTGGGGGTGCTAGCACCAGGTAGCTATTAGCTCCTGGACTAGTTCTAAATTCTCATTAACTGTTCGATCCGGTGATGGTGCTGCCATCTATCGGTATATAAAATAATGAAGGCAAGGCACTTAGTATGCAGTCCTCGACATAAATACAGTTGTAGTCAGTTGTGACTCTGAATAGGAATAGGAACATCATAATATGTTTAAAATGTAGGGATGCTCCATAGTAGAAAATATTCAGATAGAGATAGTCCACTGCATTCACTTTTCAACGCATTTGCTTACTTAGGCAACTTATTTTATTCGACGCGTCTTTTTTTTTTTTTTTTTTTGCAACTGAATTAGTCACCAGATCAGATCACTAGTTAAAAATTTCAAATAGCTTTCTATTCAACTTTTTGAAAACTCAATTGCTTCCGTGGTTGAAACATATTGTATTGGTTTTGACTTTTGTTTCAATCAATTACTAAGTTAGTTAATAGTTTCTAGTATTACTTTGATTGCAATTTTTCTGTCTATCACTCATTTTTTTAGTTAATAACTTCATTATTTTTATTAGATTTTTTTGTTTAAAATTTACTTGTTTCCTTAATTGCACTGGCTGCTATTTTTCTTCATTTAACCATTTTTCCAGTTAATTAGTTCGCTGCGTTTATTGTAGTTATCTCTTACCCATTCGTTTCCTAAGATTTAATGTATTGAAATTGGTTGGCACTTTTTTCCCCCAATTAACCATTCCTTTAGTTATTACCTTCGTTGATTTCATTTGCCATTACCTACCTTTTTATCATGTGTTTCCTTTGTTAGAACGATTCCATATAAAGGACATATAGCTATTGTTTCTCAGGTTCAGTGTTTTCATTTTTGTCTGTTTGTTTAATTGTTGTGAATATAGTGAGTTTCTCTAATGGTCACATCAGTGTGAATTGTTACTCCTATAATTGTTGTGAAAATAGTGAGTGCCTCTAATGATTGAATCAGTTATTTAATTCTTACTTTTATCTCATAATATAGGGGGGAAATGATAAACTATGTTTAGAAAATTTACATCAATCTAAATGGTTCTAGTCACTAAAAACCAAAAGCAAAAATTAGCTGCACAACAGCCCACGAGGACCAAGGCTTGCTGTTCTCATCTCAGTTTTCCTGACCGAGAGCTCTGAAATCCAATACACGTGTTCCCGTAAGGTAGTCGCCGAACGCGGAACCCACAGGGTTTAGTACCACGGCACGCTTGTTTACTCATTTATCGTCCCACTGAAACGATGAACTGTTGAGTTGACTACGCCCAAACCTGAGAATTAAATCCGGGTCTGCAGCGTAGGATCGCAAAACTTCAGTGGATTTTTTCTCAGTTTTTTTTTTTTTTTTTTTGTCACTGTCAGAAACAAATTTTAACTAATGCTATTTATTTTAAAAATATTTTTATAATAGTTCTTAACGCGTTCGCTTCCAATAGGCTGCCCACTTTCCAAAACTTTAAGAGACGACTTATATACCGTGCTGGTATAAGAGGAGAAGCTGTTCAACTTTACGCATTGGCGCGGGATCGGCAGCATAAGTGTTAACGATATATTTAAAAGACATTTCGTTACATAGAATATATATCACGATTATGGATTTATCTAATAGTTCATTGTACAATATGTATTGTTTAAAAGGGGTTTTCTCAAAGGGAAGGTTCCGGATTCGAATCTCTTCTCGGGCATAGATATACTTTCTCTCCCCTGTCCTTGTATCTTTGTGTGAATGTGTTGTGTTTGGTTGCCTACTCTATAAACGAGTTCTTATGGCATATGTGTACTCTGGAAGACGTACTTCACACAAAAATAAGGTACAGTTGGGAAAGTGAAGCAGTGCATCCGAAATTACCAGCCTGGCTGGCACAAGACTACAAAAAAAAAAAAAAAAAAAACAGTTTTCAATACTCAATTTCTGCTCTATTGATATAAATCTTATTATGCTTCCAGAAATATACTTTTACCTTACTGTAAAACTTCTTTAATCACGAGTAAAACATGTTCTCAACAGAAAAAATAAAGAACACAGTTCATTGCATTTAGTAATTGCTAACAAAAATAATCAAAGCTTTTTAACGAGATATAAACATTTATATCACGGAAAGGAAGAAGTCGTTAAGGAACAATCAGATAAATCAATGTAAAAAAACAATGTAATTGCGTGATGAGTATCCTTAAGTAAAACGGTAACTACAAATAATAAATAGCATGCTATAAATTACCAAACTGTCAATAATTTACCACTTTCTCTGGATTTGTTCCAAACAAATTGCTCAAACAATTCTTTCCCCATGTTCCAACGGTATTTCGTGCGCTAATATTGCCGGATCAAAAGATAAAAATCTAATCAACTTTTCTTTCTATACTGCCCTTCTGCTGCTACCGAGATCTTTATTAAAGCTCTCAACGCTTTTGTTACACGCGTACTTAATTTGAAATTATTGTACGTAGCTTTATTCAGTAATAGATCCCCTTATGAGGTGCTATTTGAACAATGTTTGCCTTAATATTGATTAACCATGAAGAAGTAATACAGAATATGTGTGTTGTTTTGATTTCGTTAATTTGTAGTAATTATTGTTCAGGCAAATTTGTGTTTCGGAAAGAAAAAAATACATATACGTGTAAGATAAGCTGTCGTAACTCAAAAGCTAATGCTTTGGAGTTTGCCGTTAAAAGCTACAACTTTAAGGAAGAGTTAGAAAAAATAAAATAGAAGGATTCTATTCGATACAAATATACTTCACTCTACAATTTATTTCAAAGTTTCTCTATCCCACAATTTACATTACTGCCATGCTAAGCACAAGAGTCGTATCTGCACTTTTTATCAAAATTGAGTTATGATCAACAGATGATCACGTATTTCACCTAAATACAATGTTTTGCGATCAATTACCAATAAGATTTTTCTTTTTTTTTTGTAATTCTGAAAAAGTTACATCTGAATGAAATACATAGATGCACAAAATCTTAAACGACAATTTTTCAATTTCAACTCGGCTGCAGATAAGACTTTAGCGCTTAGCGCTGCAGATTACTACTGCAGTTGTAAAACTTTAGAAACTACTAGAAAAAAATGCCTGCAGAAACATACAAACTTATTTTAATCATACATTTGATTTTTAGCGCTTAGACTGCAAAAAATGCCTAAAGGTCTTTAAAGCATAATTAGGACATATGTATTTATTAGAAACTAAAGAACTTAGCTTAAAGGGCACAATCTATGGACACAATCCATTTCATTTGCATGCTTTGATACAATTACCAAAATTAGTGGTAAACTATTTCAGATACACACACATTCAAACAAATAATAAGGTTGAAAGTCATATCCAATAAGTAACATGGTAATCCACATATTTCCAATGCCGATTCTGGCCCAAAAAGGGGGATTTAATATTTAAAGACTCAAGATCAAATCCCAGCGTTGCAGACAGATAAGCAAAGAAAGTGTTCTGTTCCATTTCCAGGGTTGAACGAGCTGCTTTGCTGGCACTTTCCCAATTTAGTTACGAATTGACGTTCTCCAAGTACTTTCACATTGTAAATAACAGGGCTTTAAACAAAATAGTGAAATTTCAAACGAAATATATTGTATGAAAAATATACATTAAAGGAAATGTCACTTTTTGAGGGGGGGGGGGGAATTTCAGTTTGTGACAAGGGGGAGAGATGGGTTAAAAAAGATGTGTGATATCACATATTGCTTTAAAAATAATATGCTTACATAATATAATGTGATATGTGACAAAGGCTGAGGAGGGAAGGTGATTTCAGTGCTAATATGTGTTATTTATTTATTTTTTTAATTAAAGTCAAATTTTTGGCACTAAAAAGAACTAATATACATCAACATCGCTGTTTTTTTAGAAATATCAAAGAATTGCACAACATTTGTCTATCCAAAGTTTCAAATATTAAAATATCCCCAAACAGGCGTTGCTTAAATGAAGAAGCGACTTTCACCCCTGTAAGACATTGACAGGAGATTTTCTTGTAATAAAAAGCACGCTGTTGTATTTAGAAATATAAGAATGCAATCAATTATCTCGTTGAAGAGAAAGAAAAAAATTGTGTATTTATTTTCAAGAAAAAACGTGTAATTGATTGCATTCAAAGTACGAAATGACGGGGGGGGGGATGTGTCATATTTTCTTGCCCTCCTAATACACAGTTGCATTAAGAAATGTAAGTACAAACAAAATACACGATTAAGAGAAGAAAAACTTTTCTGGAGTTTTTTTCAATCAAAAATAAGTAACTGATTGCATTCAAAGTACGAAATGACGGGAAAAAAAACATATTTTCTAACCCCTCTTTTCATTTTTTTTTCAAAATAACTTCACTTTAAGACTTTCAATACGCCAAAGGTTGCTTTTAGCACATTTCTCAAAAGAAATTCAATAAAAAAAATCACTGAAAAAACTCCAACGAGTAGTCTCCGAGAACTTGCTGTTCTGCATATAAAACCGAAGGTAAATCATAATCACACGCTAAAGAGCTTTTATTTTACTCCAGAAAAGTATCTTAAACTTTATATCACGAAATATTTCCTCCTCCAGGCTATTAAAGTAATGAAGCGATCACACCGTGTACCTTGACTATAAAATATCTCATATAAACTAATCGCCTGTAACACATCTTGGCGACCATTCATTTAATTCTCATAAGCTGAGAGCAGTGCGTCGGGCTTTTCTACTTCGTGATTTTAATAAATGCCCGTGGTCCTCAGTGCTGGCATTGTAATTTTTAATAAAATATCTTTAGACGTGGTGGGGTGATTAGTTTTTGTCTCTCCGGGCATGAGCCTAAGGACCGCATTCCTAAGCGATACCAGTTAATGATGATATTTCAGAAAATGAAAGATATTTAGATGAAACTAAATTCGACGTAACTGCACTTTAACGTAAGGAGCATATTTTCGCTTATAGTTGAAAATCATTTTTGAGAAACTATTTTAAATCGTATAGTTCAAATGTTTGATGGTTTAAGCAGGTGTTTAGTAATGTTTGATGCAGATAGAACATTTAACTAAACAGTAAATTTATGATTTGAGAGAAGTATTGTTCAATATTCTTTAAGCATTTGTTTTTTAATAATCCATGAAGCAAAATAACTTTGCCTTTATTGGGCAGCAGTTAGCGACGTAGAAAACTAAAGAAAATGATCTTCTTTATCTGAAAGTCACTCTGTCCGGAGGATATCTGTAGGATGTCTGGATCTCTGTGACGCGTATAGCGCCTAGACCGTTCGGCCGATTTTCATGAAATTTGGTACAAAGTTAGTTTGTAGCATGGGGGTATGCACCTCGAAGCGATTTTTCGAAAATTCGATGTGGTTCTTTTTCTATTTCAATTTTAAGAACAAAAATATCGTAAGATGGACGAGTAAATTACGAAATTATTATAACGTGGAAGCGTAACATGGACACAAGCCAATTGGCGAGATACGAAATCATCATAACGTGGAACCGTAACATGGGTACAAGCCAATTGGCGAGAAAATTCACCATACATTATTTGTTAATGTACAGGCGAACCAAAAGATCTTTTAATTTTTCTATTACGGGCAAAGCCGTGCGGGTACCACTAGTATAACATAAAAGAATAATAATAATGAAGAAGAAATAAGGAAACAATTAATTTTAAAAAAGTATAATAAGTAAGCAAAATTGTGTAAAATGAAAGATAAAGAAAAATAATGTAAGGTAAGTAACAAAAAGGGGAACAAAGAAGCAAAGAAAAAAACAAACGAACAAAGAAAAAAAAAATAAATAAACGTTTGAAAAAAAATTGAAAAAACATTTTTTGTTGCCCTTACGCGGCATGAGGGACGGCAGCGACTACGAAGTTATAATCCGCTCTGATAATGTATGTCTATGAATGTATACATAAATAATTGTTGTAAATACTTTTTTTTTCATTAAAAAATATTTAATACAGTTTAATGTAATAATGTTTAATACAGTTTATTTAGACGTAGTGGGGTGGTTAATTTTTTTTCTCTCCAGTAAAGAAAGCCTAAAAAACGCATTCTTAAGCAGTACTGATTAATAATGTTGTTTTATAAAATGAAAGATATTTCAATAAAACTAAATTCGACGTAACAACTACAATGTGACATTAGGAGCATAGTGTAAATTAAATTTGGAAATCATTTTTAAAAAGTTTTTTTTTTTAATCGTTTAATTCAAAATGTTTGATAGTCTAAACAGTGGTTTAGTAGCGTTTGATGCAGGTGGAGCCTTTAACTATAAAAAAAATTTGTTGTTTCCAAGAAGCATGGTTCAAAATCTATAGGCATCTTAAATTTAAGGATCCGTGAAGCCAAACAAATATACGCTGGTTGCGTATCGAGTATCCGCTACAATAAATAAGACAACAGATTAAAACTTCGTGCGTAACATATTTTTTTTTTAATTACTAAAAGGCAAAAAAAAAACATAAAAAAGAAAAATAGGAAAACACTGATTTCAAAAATACTACAAATAACGGTGGAAAATAGTAAGAAAAAGTAAAAATGTTGTTTGCAATAAAATAACGAATAGCAAGAGCACAAAAATACCGGAATTTGAATGAAAGTAAGAGCCTTAATAGTAACTAGGAAAAAATGTTGCGTTTTAATTAAGTGGTATGAACTAGAAAAGATACTAAGGAATTTTAATCAATTGTAGAAATATTATTATTACTATAAATGTATACATAAATAGTTGTTTTAGGAAAAAAGGGACATTTTTCACTAATTTAGCAACTTCATAAATGTATTAAACCATGTACAAATAGTCTATTAAACTTTTACTATTGTCAGTAGATTATTAAGAAAGCATTGGTAAAGATAATGTTTTTGTAAAATCACTTACTACATTAAATATTTTTTAATATTTTACTAAAACGAGATTTTTTAAGAGAATTTAAACCTACAAGAAATTGCTTTTTTATACGAGTTTCCCTAAGTTGAAAAGAACTACTTTAAAAAAGGGAAACTATTCTACTAACTATAACATGGAAAGGTTAACTATTTATCTCTCAAAGTTAACGAGTCTAACTTTTCGCAATGATCTTATGCAAAGTTGCACACTTTTCTGCTCTTTAATTGCAATTTGATATTATGAACTTGATTGTCAAAAGTTCCAATGAATTACCCCGAATTCTGGTTTCAGAAATAATTCACTTTCTACTTCTGAAAATGTGTTAAATGATCACTTTTATGGCATCTACGACATTTAAAGTAATTTATTGAACTACCGCTCGGAAATTTATCGAGCAATAAAATCGGCTCGGTCATTTCGGACGGTGTACTTCTCGAATTTTGGATAGCTCTGTTACTGAAAATAAATGAACTGAGCAGGGCGTTTGTTTTACCGTAACGTCTAGAATTCCCGAATAAAAACATAAAATACTTTTTTAGTGGGATTATAAATTGAGTAACATATTGAAGTTTTTACTGGACGAACAGAAAGTACGTGGTCACAGAAGAAACTTAGAAAATAAAAACAGAAAGATGTTGTTCGCTTGACCTGTAAAATATTTGATGTTGAGCATAAATTGCGAAAGCATTTGATGAAAGATTACATGTATTATACTTTAAGTCATTTCTACTAAATTATTGTATTGTGCTGAATACGTATGTGGACTTCTTTTGCTTATACATTAACCCCTTATTCAGTTAAAAGTTAGTTTTTCAAAAAAAAAAAGCTTCAAGCTAAATTTATTTTATTGTATTCACACTTAAATGGACATTTTAAACCAAAACCTTTCAAAAGTTAAACCAATATGCTCAAATAACTATTAAAAAAAAAGTTTTTACACACAACGGTACACAATAAATGTGTACCGTAGTAATATTGAATGAAACACACGATGGGAAAAAAGAAAATATATTATACATGTAAAAAAATCGTAATGAATATTGTTAATACCTTATAAAAACTTGTATTTACTTTCAAAAAGAAAATTCGATTTGATTTAGTACCTATAAACTACACTTACAGAAAATGAGCGTAAATAATTTTAACGAAAAAATGCCAATAAAATGCAAAACGGTTTACTGTTCGCAATAAAAAGGAGGGGCAGGAGAAGCAAATCTAGTGATGCTTTTGACTGAAGAAAGTATCTCAAACTGGAACTTAAACACTTATTACACCAGCTCTAATTAACTGAGAAGACCTGCAGAAATCACATCGTGTGCATAAAAATCTGAATTTTTGATTTGTAATAAAACTAGAAAGGCACGAATAAAATATCACCACCGAATTTGTAAAAGTGTAGCAATTACATTTTATATAACAACGTATTTGTTAATAACAGAGTTTTAAAGCTCAACGAGCGTTTTTATAAAAATTCTGACTTGTTGTTAAGACGGATTGACACTTAAATTCCAGAGGTTATTGAGGAATGCATGCAAACAAAAATACGTTTTCTTATTTAAAGGAGCACGTTATTTGATAACTACCAATAACAAAAAGAAGATATTTGCAACCAAAATAAATAAGCAATACTGATTGTTCAAAAAGCGATCGATGAACATAAACAACGTTACCTCTCAAATTTGCCTATGACAAAGTCCAGCTTCATTTGAAGGCATAAATCACATGAAAAATAAGATACACATGTAACTATTTTATTTAGTTTAGTAGTTATGAAAACATTTATTCTATTTCTATTCCAGTTTTGAATGATTACGATCCAAATAAGTTTTTATATTTTTTCTTTGGAAATTTGTTTTTTGCGTCTTATACTTGAGTTTTTGTCTAGGAAATGGCGTAATAGAGTGTTTCAATATTACAATTGAAGTTTATTCAATACATTTTTCGCTGCGAACAAAAATATACAAAAAAGGGTATAATGGCAGGGAAAGGCTTCAGACGCAGTTTGACACTTGCCAAGGGGAAAAATACTCTAAGCTTCTCATGGAGTAAGTTTTTTAGGAAAATAATGTTTGCTTTATTAGGTAAAAAACATCATAAACACTGCAGTGCAATTTACGGAAAAGGATCTGAACTTTGTAAATTAAAATAGATAGCGTTAACAGTTGTTAAATCGAGATGTGTGTGTGTGGGGGGGGGGGGGTTTCTTGATGAGAGAGAGACATTTGACCGATTTGGTCACAAAGTGGATAAAACAATAAAGTTCAATAAATCAAGATGGAAGTTTTAAGTTTGGAATTCAGGGAACACGTTCTCAATAAATTTAAAGACTACGTAGTAAGGTAAAAAAGAAATAACATAGTTAAATTGCATTAAGTTACATTGACTTTTGTTGGATGTCCTAGTAAATTAGTTCCTTGTAATCCCGAAACACGTGCCAGCAGTAATCTGCAATTTGTGCTTTCTGACGCTGTTATTCCTTTTTTTCGAGCAAAAATATATTGATTCAAATTTGCGTGGTAAAGGTTCGTCTGTACAGTGCGACATCGAAGGAAGAGATGTACAAGAAATACCGATGTACTAAATTCTTCCCCGAAATATATGTTTATCATCCAAAAATTTTCCCTTTTTGTCCTGTATTGACAATAAATATTTGTGAGATATGATTCGAGAAGTTTTATAAGTGACCGCAACTGTTTATAACTGCAATACGAGCTTTTGAGTAATGTAATGAGACAAAATTTTGTACATGTTTCACGATGAACACTCATTTTTTCATTAGCTAAAAAATGTGATTAAATATCTTAAAACATGAAAAATCGTATTCTTGTATCAGAACAAAAAAAAAAAAAAAACCTGACACATAACGTAAACGGAAAAAAAGGGGGGAAGCTGCAATGCGCTAAAACTTCAATCATTTGTAAAATGGTTTTCTGCATCGAGATGAATCTTACTAACATAACTAAATAACGTTTCGTCTTGTATATACATCAGTAGACGTCATACATCATCGTAATAAACTCCCGGCTGACGTTAGGCAACATACAAAGAAGATACTCTTTTTTTTCGAAAATGAATAAATGCATATAAAAAGCAATTCGATGATCAATTTGTAAGTATTTTCGAAAGCTTTAGACATTTATTTATGCATATTGCAGACAACCAACCTGCAATTGCGCAAAATGCCGTTGATTGTATTTGCGATAAACAGCAAAAAAATATTCATTAAATGGTCGTGCCTGTGCGGCTAGATAAAAACATAAATCATAAAAACGTATCTAAATAACATTTTCCCTTGTGGCATCGCACTAGCGGTATTTTGACGCGGGAAAAAAATGGATATTGGTTCCTAGAAATTACGAAGATAGCAAACAAAAAAATATGCAATACCTTTGCCGTTGGATAATTCATTGGGAATTCTCTTTTCGACTAGGTTCTCATTCATCACCCGCGAAGCTTATTTTCGTTCCTTGGGCTTAGTTTCGAACAAAAAGCCTTCAACGATAAAGACGGAAATTAAAAATCGATCACTGACAAGTCGATATGCGAGCATCAAAATACTATTAATAACAGGGGACGATATGAAAATAAAAGATTTACTGAGTGACAGAAAATGAATATTTCTGAAAGAAAAATGAAATAAAAAATCTCTTCAGACGTACCTTAAAGCAGAAATTGAGGTGTTTACCCTTCAAAAAAAAAAAAAAAAAACTTAAAAAGCTCGACGAAAATGAAAGCCTTTATTAGTATCTGAAACTAATTGCGTATTTTTCCAGCGTTTTTTCCCTTATTTTTTTAAACGTCTGATGGGGGAATTTAATTGAAAATCGCTTTATATTTACGAGAAAGAATCAAAAAGAAAAATTATGAAACTAATTTAAATTTGAGCATTACCCTGTCACAGGAGGAGGAAAAAGCAAACAACCCGTTTTTTTAAAACTATCTTTGCATTTTTTGCTCATTTAAAGCACAAAATTAAGAATCTCATTTTCTCATATGGAATATTTACATTATTTTTACATTAAATAAAATGTAAACATAGTTGTATCTTTGTATCTTAAAGAGCAAATACGTATAAATAACATAAAACTGGATTGCGAGTTGTGAAAACATAATCTCAAAAAAACTCGATACTTTTTAGTATTTTTAAATATATAGACAAAATTATCATTTTTTCCTTAAAGTTTTAAGTACCATTCATAAATAAATGAGTAAATTAAAATGTATCTACATGTATGCATATATACTTAAGATCTAATATTTACATATGAATAAACTCATATAAGTACTTTCAAATTTGAAAGTTGTATAATAACTTTCGATTGAAATGAAAATTGGTTTTTATTTTCTGAAAGTAATTACTTTTCTTTTCTTTTATTTGGTCGAGATTCAATGAATTTATATGGATCGTTTTTTATTTTTATTTTTTTTTAATATTTAATAGAAACACTATGTGATAAAAAATAACTTTAGCCTGTGTGATAAAAGCGCTGTGAAATGTTCTACTTTTTTGTAATTTCAC
Source organism: Uloborus diversus (assembly GCF_026930045.1). Classification (NCBI taxonomy): domain Eukaryota; kingdom Metazoa; phylum Arthropoda; class Arachnida; order Araneae; family Uloboridae; genus Uloborus; species Uloborus diversus. The sequence goes on along the minus strand of NC_072735.1, from coordinate 141,206,661 downwards.
CTTGTATCTACTCTAATAGTGTTTCCTCCTTTGATGTTTTTTCATTTATTTATATATTTATTTTATTTTATTTTATTTTATTTTATTTTATTTATTTATTTTGACTCTTATCTTAAATAAGTATATGTAACGAAAATAAATATACGAACTGATTTTTTTTCATGTACAGTTATTTAAACTTTGGAAGCTTATGTAATGATATTCTCTATGCATGCAATGTCAACAACAAAATTACGCTTGAATTAATAATTAAGGTCAAAATAAAAAGAATATTAAAGAGTTTAAAATAACTGGTGAATTGGTATCATTAAGTTAAGCCAAAACGAAAATTAACTTAACTTAAAAATCAAATTTATTACAATATCGACCAATATCAAACATTCAAACAACTCGGCAGCACGGTTTTTTTGGTTACATTGGTTCGTATCTACACATTTTCTTGCCAAGCAAGAAAAAACAAACAAAAACACAAATTGCAAAAGAATTAAAGAAAGGAAGACAAAAAAATATATTTCAAGGCTTTGTTGAAATGAGCCCTCAAATTTCCCCTAAGTGTCAAAAGTGGTATTTTTTGAACTTTTCTTTCTTCTTCTTTTGCGGGGATAGTTAGAACATATTCCATTAAATTGATCTTAAACATCAAAACAATTTAACAGAGAAATGCTTCTAACTTAGATTAGGTGCGAAATTATACAACCAGGACGTAATGTAGTTCAATTTCACGACTCCTCTGAGAGTCATAACTGTCAATGGATCCAAAATAAGAGCAATATATTAGCTAAAATTTTTCTTTATAATATCTTGTATTACTCGACAGCAACACCTAGTTAGAGTTTAAAAATAATGCTGCAATTTGGCACACTTCCTATTTTGATACTCTTAAAAAGAATATACTCCATAAAACGCGAAATAACACGATCTTAATGAATTTTTATGGCGGTAAAACGAATCATTTTAGAAAAAAAAAGTTACATTCACGAAAATAAGGATCTCATTATTGAGCAAAAGGTTTTTTTTTTTATTAAATAAGATCTGAACAAAATATGTTTCAATTAATTGCATTATATTCTATCCTACCAGTTTAGCCTTATTTTTATAGTGTTGTTGTTGTTTTTACTAATACCACTCGGGATCACTGAGCTCGAGTAGAAATTGATAATCAATTTAAGGCAGAGAGGGGTGACTTCCGTTTTAACGAGCACTATTTAGGTGAAAATTGAAATCAGCTTAAACGGCGTACGATAGATGGAAGCACCATCTATCAACATTTCGAAATTTTGAGCCAAACCAGGAGCTGACTAACTTCTGGTTCAGCATTTCCTGAGGTATTGATTCACGTGGACAACTTTATAACCATGACACATTAAACATGTCCCAGTCATCATAAATGGACACGGAGGGTCTTCGACTAGCCGGTATCGAATCCGGAATTCTACTTCCCGGCGGCTCACCGATTTATGTTTAGGTACCGATGTTGAGGGATAAGAGAGAGAGCGGGAAAAAATAAAGGTTCGCGAATCCGGAGTATTATTAATTGACTGATTTATTGCTAGAAAAAAGCGCTGTTAATCATGTAATAATTGTCTTTCTTTCAAAAGAGGCTGCGTAAGCTGTTTAGCCTTTTTCAAACCTAGTGCGATCTCCTAATACGGTATCCAGTCTTTTATGTGCCACTATTAAGGCGCAGATGTCAATTTGCACACATAATTTGACGCTCAATTTCCAACCAGATGGAGGCAGCTGAGCTCCCTTTACTTTTGGAAAGGATATTCAAAGTCAAATAAATTAACAAGAATTCTTTTTCACACGGTTGCACAATTATCCGTTATGGGAGCTGACTATTTTCTGCACCTCGTAAATCCACCGACTGGCCACCGCGGCCGCGGGTCAGAATCCAACAGCTTACTACCATGCCACCCTGCTTACACCCTGTAATATTTATTTTCTATTTTCCCTATACAGGCGTCCCTCGTATAACACGGTACTCCTATAACACGGTTTCGGCATTACACGGTACTAAATTTGCGATTATTATAACACGGTTTTGACATTACACGGTTCAAAACTTGATTTTAAATACTACTCGGTTTTGATGCAAAACGAATTTTAAAAGAAGGAATTTCGTTTTTGTTCAATACACTGTTAAAAATGTATGATAATCACTGTAACAAATTTTTACTTTGTTTTTATGAAACTTTTACCCCAAACTGTCTGTCTTCGGCTCTTTTCCCGAATAACACTTACCTCTAACTTTTAAATACATACTTTATTTTTCTCATCAGTGTTCTAAAAGCAAAAAGATGAATATTATTTTGTTTCCAATGTATTGTAAGAAAATAACATTAGGATTAAACATCAGATAAATTTGGCAAACGATAAATCAAAAATGTAGTCGAAACAAAATATGAAATAAAATAAATAGAATAATTCTATTTATTTTGTTTTATATTTTGTTTTGTTGTTGTTGCTCAGACGAACTTTATTGCTCTAGTAAAGCTCATATTTTTTTTCTTATAGAATGTGTTTTGTTCTCAGTAAAGAGAGTTGGAAAAATTTTTTTCTTGTGCATAAGGGTTTTCAGTTGAGGTATGTAAAATAATTACGTTTTATTGTTTATAACAACTTTTTTTAAATTAGTGGGTATTTGTACGTTTTGGTAGCCAGTTTGTGTTTGTATATTCTATTGAGCCGAAATTTCAGCAATTATAAAATTTGCAATTTATGGCGATTTCGATATAACACGGTACACATTCCTTGATTTACATTAATTCAAGGTCTCGTATAACACGGTTTCTATATAACACGGAGCATGGTTTCGATACAGCACGGTACACATTGACATGATTTATGATATGTATATGATTAATTAGGTTAAAAAATAAGTAAAAAAAGTATTGTTAAAAAAGTCTCATGTAACATGGTTTCGATATTACACAGAACGAATTAACCGTGTTATTCGAGAGATACCTGTATCTACTTTGCTTTCGCTTTTTTGTCTCTCACACAAATGCATATTTCATTACTTATGACCCAAAATTTATGAGAATTAAAGTTTGTCTTACTAGTTTCCAGTTCAGAAGGTACCTTAAAGTTGAGATTTAATAAATTTTTGTAGTTAAATATGTATAGTTTACACTTTTGTCCGAGTTTGGGGAAGTTCAATCCACAGTTTACTTTAACAGGTTACTTATTTTGTGATACATAGTACCTTCATTCGCAAAAAAATAAAGATAACTAAAAGATACTGATTTAGATTTATTTTTCTATTATTATGGTTGGCATTCATTATAGTTCATTAGTAAATATTAGGATTTTCCAGGAGGTATTCCTCTTTGTTGCACTGAAATTTGGAATGAAGTTATCTAACTCAAATAGTATTAAAGAGCAAAAATATCTAGCGGCGAAAATGGCTCAAAAAAAAAAAAAAAAAAAAACTGGCTTAAAAAGAAACAAAAATCTTATACAGTTTTAATAATTTTTGTTTTTTATTCTTTCTTCATTTTTTTCTTCTTTTTTCAAAAAAAAAAAAAAAACTATGAATTCAAACATATCTAAACTGTACAGTGATACTGCAGTGAAATATTTAATGGCAGCAACTGTAAATACTTTATATTTTTGTCTTCTATTGTACGTTTGCTTAATTGTACAAGCTTGCTTATTTGGTTTCCGTTGAAAACAAAAGCGTGAATAAAACGTCTTATTTCAAAAGTGCTGGTAGTTTTGAATAATAATGCGCTTTTTTTCAAATATTTCGAAAACTTATTTCTGCAGATAGTGCCTACCCACAGCATAGTAATACCTCAACTAAGAGATTATCTATTACTGTAGTAAATTTATTAGAAACCATGCAATTATATTTTTCCAATAATTAAGCACGTGCAAAAACACATCATTTCTTCCACCCTCTGTGATTAAAGCCAAGGAGAAGTACTTGAAGTTCTTTTGATTATTATTACTGGTTCGATTTATTGCTTGGCAGAAGTGATGGCAAGACGTGCTTCTTTTACCGATGATACTTCTTCGCCGGAGATAAATGCTTGTTTGCGCCTCTGACATAATCTCTAGTTGAAGAAAAAAGCGATGCGCCAAAGTCGTTGGAAGTTCTCTAAGTTTTCCTGATTGTGGTTGTAGTTGGTTTAACTTTCTGTGTATTTTGCTGGTGTAAATGACAGATTAGAAAGGAAAAGCTTAATAGGAGTATATGACGGGGATCAACACGTCTTGTACAAAAAGCTGATTCCTTGTCGAAGGATGTAGGGGGATATGTCTGATACTTTTAACTAAACCGTTTTATTTTTCGGTGTTGTCTAAATATTGATAAACACATTCCACACAGAAAGTCATCTATTTATTTTATTTTGTTTCTATGCAATTTTATAAATTACCTAGAACGGCAAATGCAGTAAAAATGACGGTAATTGTTGTCATTTTTTTTACACGAAAAGCAGAAATAGTTATGATTTTAAGTATCTCACCTTTAGTAACACCTTTATGGAAAAAATATTTGCTTACGCCGAGTTTCCGAATGTTTTTTTTTTCTTCTTTTTTTTCCTTGGCGTAAGTCCATTTCTTCCATTGAATTTGAATAGACTATATGTGAAAGACGTTTAAAAGATGTTGCCTGTATATTCTCTATTTGTTTTGTCTATTTGTTCCAAATATTAAAACTAACCTAAAACGTTGTTCTTCATTATATACATTTAAATACCATATATTAGCTTCTTTTAAAGAACGGCCATTTTGAACATTTCTGGGCAGTTCTAGGCATAATGGAATATCGGTTTTCCAAGTGTTAAAAAACAAACCAATTTCAGTCTTGTCGAAGATGCTAGTAATACAAGTTAACAAAATCACATTTACGTTTGAAATTCTGAAAATATATCTCCAATGTTAAACTAATTACCATCATATTAGATAGATATATTTAAAAAAAACCTTTTTTGTAATAGCAAAAAATGTTGGGACAACAGTCCGTTTTTTCAAATATATTAAATAGAAGTTTTTCAGAAAATTTTAATATTCAAGCATGTTCATTTAAAAACCTAAAAAGTCTGTTTAAATCAGAATTGTTTGCGAAAAATATATATTTCAAGACATTTACCAATCATATTTTAAAACCTCTTCGGCAAATAATGCAATTAAAGCCTACATTCAATTAAAGTATGGTTAGTTAGACAGTTTCGCAACTCTATATCAAGAGCAAACCAAACATTCATGAAACTTGAATGGTGACGAAATCAGTTCGGCAGAAATTATGTTATCTAATAAAATAACAGTAATCCCTCCCTCCTGTAAACAGGATCTCATTATTGAACCAATTACCATCAATTAGATCGAAAGGAGGGAAAAAATATTTTCTCATTATATGGGATGTGGAAGATAAAGTTGCAGCAACATTCAGGGAGAGACGCTAATAGGTTCGTAATTGGTTCGCGATGCAAAGAAATTTTCTCATTAACTGGATATATGCAAGCACCAGCAGGAGTATTTAGTGTACAATGCGGGGATATTTTTGTTTTCTAAACTTTGTAATATCATTATTAAAGAGAAGCCCACGAACAATATTTTCATCATGTATGACTGAACTTCAAGTAGGATGAAACATGTTATGAAGTAGAAGTTTGTAAATAAATACCCAAAAAATATATAGTTAGCAGACATTGAATAGGCAAACGGTTTGGAGTATATTTTTTCTTTTATTTATATTTTTTCTCAAAGGTGTTTTTGTTTTATTTATATATTTAAGTATTTATGTATTTACGTATTATTTTGTTAGAATTCCAGAATTTAATGCGTCATCAAACTTCTAAAGTCAGGATTGTTTTTTAAGATTTTGTCCAAACTTTTTGGTAAAAAATTAATATACAGATCAAACTTTGCTACTTTTAAAAAATATTTCACTTAAAAAAACTGGTTAAATAACAAACTTCTTCTTGCGCTGTAAATAGGAAGGGCATTCTATTTTGACCGGGGGTTTGTTAAAAGTACCATTTTGTAAACTATAAAACTGTTACTTGTTGGGAGAGATTATGTTATTTCTCAAAACATGAACATAAAAATAAATTTGAAACTGTATTTTCCCTTAGACAAATAAAAGTAAGAAAGTTTTGAACTTAAAGTTCGATATAATAAACTAGTACGTTGAAGAAATGTATTCAATCATGATTTTTTTTTTTTTTTTTTTTGAAGTTCGCTTTTTGTATGGATAACATAACATGCCTAGAATTGACATTTTATTAACTACGAGTTTTTTTTTTCTACAAACTATTTATTTGTTTCAAATGAAATTTAAAAATCGTGCCTAGACTCTGAGAGAAAACTAAAAACAAATATATTTGTTCTAATATACTTACTATCACAATAAATCGTTGGAAGAGAATTTACTGTGTCCCAATCAAGAAAATTGAGGTTTATTTTAAGTTAATTATTTTCGGAATTCAAATAAAAAACTTCCTGAAAGAAGAAAACATATGATTTGCGGTAAAATTAAAATGAAGTTTTAAGTCAAGACTTATCGTTCTATGGACTTTTCCCTTATCGCTCTAAAACAAAGTGGCCCATGACAATATTTATTGTATTTATACATATTTTTATTTTTTATGATATTTATATATAAAAAAACATATCTGTGAAAATAAATAAATGCTATGTATTTTTCTAAAAAGTACCGACTGTGAAAATAGAAACTACAGTATTGTGACAATTAATTGGGAAATTTTATTTTTTTCGCTTTATCAGACGTAAGCAAATGAATAAGCACTCAAATTCAACTCAGAGTTCAAATGGCACTTATTTTCAAACCAGTGGTTGTTTGTACTCATCAGGTAAGTTGCAGGCATATAAATTCTTCCGCCAAGTGGCTAGAAGTTAGCAGTGTTAGTTGCTCGCTTGCTGTGGGAGTAATTAGAGTCATAGATATCAGCCTTGAAACACAAGCTAAAGTGATTGCACTTAGAGAACACACTTCTAAAACGTTAGAGGAAATAGGCAAAATATGTGGAATGAGTAAATCAATTGTCGGGAGGATATGGCTGCGATTTGAGACAACAGGAAATGTTGGAACCAACCGTATTGGAAAATAAGCCGAAAAAGATCAACTTAGGCTCGTGACGACAAAAGTTTACATCGAACGAGTGTTATGAATCCCCGACTAACTAGTTTTGATTTGTCCAAGTCCATGGTGACAGCTGGTGTTGACATTGCACCTTCAACAGGGAGATACAGGGTTTTAGAATGTGGGCGGAGAGCATGTCGACCGTACAAGAAGCAGCTTCTCACGCCTCGTATGAAGAAAAAAAAAGGTTAGAATGGGCATGGAAATATAAAATATGGACTGCGGAGAACTGGGAAAAGGTTTTATTTTCTGTGGTTCAGGGATTTAGGTCCAGGTTCATGAGAAGGATCAAATGAGAACCTTTTCGTCCGCACCATATTAATCAGGCACCCAAGTATCCACCCAAAAAGATGTTTTGGGGTTGTTTCTGCGTTTCAGGCACGTAATCCCTTGTTCCCGTAGAAGGAATGATGAACAGTGGCAGCTAAGAATCGATATGCACCCAAAATGTGCTTCCAACCATGTCTAAACTTTGGCTGAACTTAGATTACGTTTTTCAATAAGACGGCGCGATGGCACACATTGAAGCAAATTTTTAATTTCTGCTCTAAAAACAAACTTACAGTACTGGGTTAGCCCGGAAACTCCCCGGACTAACCCAGATTGAAAATTTGGAATCCGTTTGAAAATTTGTGGGCTATCGTTAAAAAACGTCTTCATAAATTTGACAGTACTACGATGGAAAAGCTAATTTCGTCTGTATTTGACATATGGTATAATGACGTTGAAATTAAAACTATAAGTGCCAGTTTAGTACATTCTATGCCAAAACGTGTCTGTGATGTTCTTAAGTCTCGAGGATGTCATATTAATTATTAGTTTCAAATGTATTCATGAAAAACTTGAATAAAACTGATTTTTTTGAAAAAAAATGCATTTCCCAATTAATTGCCACAATACTGTATCTTATGCCAAAAAATAATGCACAGATTTTTTAGCATTATTAATAGCAGATGAGTTAATTAAAATAAGATTTGTTTTCTATAATGGAATAAATGTCCAGACAACTACTATAAACACGTGAAAAATGATACACAGTATGATTCACAGTATGAAATTTAAGGTGGATGCAAAATCCAATGCCTTCGTAAAGCAGTGAAAAATCGTGAAAGAAAGGGACACATTTCAATATTTGCGTAGCTCCATTAATTTATCGAGACGAACCAACAATAATTTTATACAATTATTCAACTAATGCAATCGAAAAATGAAGGTACTCTTAAATTGAAGGGAACTGTTTAATTAAATGATTCAATGAGGGGAATTTATCAATTCTATGACATGAATTAAATTTTTAATTTTCGTATGCTTTTGTCAGTTTTAGCTCTGAAACTCCAAACTCCACTGCTTAGGAAACTTAGGTAATTAGTTTGTTATTTGCAAATACTAACTAATTTATGAAATCAAAGCGGAGAACGTGTATGAGTTCCTTAGTTAATGGTTAGTTAAAATATCACTTGAAATTTTCCCTTCCAAGAAAGAGAATATGAAAAAACAATCAATTCAAGTGCGAATCTTTATTTTAAAAAAATGGTGCCATTCTGTGATGTAAGCTGATGCAATAAATATACGGAATAGGACGGCTCTGCAAATATCGAGTAATTGCTATTAAGTTGGTACAGGTTTCATTTATTTGAATTAAACTATGACTGTGCGCAAAGCTCTGCAAGTAACTGCTACAATAAGGCGTAAGGGGAGACTAGGGTAATGGCGGTCTGCGGGAAATGGCGGTCACTATGATTTTTCGTGAAGTGAATAACCCAGATTTAATCTGTTTGGTGCTACCATTTCACGGCAGTTTATAGATGCTCTACTGAAGCGCTGGCCTGTTTTCATTTGCATGTTGTGTAAGAAACACTATCTTGACGTTTCGCGATATAAGATATAGAATAGTTTAATCCCCTAACAGCTCTTACTGTTTACCTTTTATGGAATGAGATTAAACTCACAAGAACGAGGTAATCCATATTGTTGTATCACGTCGTGTTTTATTAACAAGTTGAGCATTGGATTTTTTTTTTTTTTAGCCGTTGAATGAAAACATGCGGTAGGGGCGATGTCGGCGCCCCCTAAGAGCTATTTACGTGACATGTGCTCTGATAAATGAAATTAAATTGAGTTTACATAAACTTGTGTAAACATATTGGCAGTTTCCTTCTATTTGTAATTCCTCTTTTACCATGGAAAGATGTTTTTTAAAATCATTATGTAACAAAATTAACTTAAAGATTTTAGTTTAACGTACTTATGTCATTGAAAATCCTCATATTTCTTATTTTACAACCATTAAGTAATAAATGACATTACTGACTGCTATTACCCCCAGGGTAGGGTAATGCCCGTCAAAGCTAATTTTGAAATATTTTTATTTTTATTTTTCCAATAGCTAAGAGTAATTAAGGCTCAATTTGAGTATTCGATAGGTAAAATATACTATATGTAATCAATTTTGCCTGATTGCGTTTCAAATTGAACACAAAGTAATTTTTTATATTAATTTTTCCTTAGGTGACTGCCATTACTCCAGTCTTCCCTTATTAACTTACTTAAACATTTTTTAATCAGAAGTAGGGCATTAAGAAGCACAATCTCGGCAAAAGTAATTCCAAAACTCCAAATCTCGTTTGTCCAGGTGGTTTATTTGGTGAGGCGAAACACATAAGCATCTTATTTTATCATATGGTTAATGAAGCGTAGTTGAATCAAGTACAAACTATAATTAAACATTTTTAGTAATCGAAATCTTTGTTTTAAAATTTTCATTTTTTATAGCTTTTATCCATTGTTTCAACTTAGGTAAGTTTTATAAAAATTAAACAATTATTATATATATTTTAATACATTAAAAACGATTAAACTTCATTTCGCGGTAATAAATAAGAAAAAAGGAAATATTTTAATAAATTATAAAAAAAATGTAAGAGTTGTAAAATTTTTCTTCAACCGTTTCATATTTCTAACAAAGTAATAATAACAATAATAAATAAACATAAAGATAAGAAAGGAAACTTTATTTTTTGTAAAAAAAATACTTTTACGACACCCATAGGACATTATTATTATTATATAGTGAAAAACAGCAATTAGGGTTTGCAGACAAAAATATGTGGCTTAGTAAACATAACCTAAAGACTAAATCGCTGAATCTAAAACTACAAAATACTAATTTAGTTTTAGAACCTAAAAAAAAAATGTAGCAAAATTTTAACAAGAGAACTTTTATCTTTTAGAAGTCAGGAAAAGGCACTGCAAAATAAACTAAATCTATCTAAAGTTAATGCGAAGTCTAAAGATTTCTGAATCGACAACGACCTTGATATTTAAGTTATTAAGTTGTTAAAATCGTCAATTAAAAAAAAAAACGAAATACCATGTATTAATTTTAACGTAATCTAAAATATATATTTTAATCAAAGGAAATCAGATTTAAGATAATTCGTTTTTAATGGAAAAAAGGGAAAAACAAGTTATTCGTATAAATGTGTAGAAATAAATAAATTTTAACTATTTATCATTTCATATCTATAAATGTTGTCGGCAAAATATTCAAGACTTTTTTGTGGAGTTGATTCAATTGAAAGGATATCAAAAATTATTTTCATTCTTAAAAGAACCTGAGAATTTGCTTTTTAAGAAAACCAGAAATAATTCTTATATTTATGCGTAGGTTGTTTACAAATTGTAAATACTAAATAAATATTTAAAAATTTAACTTATCTACGTAAATGTACTTAATAATTTAACACCTGCAAATAGTTTTAATTTTCACAAAATTGAATTTGTTTTGTAATCAAAATTAATTGACAGTAAATTCTAAAAGTAAAACACTGTTATAAAGATAAACGTGTCTCGGAAAAAATCGTTATTTTTTAAATAGTAACAGAAAAAGGAATTTTGAAAGTCTGAATAAAAATTTAAAGTGGTATTTTTTCCGAAAATTTCAGCGTTTTTATTCCTTAAATCTTTTTTTAAATAAGAGAAACATTAAACTTTCATTTTAAAAGCAATCAATTTTATTCAAAATCAAAATAAAATTTTAAAATGCTACTTTTGTTGAAACAAAAAGTGTTTCTTCGATTATTTTTTAATAAAAGAAACACTAAACTTTCAAACAAAATGCTACTTAAAAGCGAAAACATTTTAAAAAATAAATTTTGCAATACATAGTTTTTTGTTTCTAATCTTTTATTTTTATATACCTACGAAATACAATTTTGAAATCGTGTGTAGGAAAAAAGAGAAAACAAGTTTCAATTTTTGTCTTTCTTTTTAAAATGATTTAGCAATTTTTAAAAAGGTTAAACCGTACCGATCCCTAAAACAACGAAAAAAAAACAAAGTAGCTGCAGCAACAATAAGCAAAGAATCATATCTTTAAGGCATAAAATTATTCTACTAATAATGCAAAACTAAGTTTTTATCTTACACATTAACGTGATGTTGAGTCTATCGCCACATGTACACACATACCTGTAATTAAAAAGACAAGCATTATTTTCATTGGAAAAAAAAGAGAAATATCATTTTTATTACATTTCATGACATAAATTAAATAACATGGAATAATTTTCAGAAAATAAGAAAAAATGTATTTAAATTAAATACTTGTTACTGAACAAAGTAATAGTAATAATAATAGTAATAAAAATAACTATTAAAAAAAAGAGAAAGAAAATACGAAACTGTCTAATATCTGAATGAAATAGTGGACGTTTTAAACGTAACATTTGTCATTTGGATGCCTCAATCGCCAAATGGATTAACTCCACTTTAAAAAAAAAATCATCATTTCTGCTTTAATAGTTCTTCATCAATGCTTAGCATGTGAATTTATGTTAAAGTTTTGGTTCAGTTAATTTCTGAGCATGAGATGGCAGAAAACGTAACACGAGGACCTATTAACTCCAATTAACACCATGTTCTTCATAACCATTCGCTATTTTTTGTTTTATGGAGTTAATCGGTTTCTCAAGTGAGGCTTCACTTTATGGAAACTTTTTGGATCAGTGCTTCTGAAAGTTTGTCTGACAACCAAAACAAGGAATCTACACGCATTATACACGTGCTGCACACCAAATTACAATTTAGGGCCATAACTGGTTGTGAGTTAGCAAGGTGCGCACTTTCATACGTACATTCTTAGATACGTCGCAAAAAATTTCCAGAATGGACACGAAAATAACTTAAATTGTTCTTTTGAATACTCATGCGTCCATGATTACATAAACTTGAACAAGGGTTCAAAAAAAAAAAAAAAAAAAAAGCCAAAATTCATCCATGGCTTTTCAATAGTGACGAATGAATGAGTTTGAACGAGTTTTCTTTCTTTTTAAACAATTTTTTGGCTCTATTTTCTTTGAGTTTTTTTCTTGGATCTAATAGTACATTATGTTGACATAGAGAAAAAAAATGCATAGCTTTTTTCATATACTTTAACAAAAAGCATTGTAACTTCAACAATAAATTAAGAGTTTAATGATATATTTTGCTTCATCCTAGATCTGACGTCTTTAGTATCGAAAATAAGGCTATTTGTAAACATGAAACTCGTGAAAGAAATTATTTGCAATGTTTCTGATATCATAACGTTGCAATTATCCACTTTTTTTTAAATATCAGATGCAGAGATTTTGTTTTCCGTTCATACGATTTTTATTAAAATTTCACTATTAATTCTTCATTAAGAAACTATTTTAAACGCACTCTACACATTTCGTTTTTAATCAAAATTATAACGGATCTAGCTATTTTATGTATTAATTGTGTTCTTTCTTAAATTTTTATATCATTTTTTACTTAGTTAAGTTTACATTACGTACCTATTTTTATAAATAATTCAATTTACCGTTTAATAAATGTAATAAGTTAATTTTTCTTTCAATAAATAATTAATTAAAAATGTCTTTTCCAGTATATTTTATTACGTATATAAGGTTACTGATGCATGAAACACACTTTTTGGAACAAGAGAGTAAGTTTTAAAATGATTCTCGTCGAATCAACAAAGTGTAACAAAAACCTATAATGCATCTTGGCAGATACTGTTAAAAAACGTTTCGGTCCCGGTTTCCTGGAAATGTAATTATCTGTTTGATTTTTTTTCTTTACGCTTCGGTGCTTTTACTGTTTTCTAGAGGGTTTATGAGCTGTAAAATTCAGTAACTAAAACTTTAGAGCTTTTTCGGATGATCAAAATTAAGCAATGTGATTTTATATCTAAAAACAAGTTTAAAAGATACAAAAAAAAAAAAAAAAAAAAGCATTGCTCTATCGCTCTTCAATTACTTAATTCTATATATACAAATGTATCTCTGTTTAATGACGCTCTATTTAACGACGACTTTTCATGGTCCCGGATGCGTCACTGTAGTTTTAAAAACATTCTATTTAAAGATGCATTCTACTTGGGGACAATTTTTTGTGGTCCTTTAAAGGTCGTTAAATAGAGAGCATACTATATATATATATATATATATATATCCTTGTTTAACCCTATAGAAGTCGCGCTTCGGTCGATTCCCCGCCCGTTGTCAGATATTTCGCTCTATCCCGCAACCCCTAATTCTAATAACGGGGCCGATCTCTGTAGCTGAAGGTCAGACTCTCCCCAGCCCACACACTTAGTTCTGAGAATTTTCTTCGGTATTTCAAGGTGGCATAGCTTTTGGAAATGTATGTTAATCATTTAGACCAATAGCGCGCCATCCTAGTCAGGTGTCATTCTCTCCCCGGCACTTCCTTTCTTCTGCTTTCGTCTCACGGATTGCTACGGCGGGGAAAAGACCGAACAGAGAGCACTAGCGTAACAAAAGGAAACGTGACTTCTCTAGGGTTAACCGCAATGCATATCGTTCTTAAAATAACTAATAATAGGTGTTAAGATCCTACGAAAAACCATTATTTTAACTTGATAATTTTATCCATGAGGATTTTGAACAATATTTAAATTAATTTTGAAAATCAAAATTTTGACTCCTTAAACATAATATCTGCTGTTCAGGTTAAATTGATTTGAGCACTTTGAAGATTTTATTGTATATTAAGTCGCCACATTGTGTTTTCTGAGAAATGAATAAATTTATCAAGACACATTTCAATGGATTTTTTTAAAAAAATTTAATGATAAAAAAATTAAGAGTTTGTAAAACAACAAACTGAGATTATTTTGCGAAGATCAACTCTACATCCCGAAAATCAACATGCTTTTGAAGTGCAAAATTGAAGATCACATACAGTAACTCATATTTAAAAGGGGTCATTTCTTATCGCGTTAACGTGTATTGCGAGCTAATTCAACTGGATAAATATTGATTACGATCGGGCAAAATCCAGTTATATTATGAGAAAAAAAATATTGAAATATAATATATTTTTCCATTACTAAAGGCCCATTCGGCAATATGCGATAAATAACCTCAGGAGACAATTGTACAAAGTCAAATGTAATCGTGTTAAAATATGAAATGATCAACATGCACTTTAGTGGGCACCGAATAATGTGCCGAAATATAAATGTGCCGAATTTTAAATGAGGTTCCTTCAACAGACAAGTTCGAAAGATATTATCATATTTATATGTTTTTTCCCCCAGTTTACTACGATCTTTTTTTTTTTTTTTACTTCTAAAATAATTCTTGAAAGAAAAATGAACAACATTATCAGAAATAAATGAATAAAGAAACGACCCCACAAGGCAGTAGATAATTTAAGTAAATATTTAAAAGAAAAATCATTTGTTACCGTATTTTCAACGTTTATTTTTTATTTATTTTTTTTTTTTTTGCATGCATTATATTATTTGAGTACATCATTAAACTTCGTTAGCTTTCCAATTACCCATAAATATTACTTAGTTTCAAACTAGTATTAAAGTATTGCATTCAACAAATTAGCAATGAAATAATAATGTGCATGCCCTTTTTTGTTCAAATAAATTGCCCTAAAAAATAAGCAACATCATTAAACAAAAATACAAAATAGCTAAAGCGCATTCATTTTTTTTTTCGAAAAAAAATATCATTTAAGTATTTCTTTTCGTAGTTAAGTCCTTTCATTCCTTACATTTGACGTTTATCGTCTTCTTAGACTACAGCTACATCCTCAAGTTCCGTTACCCTTTCAATTCTTTATACATTGTTATTGTCAGCCATTCAAAACTCCTGGCATTTACGAGAAGATAGGGAAGAATAAAGACTTTAAACTGAATTCGTATTTTTACTCTTAAACACACATATAGCTCATTCCCCCGGTCTTTCGAAGCTTATGTTTCAGCCTTCAGGGATGAAATTGGAAAATTTTAATATCCTTTAACCTTAAGAGATATATTTTCTGCCTTTCTTCTTGTCCTGCCTTAAATCGTTGGCATTTATTGGTTTTTTATTCTATCCCTCGACCCTCCTTTATGTGTCATCTTACCCTTTTCGGAAGGAAAGTGGGCTGGGACATATCATGTTAGTGAAAGCGATTTATATTTTCTTTAGCTACTGTTGAAGTTTTATCGATATGAGTTTTGCTTTCGAAGTCTTCTAGAAAGTGACGATGCATAGATTTATTTAAACCACAAAATCGATTCGTGTTGTTTTTACATGTCCTTAAGATATTATATGTTACAAAATTATTTCAAGTAATAAAGACACATATGTTTAAAGAGTTTACTTGTACGGCCCATGTTAGCTATTTTTGCCATTTTGTGCAGCTAAACGCTATATATGACGAAATAAGGAATAAATACCTCTTTGCTTAAAAATTGAATGAATGCATTCGCAACGTTTTAATGCACAAAAATTGCAAATTACTGCATTAATTTGCAATTTTAGTGTATTAAAACGCTGGTAATTCATTCATTTAGAAATTTATGTCAATTTGTAACTGAGATCAATATACAGGGAATCCGAATCAAATGTGCCAAATTTGCAAAGTCGATTAAAAAAAAAAAAAAAAATCCATACGATAGCGGTATAGGCCACACTTGGCAATTTAATTCTTAAACTTTGGAGGAATTTTTTTTCCCTCTCGCGTCTGACAACATGTGCTTTTTCTGAGCGTACAAAATGGACAATGAAGTGAAATGAACACTGAAAGAGGAAGAAATGGCCCAGCTGCACTTTCATCAACATCTCCGGATGCGACTCCCCTGGATTTCTTCTTTACGTGACAGAAAATTTGTCATCTCAACAAGACGTAATATTGACGATCGATTTATCACTACGAGCATTGCTACCAAGGCTAAGGAAATGCTACACCGAACATGGCTGGATATTATCAAGGCCATTGAGAGAGCTCACGTTGAAATATACTGCTTTTCTAAGAATTTTTTACAGTTTTCTTATGCTTTTAAACTTTCATTTGGGTACATCAACCTTTTTAAATTCTGTTAATTTGATTCAGACCCATCATATATATAAATATATACATATGTTGTAGGAATTGCCATACGGTTCAAATCAAAAATATCTGAGGAATTCATCCCCGCAATCCCCTCGATGTGTCCCTGCAAAGAAATATTTTTCATTTTTATCCTTAGACATACCTAAGATTATATATATTATACATAATTTTGTAATAAATTAAAACACAGTGCAAGGTTCGGCACGTTATATCAGAGCGAAAAAGATCATACTGAAGCTACATCCAACATAATAATCGTAGCTTAATGTATTGTTGCATAAATTAGGTATTAAATCTGGCCATCTTTTATGAATCATAAAAACAATAAGTTACATCACAAACCTTAGTAACAAAGCATCATAAATTACGTAGTTTAAAATTGGAAAAACAAAATAAAAGCAAAAAGTAATGCTTAAGTTAACGATTTGTTAATTCCATTGAACAAAAAAAATATTTTTTCGTTTACCTCAAAATCTAATTATGGAATTGGATTTTATCCTCATATTAAACAATCCATTTTTGTAGCCATTCTAGTTTCTGCTGTAAGAACAATTTTTTTAGTTGTCGTTTTCTTTCGGCAAACCTAAAACTGAAACAAATATTTCAAATCGCTTTAAAAATAATTATTACATAGAAGTCTTTAATTTTTTTTAAAAAGGATGCTATTTTCTAAGCGTCTGTTATGTTTTCGTAAAAGTTTGTCTGCATAAAAATTTCATTTATGTACTCTTAAAATTTATTGGAGAATAAAGTTTTACTGCGACGCCTCAAATGTTCAAAAAACATGCCTTCCATATCTTGAAAAAGAACGCGGAAATATGTCAACCTCCATTCTCGCAAAATATGAACATACACATTCTTATACGCAAAATAATCAAAAATTTAATCACGTAAATATTTTTCGTTTCAAAATATTAAACTTCCACGTAACTGAAAATGGAATTCAAATGGATCTCGCATATACGGATAAAACCATTCCTTCCTTAAAATATTCATTTTTTAACCTATGGAATGCATAGAAACAACAACAATTACCCAACTAATGCATCATTATTCACAAATTTTTAATATTTTGTTTGCAAATTCGGTAATTTTCTTGTTTTTGAGCATTCTTAAGTGTTTTCACTATCCATTATCTAGGCTATAAATCAGAGCCTCCGGTACACATTCAACAGCCAATTTTGGCATTTCAATCAATCAAAACAAGGATTTCCTTACATTTGTCATTTCGTGTTTCAGTTAAAGATATTTTAATAGGTATGTTTAATCTTGGAATTTCAAAAGCACGCTTGTTTATTTGAAAAACACATTAGTCATTGAAAATATTTTTTTTTTTTTTTTTACTAGCCTCGTCATTTATACATGCTTAGTTTCTTTTTATTACATTTCAACCATTAATTATTTTAACTACTGAAAACGTAATGAACTATTTAGAGTAAATTACTATTTTACAATACCACATGTGTGTGGATTTCATTAACACGGCACGAACCGCTATTAATAGATTTTAAAAGCAATGCGACCATTCACGTTTGAAAATAGGTAAAAGATAAAAACTAAAACTCTGAAAAAATACTTAAAATAAGAGTTAGCTTAGAAAACAAAATAAATGCAGCTTACAAAACAAATTAAATGCACAGCAACTTTTATTCGCAAAAATATAAAAATAATTGATGTTTTAATGACTTTTTATGTATTTATTTGTCGGATTGTTTTACGTGTATATTGAACTTTTAATGCTTTTTAATCAAATTTTTTATTTGTTTTGCAGATCATGTTACATTTTAATTACGGTTAATGGTTTACTTTATTTTTGGTGGATTATTTTATGTTTTAATTCAACTTGCAATCGTTGTTTGAAGCCTTGTTTGATTTTGAAGTTTATAACTATGACCAAGAAATTCGTTACTATCACATCACTGTTCAGTTTCAAAAGGAGAAGAAAAAGAAAGCCTAAAAATGATAAGGATTTGCCTATTTTGTATTTGAGCAGAAAAAGGTATTCATTCCAACTTTGCTATATATAGTGCTATTATGATATAGTACAATTACACAGTTACGAGTTTTATTTTCTCGATTTAGATATGCTGCCTTGTTATATATTTTCATCAGTGGCAGATGCGTTGAGTAGAATTGCCCGATTGGGTAAGATGATTCTGCTTAAAGTTTCAATATTTCTTTTCTAAATGTATTTTAAAAAGCAAAAATTCTCTCATGCTTTTATTTAAGGTATTTAAGCTCTCTTAAGTTAAATGAGAAAATTTGACATCTTACCTCTTACAAAACAATAATCAAGCGAAAATACAAGTTATAACCGGTAATTATCTAAAACTATAATGAGAATCATTAAACGATAAATATTTAGTATTTGAAAAAAAAAAAAAAAACTTCTTCTTCAGCCACTTTACAACTTACAGCATGCCAAAACCGTGATGACTAGTTTTAAAATGCATTCTTTCATTTAATCTTAAAAAAATCAATCTGAAAACATATGATCAAAAATTATTCGCATGAAATGTTATGCCGTAAAAAAAGGTATTTAGTACATAATGCAGCGTTTAATATTAAATGGTGCTTTAAAATAAACGGAAACCAATGTGCCCAAATAAAGTTTACCGAAAACTGTTGAAATTGTTCCCCGATGCTACTTAAATCTACGCAATGGTTAACACTAAAATGGATCACTTCAAATAAAAGGTTCTTTAAGCTGTCAAATGCAGCTGTTTAGAGAGAATGTTATACAGTACACCATACATATCGTCAACATTAAAGAAAATAAGCAGTTCCTGAAGATAGATCTCAAAAATTCTTAGTTTGGAATGGAAGGTTTGCTTCAACAACGAAATATTTTTTTAGAAATAAGTCTGAATTTAGGTCACACATTTTGAAGTAATCCTCTGAAACGTGTAGTATGAAATGTAGAGGTGTTTACATAGATTTCAACGTTTTTTTCCATCCTAAATTCAACTTCCAAACCTTTAGGTAAACGAAACATTTAGGTACGTAACTGACTGACGATAGTTGGTAAATTCGATGTATGTATTGTTTTGAATAAAACATAGAAAAATAACATTAAATATATTTGCTTATTAATGATTTATTTTAATAATAAATCAAGAACACTCTTAATTCTACTTTGATTGAAATTTTAGGATATTTGCTTTGTTTTAGATGATCTTTTAACAGCAGGGTCTATGGAAAACAGAACTGATATGACGAATCACCGTTATGATATGTAAGAAATTAAAGTTTCAATCGCAAGTAAATGTTCATAAAAAGTTACAAGTAAAAGTATTTTGCGGGAAGGAAAGCTATGTATAAAAAAATTTTGTGCACATTTTACAAAAAAAAAAATATCTTCAATGTATTGATTTATTATTTGTGATCGAACATTATGTGTGTATTCGACTTAAGTGACTTAAGTATAATTCAGTTTTTCAACATTTGTATGGCGCGTGTTTTCTCTTTTTTGTGGCTGAAAATAGATAAGTCAGTGTACAAAAGAATACATACATAATTTTACTTTTTTCTTCGGTAAGAAATTAACTTTTTACTTCTGTCAAAATTTGCAGGTCCCTTAAAACTTTGAATTCGAATATCTCCTGGAGCTTTTGTTGAACAAATGTCAAATTTTTGTGTTAGCAATATCTTTCTATGGAGATTATTTCCTTAAATGTAAATTAGGGGACCTAGGGCTTGTATAAAAAGTTAAATTTTGTATTTTTTGACTCATTTTAATTTATGCTTCTAGTTTTTAATATCTGAGTAATACATCTGATTTTGAACATTTTTGCAATTGGAATTATGCCTCTAACGATTGCAAAAATAGAGCTCTTGCAGGCTAAAACGTAACCGCCCTGTATAGTGCATGCGGCCTAGAGCATCATTGATGTCTACATTTTTCAATTGTCTAAACACTGATGCATATCTCTTCACGAAATATTAATGCAGATGGTATTGTGTCACAAAAATTAAGCAATTTGTACTGTTGTACCGTAACTAGGTAAAGTTTTATGTCTTTAATAAGGAACAGGTAGCTTATATTAAGGCAAACGTAGCATATTCTGGATGATTTGTTTTGGAACGTATTAAAATTACCTATTAAATGATCTATGAAAATCTATATTTGTAATGCAAAATAAATTTAATTTACATTCAATTTCCAATTTAGTTTTATTTAAGGTAAAGGATGCCTTGAAAAAGTAAAAAAAAATAAATAAATAAATAAAAAGAGAACGTATGAAGAATAACTACTTATGCTTGACATAAAGCAGTTATTAAACAACGAGTTGATTTTTAATATGAGTATTTACTGATGTGTATTTGCCTTTGTAAGTAAAATTATAATTTTTAAATGCGCATAGACGCTCTAACAAGTTGACGGATTATAAGTTTAAATCTCCTAGTTCATCTACATGATCCACGAGAAAAACAAAAAGCATTACATTTATTTTTTACAAAATTTTTGTTGCATACAAAAACTAACCGATGAATTTCTCATGCTTATTGAAAATATTAAGTTAAGATGCATTTTTGAAGATAAGATCAAAATAAACTTAACGACTTTTTGTAATTGTATTAAATACAAAACGAGTCTACATAGTACTACACAAATAAAACATATAACCTCACACAAAAAAGTTCCTGACATGCCTTTGAAAAAGGATAAATTTCTTATTTTATTATTATTATACTCAATGGCGTTTTCAAATATAATCGGAAATACATCTTTTCATTTGTATTCCAGACTACTTTCGGAAATATTTTCCAACATTAGAAATTCTCATAACACGGCTTATCTTGAAACAAAGCAACTTTTCACATTTCGTCTTCAGAGCCATTGAAAATTCTGCGCACATCCTAATTCCATAACTTCAACAAACACATGGCTTCTCAGCCATCAACGTTTTCAGACTGAAACTTCCTTTCATAACGAAATTGTTTGACAGTTTTTCGATAAAGTGGACTTAAAGAGTGAAAAATCAATGACAGCTAGTTCTCTTTTAGCCTGATCATACTGAAGATGAATTTAATGCTGAGAGTACGCCAGTTTTGTCAAATTAAACTCTTATATTTGCAAGGTGGTATGAAAGATAATTTTATCTCTATATAAATGCAACACTTGATCATGTGTTTTAGTCCAAAGCTTTCATGTGCCATGAAACAACTTATGGGAGCCGAAAATAAGTTGTTTAGAAACTATTAATCAAATACTACGTCACGACTATCACGCAAAATTTGTTTTTATGTAATATGGCTTTGTTCAATGATTTTTTAGGTTGATCTTAGGTTGTCGAGCTTTTTCAAAAAAATATTTTTTTTACTTTCATCGTTGAAGTATGCATCTTAAAAGAGCTATAAAAAACATTAGTAATTAATTTCAACTAGAACTCTTACTTAGTCGACAGAGTAATAACTTCTATACAGTGGCTCCCAAAAGTGTTCGTACACTTTGAAATTTTTTAGTAAAACCAAAATAACTCGAAACTGAATTCGAATATAAAGTCCAATATATTTTCATATCATTCCTATGTCATTCCAAATACAACAGATTGGATATTTTCAAAATATTGACGGATCTTCTTTTTGAAATGGGTCAGAAATCGAAGAGACAGAGAAATAACACGCCACAAAAGCCATCGTACACTCAAATATTTTCGAATAAATTCATGATTAAAATTATCATGTGGCGTTTTATTAATATTTTTGCATTGTGTTACCCTTATAAGTCATTTGGCTTTAATTTTTTGTTTATTTATTCCTTAATATTGTGCTTATTACTGTAAAATGGCTGGTATTCGTAAAAAAACGCAAACACCATTCAAAATTTGAATTTTTTCCCCACAGTAATGCTAAATTGGTTTGAAATGTCTCTAAATTAGTTAATTTATTTGTTTGTATAGTAAAGTGCTTGATAAAATGCTTTAAAGAAAGGAATCGGACCGAAAACAAGAAGGGAAAAAGTCAACCGGCAAAATTGACAAAACGCGATCGTAGATTTAAAGTTAAAAAAATTATGAAAAATACACGTTTGAGTACTGTAAAAGATTCTGCAGAGTTAAATGAAACATTTTACACTTAATTTTCACCTAAAATTGTTCGCCAAGTTCTCTCATTAGCTGGATTAATTGGGACCTCTTCCCGCCGAAATTTTCTTGGTCATGCGAAAAACAGAAAGTTTACGCTTTTCGTCGCGAAATCAATGATAAATACGCTAAAAACGTTTTAGAATCACGTCTTACTTGCAGATAAAAAATAATTCAACATTTTAGGTTAAATTTTTGTGTAACTGTAAGTAGAAGAAAAAAATAGGAACTTAATCTTAAGAATTTAGTTGGATCAGTTATTAGGGACGGTGGAGGTGTTTTAGTGTGAGGGTGCATATCAGCATCAGGACTTGGTAGTTTGTAATTTTTTGATGAAATAATGAAGCATGCTGTTCCTTTAAATATTTTAAAAACCAATTTTGAACTCTTACCCAAAAATTTGGTTATTAGAAATAACTTTGTTTTTTATCAAAATAACGATAAGAAGTACACGGTTTTCAACGTTTGCGTCTAGTGCCCCGAAAATTGTCCTAAAGTTTAGAAAATACTCCCTCAATCTCCAGATTTTAACTTAATGTAACGTATTTAGAGATATCTGGAGGCTAGATTATGAAAATAGGGCTTTAAAACGAAAATGGAGCTAGAAACTGTAAGACTCGAAGTGTGGTAGAACACTTACTCAGAAATTATGCAAAAAAAAGAAAGAAAAAGAATGAAATCTATTCCCTGATGTTTAAAAGGTGTTATGAATACTGTATGATATTCTACTAATTAATAACTTAATCAAAAGTTAGATTATTCAATAATATATAGATATTTTATAAAGTGTACGAAGACTTTTGTGAGATAAAATTTCCGGCACTTTTTGGTTTTTGATTTTTAAAAAATTAAATTTTAATATTTTTTAAAACTTTTCATGCAGTTTTGTTAAAAATTGATCATAGATCTTATAATTAAATACCTATTCCGAAATATTAATTCTAACCAATGGATTGGGGCCTATTTCGTTGAAAGTCATACGTGTACGAAGACTTTTGGGAGCCACTGTATACTATATTGCTGGTGTATTTGAAATACTGGCCATGAAATATCTTCACACTAAAATTCTAGAAGCAGTTTTTAAGGAAAATATGCACATTTTTTTCAAAATGTATTTTTTTTGAAGTGCTTCTGCTGTTTTAAGCTGCCCCCTACTACTAATAACCGGACTATTTTTATTGCTTGAAACTAGCAAATAATTTTTAAAATCCAGTTAAGGAAAAAATAAGTATAATTCTCACGAATGAAATTCAGTATAACATCCTAATTTCTCGCTTTTTACATTTTCTAATCTATTTTGTATTTATTTTGGGAAGCCAATAATCTTATTTAAGAATTTTATTCAAATGAATTTTCACAATTTATAACTAACATACCATAGCTGCTGAGTACTACAGTTTTCGTCGGATATTTTGCGCAACAAAAATAAATTAATAAATAAGTAAAAATCAAATAAATAAATAAAAACCCAAATATTTTCAGAAAAATCTAATTCATTTCTATTTCTGAAAACGTTCAGGTTCAACGAAGCAAGTGCTTCGCTGGAAAAAAAAACATGCAGCATTTAGATTTTTTTTTTTTTTTGTATCTTGAAAATATTTTCACAATTTTTAAAGGTACAAATGGTACCTGAAATCTACTTATTTTTCTAAAAAAGGATATTTTTTTAATGCTTCGTTTCAGTTATATATTTTTTGCAATTACTATTTTGGTGAAAAATGTACAAACTTGTTAGCGAATATCCTCCCTAATCACTCAGAGTTTCATTTGAAACATTTAGAACTTTTCCGTCTGTTATCAATTATCACAAATAAATTCACATTTTAATGAAATTAAAAAAACCTTAATATCGCAATCTTGAAGTGAAATGAGTCACTGATGATTAGAATATATACCTCTCGCAGAATATGCTGTTGTTTTTCCGTATCTGCATGACAAGTACTTAAAACTCACTAAAAATTCATTTAAAACAATTTCATTTATCAAGCGAATAAGGAGCAATGAAGTAAAAACAAATATTCACAAAATATGAACTTGCCGCTCTTCTCCAGGCTAACTACTTTAATTTTGTGGCTCAGTGCTATTTATGTCCAAGGTGCATAATTCTTACACCAGCTACATGAGTTTTTTCAAAAACAGAAATGTCAACTTTTATGCCTCGTAAGTAAGTTAAATACGCACTTCTTCTATATTTTTCATTCATATATTTTGTGAAATACCAACATTATATATGATATGTACTCAAAGATGCAGTTTTTCTAAGCTAATTATAAAAAAACTGTAACTTTAGCAACCTCTATGTGATACATAAATTAAAAACATCTTGCTGCGAGAGAAATTGAACAGCATTTATTTTCGTGAAAATTGGACATTTCTCTTTGAAACATTTATATTTAAAGTATTCTTTAAAAAAAATGATTTTAGTTTAGTTTTCAAAAAAGTGATTAATATTTTTTTGCGTCTAAATAAATTGCAATATTTAAGGTACTAAAGTAAATAAAAATTGTGTTCAAAGAGAAAAAAAATATAATTTAGAGTTAAAATTTTTAGTAAGTTATATTGATTTGTAACAATTCGTTTTTTAACAAAAATTAGCTAGGAAAAAAACAATAAAAAAAACAATCTCATGAGCGTCTATTGCGACTTAAAACTTGTATTTTCTAACAAGTGCACTTTGACAATAAGCTAGCAGTCATCAGTTAAATACAAGTTGCTGAGGAAACAAATACTGCGACTAATATTTTGCTTACATTACTTACACTGTTGTGGCATTTTTACGCATATAGTTGACCTTTACTAACTTAATTTTAAACTTTGGGTTTTAAAATTCATATTTTTAAACCCAAGGATGTACTATATAAAAAGCATCAACTTTCAAAAAAAAAAATATTTCCTATTAAAAAAAAATAATTTGTACGGGTTGCGGGCATGACTGTACGATAACGTACGTAACACGTAAAAATCATTACTTTTTTAAGTAGAAAAATTCATTTGTAAAGTTAATGTTTGTTTTATTGTAATACGCAATGATTACTTAGATTCAAATATGAAAAAAAAAGCCAAATTGTAAAAGTACAACAATACAATACAAATATATGCGTAAAAATGTCAAATCCGACCAAACGAATTGAGCAATTAAACAAACATACGTGTTTAATGCAAAACACATATTCATATCTGCAAAATAAAACTAAAAACGCATGCATTGATAAATATGGTAACTAAACAGCAAAATTATTGACCCCTTAATAACAACAAAAATGCCTTTTTTCAAAGACTAAAGCAACACTGAACACGATAAAACTATTCCCTACACGTACTACAATTATTAAATAAATATCCAACATATCGATAGATCCGTCTTATACTGGGTGAACAATATCGGACAACTGTCACTAGCTACGATGCCCATCAAATCACATGAGTGTCCCCCATGCTAGCTACATCAGCATCAAATCAGTTCTTGCATCTAACGAGAATAAGCCAATAATCTAATGCTGGAATGCATATCGAAAGACAAAAGGGAAAAAAAACATCGCCGGTTTTTTTTTTATTTGCATTGAATAATAATGTAATTATTATATGCATGTTTCTTTGAATGTACAGGGTGATTATAATTAAAGTTCCATTTTCAAAACGCTGTAAAAATAAAACCACTGGTCAGAATGACGTCAGATTTCAACAGCACTTTATCGAGGAAGGGGGAAAACGTATGGCAAATAAAAATTAAATAGTTGAAAGTTTTAGCGCTGGAAAGATGGCGCTGTAAGCATCATCATTTAATAGCGGTCGTTTATTCTTTCATCAAATTGGTCTTTAACTGTCGTGAGACTGGCACAAAAAATGTTCAATATGCTGTCCCCCGTTTTAACATGTTCAAATCGAGAAACAGCATGTTCCACAACTGATCGAAGTTTTTTCGGGCTAACGTTTAAAATGTGTTGCGCAATGCGTGCCATCAGCTCAGCTAAGTTTGCAATCGGAGCACCGAACACAACTGCTTTCAGATAGCCCCATAGCCAGAAGTCACACGGGTTAAGATCAGGTGATCTGGACTGTCAGGCTGTATGGAAATGGCGGCTGATAATTCTAGCATTTCCGAAATGGCGCTTCAGCAGTTGCTTCACTGGATTCACGATAAGCGGAGGTGCTCCATCTTGCATAAAAATGACTTCATCCGCGATGCTGTAGAGCTGGAATGACGTGGTTGCGCAAAAGGCATTCACAGCGCTTACCAGTTACGGTACAAGTAACAGGACCGGAGGCACCAGTTTCTTCGAAAAAATATGTAAATCAAGACAACTGTCATGCGCTTTAAATTATGAAGCTTACAGCGCCATCTATTGCTAAAAATTTCAACTATTTATTTTTCATTTGCCATACGTTTTCCCCCTTCTTCGATAATATGCTGTTGAAATCTGACGTTTTTCTGACCAGTGGTTTTATTTTTACACCGTTTTAAAAATGGAACTTTAATTATAATCACCCTGTATTTAAAAAAGAGGAGGAAATAGAAAAACCAAAGTGCTGTTTGACAAAAGTTGAAAAGCGTTTAACTGAATAGTGATGGTTTCTCTGAAAGTTAACTTTTGAGAAACTGATTCTAAATTAGAAAAAATTGCTCCATTTGAGAATTGTCTTTACACTTTTTTTTCTACAAGGTAACTCTCAATTTCCGCACGCTGTATGAATACATTATTTTTTATTTGCTCAAGGAAACGATGCTTTTCTCAAAACAGTGGTTAATCACAACGGATTTCAGTTTACTAGTTAGGCAGCAAATATTAATTTATTTTACAACTTTTCTTGTGTTAACTTCTCTGTTAACAACTTTATAGTTCCTGTCACACAGCACTGATTTTTGACCCCTTCATCCCAATCCCAAACCTGTTAAGCACACCATTATGCAGTACCTAACATATCATAGCATTGCTATTCTAATTATAATTAAAAACAAATTATATTAGGACTGCAGTTGGTTCTTTGTTCAACGACGCTTTATTTAAGGACTTTATCAATTTAAAGAAGTTTCATGGCCAATGATGTTCTACTCTAGTTTTAGAAGCATTCTATTAAGAACGCATTCCACTTAAGGACGATTTTTTGTAGTCCCTGGAAAGTCGTTAAACTTGCAAATCAACTGTACTATTACTCAATGAACTGCTTTCTCCACTTCTTTTTAAGCACTGTTGCGGACTCAGGAAAATAGGCGTCTCAGCCAGTTTCCACCATCATATATTCCAGCGTATATTACAGCGATTTATGTACCGGCACTAAAACTATTCAACAACTTGTCCACATTGCCCTGCTAAAATTAACGCAGTTTGCTTCTTCTTTTCTTTTTCTCTGTTTCTTGAAGCATTATTTTCTTCTCCGGGTTTCCATGACCCCTACCTGAATGGTCAAACAATCCTCTTTAATTACCATCTACTTTATTAGGTTGTCTAAAATTATGTTGTTAACTCAATATATTATCAATTCCCTCCAGCATCCGTTTTTTCTCGCTGCTTCAAAAATTGACTTTAAAACTTTCCGCTTAAGATCAGCTATATCTAATTTATTAATTTATTAGCATTCATTATCAAAAAAAAAAGTATTATCTTTACCAAAGCCTCTTATGGTAGTCTTTGTCTCGTTGCTAAATTTCAATTTACACTGGTTTTGCTGAAGCATATGTCGACCACATTGATTCGGTTCTTTGCTTTAACGCATACATCGTCATTATTATTTACAATTATGACCATTGACGTAAAGTATATAACTCTTTCTAGTCAGTGTATGATATATTTAAAATATACACGTTACGTGGAGTCCAAAAAAACAGTTTGTTTTTAAATTTCTCTGTACACCATATCTTTTATCAATGGACTTTACAGACTGCACTACATTTTCCAAATGCAATTTTATAGGTGTTGAAACATATTTAGCCAGCTTTGAAAACTTTTATAACATATTTGTTTGGGAACATGTCTTCACGTATTTTATTTATTGCATGAGGGCTTGCAAACGAAATTCAAATAAATGCGGAAAACTCGAATAAATAACGAAAAATAAACTCGGAATTTTTAAATGAAAGCCAGCATCTTTGCTCACGTGATCATTCTTACTCGGCGCTCACCAAGCATAAAAGCAGAGTCCATAAAAAAAGGTATACGCCTTCCAATTTTCTGAAAGGTGGATCTGAACTTTATCCGGTAAGTATAAGGGCCGGACATATACCTATGACATCACATATAGAAGCAAAACCACTCAAGGAGATTTACTTGAAAGATGCCGGAAATATGGAAGGAAAAATGTTACTCCGGCCGGTCATGTACTCAAAGCAATTTTCCGTGTTTTTATTTGTATTTTCGGCTACTTCTTTTCGACGTTGCTTTCAGGGCGGAATTTTTATGACAGTTTAGTAAAGCAACGACTTGCATTAGTCTACTTTTTCTTTTTGAATCATTTAAATATTACAGGAAAAGTACTTTGTATATATATATATATATATATATATATATATATATATATATATATATATATATATATACACGTACTAATTAATGTAATGTAGTAGTAATCGTATCTCCTTAATGTAGAATCTAGTAACACGTTTTACACTATATTACCAAACTATTTCTGGTTTAATAGGTACTCTAAACTACCATCAACTGGTGTGAATTTGTCAAATGCGGGGTGAATTTTACCATTATTCTTATGCTACTTTGTATCCATTTCTGAAGTATAACAACAAAAGTAAGAGTCCTTTTTCAGTGCAGTTCTTCTGTCTAAAGGTTGTCAAGGCTTATGAATAATACAAACTAACTTTTGAAAAGTGAGCAAAGTCATCTCAGTCGACTGTAATACTCTTGTGAATTTATGTTAGTGTTTCTTCTTTTTTAAAGTCCTGAACTTACTCTACTCCAGTTGACTATTACACACAAGAAGTCGTTTAAAGTTAATTTACTTATTTCAAGTTTCGCAGTTAGTTCATACGTAACGTCATCAAAGCTATAAAAAATAAAATAAAGTCATTTACAAATGATCATTAAAATACCAAATTACTTTAAGTATGCTTCATAATTAAGAAATGATAAATTTCAAATTTGCACTTGGCTTTCGTGAACTTCTTTAATTTTTCCCTCACAGGTAGATGTAAAGAAAAAATATAACCTTCCTTTTTTTCCCTCTGGGTTATGAAATAGAGACAGAAAAAATAACAGCAGCCGGGAAATCACTTATTTTTTGAGCAAGTATCGGCTTTCTTTAATCGATAACGCGGTTCGCCATAAATATTGGGGGGAGAGGTGGAATATTCAATTACTTCATAATCGATAAAGTTTAATTATAAAAATTCAGTCAGCCGCTTTTATGGAGGGCACTCTGAATGCTATGCAGGTAGAAGTTTTATTAACTAATTAATTTTAATCAAAAAAATTGACACTCGATGCACCCGAAGCTTTTAATTTTAGTACGCTTGTTAATAAATAATCGAGCTTATTTGCATTTGCGCATAAAGGAATGCATTAATCTGAAATTTAAGACACTCGACTTATAAAAGTCCGCCGAATAAAATAACCATACATTAAATTTTTAATCAAAAACGAGCATAAAACGCGTTTTTATTTGGCAAGGAATTTTTAATAAGATTAGTTTCAAATTGCGCAGCATTCAATATTATTTTACTACGCGGGAGTTCTATGTTATTTTTCAACACTTTAAATTGCTAAATTACATTATTTATTCTTATTGCGCATGTTTAGTAGATTTTAAATTATCAAATTTGCTAAAGCAAAATAACATTATCAAAGTATTTTTTTCCGCACAAAATGTTAGTTGCTTAACACAATAAAACATTAGTTTTATTTATTATTAATGTAATTATGAAAAAACGTTATTAAACTTTCAATAAAATTAGCCTATACATTTGTCAAATTTAAGCTGTATATCTGCATATTTTGTCAGTTTTTAAGTTGCCTACGAGCAATGTTTTTTTTTTCAGAACCTTTTTTGTTTTCACGATTAAATAGGATCGCGTAATCAAATAAGAGCAGTACTTTCCAAATGTTTTTTTTTTTTTTTTTGTTTCAAAATAAACTACCTTTAAAAGTTACTATAGCAAAAATATATTAAACGAGCTGAAGTATGCATCACATGACTTCCTTTTACTATAATTTAATGTCATTTCCCCATTATTGGCAATTTTAATGTGATTCAATAGTTTACTCTCTAAGTATCACAACGGTGGCCAAATTGAAACCAAATTTAAAAAATAAAAAAAAATCGCCAAATTTTTTGCCAATTTGGCGACCAAAGACTGGCTATATATCGCCAAGTATCCGACAAATTATAACACTATTTGAGTTTACATAGAAATTAACAATGATTTCCCCCAAAAAGGGGCAAAAGGCCTCCTTAGGTACATCCGAATACAGACAAAAGGAGAGGTGCACAACTAGACTCCACTAGGTGTTTACGTACCAAATTTCAACTTTTTAGGACATACCGTTTTTGAGTTATGTGAGACACATACGCACTTACACACATACACACATACGCACATACATATGTACATACGGACGTCACAAGAAAATTCGTTGTAATTAACTCGGGGGTCGTCAAAATGGATATTTCGGGTGTCTGTACGTTCCTAGGTATATATTCACGTGAGGTCGGGTCGAATAAAAAACTCAACATTCATTCGGGGGTGAGAAAATTGGAAACTTTGGCCGATTTTTGAGTGAAACATTTTTTGCAAATACAATACTTCATTTTTTGTAAAAGGAAGTAAAAATATACATGGAAATCTCACTGTGCATTTAGTGTGCACACAATTTTTTTTTATATAATACATTCATCTGCATTGCTTTTTTATGTCATCTTCAAAAACACTATTTATAAATTAGAAATGTGTTTCCTGTGTTTTCATTTAAGTGTTTAGGTTTTTTTTTTTTTTTTTTTTTTTTTTTTGTATATCTAATAACGTTTTTATAAATGATTCTTTTATTTTGTCTATTTTACAATATATACTGCACGGCAGGAAAAAAAAGGACCTACATATCTTACTTCTGACACCATTCTTGCTGATTCTTGTGTAAAATGACCGTCTGTATACAAGTTTGACCACCGTTCCATCATCCTCTCCAATTTTAGAAATTACCTGTTCTCCTTTTTTCAGTTTAAGTCAATTTCACAGCATTATTTTTATTTAAAGGAGCATTATATTAACCATTAATAATCTTATAAGGGGACATCGAGGTTAAAAGTTCAAATGCAATGCGAACATATATCACGGAGGTTTTCCCTATTATTATTATTAGTTGGTTTTAAATCATCAAAAACAAAAATTTTTTTAGGAATTTTTTTTACAATTCATTTATTTTTTGGTGTAAAACCAGAGCTTTGGGCAGACTCCCTATGAGCCAAAAGTTCAAAAATAATTCACGTTATGAAATTCCAAAAAAAAAAAAAAAAAAAAAAAAAAATCGCGAATTGTTGCGAAAAAGTCACATCGCAGCTTTTTCAGGAAAGGAAATTCCCGTATTATTTGTATTTTGACAATTTACATTCACATATTAAGATTAAAATGGAAATTAAATATGCTTATAATGTAGCATTAATTTATATTTATAATTCTGACGATGAACTGATAAATGGGCTGGTAGTTTTATTTATTTTTTATTTTTTACTTACTACAAGTCGTTAAGTTTTACATAGTATTTTTCAGATTGACTCATAAACCTATAATACTGATGAGAAACCAGCACGGACTACAGGAATTATACTAAAACATATTAATGATAGCTTCAAATTAGTCAACATACAAGTTAACATTAAATGGTTTTTTAGACAGGAATAAGATTTTGACTTTTTTTAATTATTATAAAATAATTTGCAAAAAAGCATTGCATTTGGTTTACTAAAACCGTTTTAATGGAAATGCAAAAATGAAAATAATTCAAAACTAGGCTGGTTTATAAAGAACATTAACCATGATTTAGAGACACATAACTAAGGAAACACATAAAAAATAACCACGGGTATTCCAATTTGCATTAAAATTAAACAAATAAAAATATTTTTATAAAACAGGAAATTACATTATTATCTAATTATCAATGTAATTAATCCAAATATATTTCACTGGAACCTATACAACTACATTCTCTAGGACAGCTTGAAAAAAAAATAGCCCGTATTACAACCAATTTTAATACTTTTAATTTTTTGCAGATTTGACAGTTTTAAGTAATAATAGTGGCAACTGAATCAATATTAACCTCTCACTGATAAGCATATCGTTTCAGCATGAAAAATTAGAAGACAATTACTGTAATAGTATCGTCGCGTACAGAAAAGTTTTTCAAACTTGGAATATCAAACTCTCAAGATGGCATGGCAGCTTTCAAGCTTCTCGTAGAGCACTAAAAATGCAGCATATAACACTTCTTGTACGTATTTACGAATAGAAGGAGCTGGCTCAGTAGAGGAGCCGACCCAATGATAACAACCTTAGTCTACATAAAAACACGGGCCTTACAAGAAAGTACCGCAGTTACGGTTTATTTAGAAATATACGCTATTTAGGTGTATATTTCCTAATGTTTCCAAATGAATATTATTTTTAGTCCAATAACGGTTTGCAGATAAGTTATTGGATTTTTGTTCTTAGCAATCACATTAATGAAAAATGAATAAATCTTATATAAATAAAACTGAGTGTATGTACCTATGTATGTACCTATATATCTATGTATGTATCTATGTCTGAGTTACTTCTCCCGAACGCCAGTAAACTGACCATCGAACCAAGGATCGATGGATTCGTATTTTTCCCGTCTTTATGTTTGCCTATTTAACGTGATCCTGCGATAACAATTAGCGGAAATATCAATTAAAAACTATTAATTATGATACTTCGACATAAAATCCCTATGTATTTTTCGAAGAATTTCATCCATTCAAAATTCTATTCAATGCTTCATCTCAACTTTGTACAACAATGCGTTAATCAAACTTTGTAGCGTGAAAAAAATCATTGAGAAAAAAGGTGTGTAGCCATATTTTTCTTTGGCTGTTGTTTTGAGTTTTTTCCTGTAATCGGGGGATTTAAAATGTTTCTTTTTTGGATGTTTTTTCCGCAATCTGCCGCAAAATTTTATTGTGTTTTTTCTTTTTTTTGTTCAAGCCTGATTGTTGAACACGCGTCACTTGGCATTCATTTTTATTTTCTAAAAATGGACCATGCAAAAAACGGGCGACGCAGCTCGTAAAAAATAAATAAAGACAAACAAAAACATGTCAAATTCAATTAGCTCAATTATAAATATATATATATATATTTAACATTATTCTTGCGAATTCACATACGTGCATTTATACATATTTTATTTCCCATTCAATAATATTTCTACAGCTGCCATGAGCACACGGGAAACAAAAAAACCTCTGAAGTTATTCTCGTAAGAACAAACTCACTTTTTATCCCAGAATCAGCCATCAGCCTCCAAGTCTTACAGCCCAACCCATGATATCCCATTAAATAAACTCCCCACTCAATCAAAAACCAGAAGTGCACATTCCATTTTCCCAGAGCCAAGCGATCGGCCCAAAACGGAAGATCCGATCCATTAGCAAAAACAACTACCTGATAGACCTCGAATACGCCTAGAAAAACAAAAGAAATGGCGAGGGAAAATGCAACTTGGACCTGACGTCTCACGTCACGCGACTTTCTCCTATGTACAGGTCCTGCAAATAGTTTGCAGCGTCCACGCGACTTGCTAATTGGACGCGCATCGATTGCCGAGGGGTCACGTCCACTAATAAATAGCAGGCGAAAATTTCCATGAAGTGATCTGATATTGGACGGGCCCATTCTCAGGAGTCACGCAAGGATCTAACGAGACGTGAGCCTTGGTGTAATGTGTATTTTAAGCTGGTGGGAGGGCTGTTAATTGGTAACGGAGTCATTGCTGATCCAATGAAGGGATATTTCGTTACGAATATCCAAGCTAAAAGTGTCGATGCATAATTAAGAATATATGTTTGCACTGATTAGAAATTTTACTTCTTGGAGCAAGTCTACGTGATGATACCCTTTCATAAATATTTGTTTTCTTTGTATATGGGTCATTCTTCAAAAAGTGTAACTTTTCTATCAAACGCCTTTTACAGTAAAAACTTTAAGGAATAATTCATTATACAATGATTTTTAATTGCATCAAAAATATACCTATTTAAACCTGACAACAATTTTTGAATAATAATCTTTATTTCAGTATATTTTTGGCTCACAACGCGTGAATTCTCACCTCCGTGGCATGTCACACACCTTGCGTGGCTGTTTATGTTGCTTAATAACTTGTTTAATTAAAAGTATATACTTATTTAATGATTATTCCTCTCACAAATGTCCCAAATACGAATTGTTTAGTTATATTTATTTTTTCTATATTGTGTTTCAGTTCGTTTTAAAAGGACAAGAAGTTATGTCATACAATAAACTCTCAACTCCGTTACCTAAACACAAAATGCCATTCCTCGTTAACTCGTGCAGTAATGACATCAAATTTTCTTTTCCATGATACAAGGGAGCCCCCTAGTTAATTTTCAGCCATAATAAAAGGCTATAATGGAAGTTGTGAGATTTTTGACGAAAAACAAAAAGATAGGTTTTGCTTCAAAAACTTAGTGTAGTTATTCTGACTTCTCCCCTCCGTAATTTCAGGGGTGTAAATTAATGTAAAAAAAAGTGAACATGCTTCATATGCTTAACATTTACAGATTGTATAGCAACGAAGAAAAAAAATCCATGAAAAATGTATCTATAAGGCCGAAGGTAATGGAAAATTCCTCTCCTCCGTGAATCTCACCTCCGTGACAGACCTTATCAATGTCATTATTTCCAAAGTGAAAATAAATGATGGAGGAGAAATGCATCAATAATAGGCATTCTACCAAAATTATAAATTGTCAGTATATCCTTAAATTTACTAAATACTATTTTTTAACATACATTTGAAATTACTAATTAAGCTGTACTTTAATTAATAGAGCTTAATATTATTATTCCACTAATCATTAAAATAGCTGATTGTTGGCACAATTAACAACATTATTACCTTGATATTAAATTGACCTCGATTTTTAAATATCATAGGTTTTTTTATCTGTTTTTTTTTCTATGAACAAGGCACTTATTTTATTCAATTTTTTACTTATAAATAAAATAATTGTAACTTAGCTGGGTCATTGTTTATGGTTACTTCTAGTAGGTAACAGTTTCATGTAAGAACGAAAAAAAAAAGAAAACAAAAGCTTCCGAAAGTGAAAAATTTTTGCTTTCAAAAGTTACGTTTTCTGGAGAATGTGTTTGTGACCCATGTATATCTTTTTTAAGAAAGTTAATGTCCATGGAGCATTTACTTTAATATATATCACTATTGTTTTACATGTATTTACTAATTACACATTTTTTAATGCAATTACGTGTGCGCTATTTTCTTCACCGGGACTAATTTTTTAGCAGTAAACTAATTTTTATAAATTATTCAAAAAATATATTTCTACATAAATTGTATAAAATTAATTTTTATCTAAGGAAAGAAACATCTTACAGAACGAAAACAGGTATCATAGTTTAAATCATTAAACTAAGTTATTTTTGCAACGTTTATGCAGAACACATGCAAAAAAAAAAAAAAATGTAGAATTTACAGAATTTTAAAATGAGAAGATGTATTGTCATTCTAACACTATGATCAAAGGTATAACGAGACATGTTTTTTATTGCCATGTATATTTTAATCTGATTGCCGGGCTGTTATGTGTAACACAGTTATTGCTAATCGAATGAATGTATTTCGTTGCCAATATCTAAAATAAAATTATAGATGCACAGTTAAGTGTTTCCACTGCCGAGTATTGGTGTTGGTATAACATTGAAAGTGCCAGTACCATTTTATAAATAGCATTAGATATTTTTTGGGAGAAAAATAATGCTACTGGCACACTTGTTTTAAGATTTTTTTTTAAACTCATAACGCGATTTTACGAGTATACAGTTCTATGTACATGCGAAAAAAATTTTAATACAGGTATAGGTGCATTACATTTTTTAGATGTTATATTTGTGCATAATTGCCTGAAATTCCATCTAATCTGAAGATGCCGACAAAATGCAAAAAAAAAAAAAAAAAAAAGGTGCATGACCTGTAATCCCAATCTTTTTTTAAATTCTGATTGTGCTGTTTGAAGCCCATATGTGTAAAGCATAGGATAATAGAACATCAAAATTAACGGCTTGATGTGTGAAATTTATTTAAATACTAAAAAAATGTTAATAAAAAACTGTTAATTTAATAATAAGTCTGTAAAGAGAAAAATGCTTAATATTTATAGTTGCTTCAAAAATTTGTTCAATTCAGTTTGTTATATTTTATTTTATTTTTATCCGGAACGTATCTACGATCATCAAAATGCACATTAAAAGCTCCACTTAAGAAAATGTGTAATTTTCAACAAAGTTCTTTACTAATAAGATAAATCTTATTACATTCGATATACCAGACAGCCCGGTTATCACATCCAGAGACTTGACAACTAGATGACGTCTGCCTTCAGCTCGGTTATTCACTATTCCAGACATCAAGAAGGTATAAAATTTAGGGAGTGAGGAATTTCATTCGTAAAGCAAAGTAATCAAGTCACGTGATAGATTTTAAAGCAAAGCATGGGAAGAAAACAGGTCTATTTCACCAGTTTCATGGAAAACAAGTCAACCATTCGTCATTGCTAAGTCACGTG
Source organism: Uloborus diversus (assembly GCF_026930045.1). Taxonomy (NCBI): domain Eukaryota; kingdom Metazoa; phylum Arthropoda; class Arachnida; order Araneae; family Uloboridae; genus Uloborus; species Uloborus diversus. The sequence goes on along the minus strand of NC_072735.1, from coordinate 141,169,284 downwards.
ACTTGAGGCTTTGCCTAAGCTTTTGCGGGGCCAATGATTAGACTAGCTCTCTCTATTTACTATTCTTGCTCTAAGATTCCAGATCGATAAGTTCTAATGTGAACGAAACTGCAGTCTCTGTCTCTGGTTGTGATATCTGGGCCGTCTGGTATATTGCATGTGGTTTTGGCTTAACTCTGGTTTGGAGGCGGTAACTTACTGCTATTAATGTTAGCACTAGTTTCTTCAGTTTTGATCACCATTCCGCGTCTTCTAGCAATTCTGAAGAAATAATACAGAAAAAACCGCCACTTTTATAGCTTTCTATTATACATATAACTGTGGGGCGAACTTTATAATGAAAATTTAACATGAATTTAGCGTTACAATTACATACATTGCAATCAGACACTGTAGCAGTAATATTGAAAGGTTTATTGACGACACGATGACAATAATTTTAAATATTGCCACAAAAAAAACCCGAGCTGATCTGTGCGTCACATGACTTCCTTTTACTGCAATTTAATGTCATTTCCCCATTAGTGGCAATTTTAATGTGATGCAATAGTTTACTCTCTAAATATCACCAACAGTGGCCAAATTAAAACCAGATTTTTAAAAAAAATCGCTAAATTTGTCGCCAAGTTGGCGACAAAACTTGGCGACCAAAAAACTGGCGATATATCGCCAAGTGTCTACCAAATTATAACACCACTTGAGTTTACATCGAAATTAACAATGATTTCCCCCAAAAAAGGGACAAAAGATCCCCTTTGGAGCATCCGAATGCAACCAAAAATGAAGGAGCACAACTAGACCACACTAGAAGTCTGCGTACCGAATTTCAACTTTTTAGGACATACCGTTCTTGAGTTATGAGACATACATCCGCACATACGCATATCCGCACATACATACATACCTACAAACAGACATCACGAGAAAACTCGTTGTAATTAACTCGGGAATCGCCAAAATGGATATTTCGCGTATTTATACGTTCTTAGGCACTTATCCACATGTGGTCGAGTGGAAAAAAAACTCAATGTTCATTCGGGGGTGAGTAGAATGGAAATTAAGCTCGATTTTTGAGTGAACATTTTTCCGCGAATACTTTTTTGTAAAGTGAAGTAAAAAAGTGCTCAGGTTTAGAACCAACTCACACAAGTTAGTTCAAAGCGGCATTATTTCAGATAATTGTAAGATTACTTAGTAACGCGAAAAAAACACGGATATAATCGACAGTTTGAAAATTATTGCTAAAGAAGAACTATCGGCCTCTGTAACTTAATTTGAAAAAAACATTTTTTTTTTAATTTTTAAAGCATCAATTTTACGTAGTTATGTTTCTTCAATAAAATGTAAACTAGCAATAAACCGGCCTTATTAAGAACTATTTGTATGAATATCTAATATATTAACGCAGCACATTAACGCAAATTATATGAGTTGTAGCGTTATGAAAATCTTCGCTGCTGCACTTAAAGCATCAAGTATATTATAGATGGGCCAATTAAGTAAATTGATACGAACTCGATGATATACGATGCTCAAAACTTCATGTTAAATAATCCTAAGTATTATTAACATTACACTCACTGAAAATTCTGATGCAGCTCATTACGTTTTGTAGTAATAAACGGATGCACATCAATCAAATTATTTCAACGTATTAGAAATATATCCACAAGTAGTTTAGAGGCTAATGTGGCCAAGATGCAGAAACGTGGTAACCGTTTCAAATTGAAATATATGATGTCCATCATGATTTGTAACGGTGGGAAAGGGCATTGGATTTGATAAGAGTTAAAATTCAAAATCATTTTAGGTTATGAATATTGCATCTTTGTGGTTGCAATTATGTTTCAGATTACAACTTTACCGGAATAGTAGCAATATTAGAAATGATGCTTTTTCTTACCAAGTACTCTTGTAGAGTAATAAATTTATTTTTTTTCAGAATGATTGCTTACGGTTTCTGATATCGCTAAGAAAGTATATTCATAAATTTATGCCATGATACACTGTTAAAACAGATTTCTCAAATTTGAGACAAAATCGCTTGTTATTGAGAACATCACTTACTCAAAATGGCTCCGAGACAATTTGGCTTAGAAATGAAAAGCAAGAGTTCTTATTTTTAAAATTAACCCTCTTCTCAAAAACGATTCACAATGTTATCATTTTTGAAATACCGTTCAACTTAGAAATAAGCACAGACGGTATCATTTCTTAGAATTTGGGCTTTTTCAAAAATGAGAGCATGCCGAATTGGTTTGAGAATACGAATGTCTCAAAAATAAGCACATGTTATACCATTCGTGATTATGGTATTTCGCTCGCCTGTAATTCTTGCAAAGCTAAGTAATCCATGGACTTATTCACTCCCTTTGGGAGCTTAAACAGTTTGGACTGACCGTAATCGAACTGAAGTCGATACACTTTATAAATTAGCTCAGTTAATCTTTAAACTGGAAGCTAAAAATATTCTTCACATTAGTGAGAAGTTTGCAGTGAGAAACAGTGAGGAATTCAACTCTCCCGTTCCTTTCTGCGCATGTGTTACTTTTAAAATGGTCTGCTTACTTGAATTTAAATTTGCCATTTACATATTTCTAAGTCCAATCTGATTGGAAAAATGAGAAGATAATTGTTTTCATTTCAAAGCAGATGATTTTTAAAAAAGTAGATAACACCGTAACTATCAAACAGCGTAACGACAAATTCTTTGAGATTAAAACATAAAAGTAATATACTAACAAGAATATGCCGTTTTACGCTCACTCACAATTGCAGTTCCATTAGCATTATGTGTGTAACATTTTTACTCTATTCTTTCTTCTCAAAGTTGTTTCTTTACAGCTCATCATCAAAAAATCAAGTATCGGCAATTATTAAGTAATTTTACACCCTTTTATAAAACCATTGAACATGCACAGTATAATGATTTTCAGTTTTTTGCTTTTAGTTATTAATTTCATTAAACTTGTAACGCATGACATTGAAGGTTTTCAGCTGCACTCGTTACAAGTTTTATAAAATTAATAGATAATAATAAAACACCGATAATGATTGTGTTGTGCATGTAAATGTTTTATGAAATAATGTAAAAAACGAACATATTAACCGATGCTTGATTTTTTTATGCTGAGTTCATGAGGAAAAAAAAATTTTTACAAAAGATAAATGGTGTAAAAATGTCAAACACGTTGCTATGAAAAAACCCAGAAATGCATCCTAAAGTCCACAAAACTGCCGTCGTGTTTGACGAAACGGATACGTTTGGAATTTTTCTAACGATTGAAGAATCTTCATAAATGAACAATGCATTTGAAGAGCGCATTAAAATAGAACTTCGTGAGCACTGTGGTGCGGTAAAAAGTGGGCTACAAATTGTTTTATAGAAACTCAGAAAAAGGGTATTGTCAAAAAGTATTACAATCTGTTCTTACACAATATTAAAATAATTAAATTGCTTAAGGATAAACTTAGCCGCTTACAATGAGCAAAATCCAGTTTTTTTTTTTTAATTAAAACACCATTTCCCGAAAAATCTTGGGAAGAAATTGTAAGCTAGCTTAACAATCATTTTGACTGGGTGGCGTGGTGGTGGCTTTCCGCAGGGCAGAAAATCGTTAGGGCAGATGCCGTGGTATTGTGCGGCATGTTTCGTTTGGCTTTTAATACACGTAAATTTCAATCCGTAATGCAGTTTCGCATCAAATAGAGTCCAGATGCTTCCATCTACTGTTCGTCAAAAAGTTTTGTGCCATTGACATTCACGTCTTAATGGTGGCACATGAAGGACTAGATGCCATCATATTGAAAGATCACCCTAGGTTCGTAAAATGGTATCTCGTCGAAGCAGAAAGATTAATAGTCATAATCAAAACGATAATTTTCTGCATCAGCTGATTACAAGGACTGTGAAAATACACAGCTGATCTAATAAAGAACGTGCTCCGTCAAGGAGGAATGTTGGTCTGTGTCTGTGCGTGTGTTTTTGTGTTGGGGGGGAGGGCAAACGTTACAAGTAAACTTTATTAAACTATTATTTGTTGCTTCAGAGCAACACTGAAACATCTTACATCAGAAATAACACTAAGTTATATTACTGTTGTTCTGTTTCTTCATTAAGCATGTTCATTATAAAAGTGGATCCTTATTTTTTTACAATCACTGACTTTACAACAGATGCAGAGAGATAGTACGAAAATTTTGCATAAAGAACAAATTTTCCTTTTTTTTCAGCATCTTAATATAACGCTTCGGGAATTTTTAAAATTAACATGGAGATTCAATTTCATATAAACAATAGTCCTTATCACTTCACTCGGTTTTAGACTGAGAACAGAGCCGAATGTACCAATTCGTGTTTTTTTCTAAGTTTCGTCTATTATTTTTCCATTAATCCTTATCGGTTTTACGATAATGAGTTTAAATCACGCGAGCGACTGGGTACAAAAGTCATTTAAGATATTTTTAGAACAAAAGTTTAATGTTTTAAAGATTGGGTACCGAAGTCAGCCTCTCGATTTCGGATGCAATTAAAAATTAAGGACTTGGAGATTCTTTTCTAAAGATGTACAACCCGTTTTTTGGCATCAAACTAAAGTTAACGGTTGCAGTAGAATCGATGAAATACAAGGAAAAAATCAAGTATCAAAATTTTGTAATATAATTTAAAGTAAACAATTGTAAACTTTTTTTCTCTTAACTTTAAAAAATTAATATCAATTCCATAGAACAAAAATGTCTCAATGGTTGAATAGTCTTTTGATTGTGTCATGAATATTTTTTTTTGAATACTTTTTTTTTTACGTTATGGTATTTTTGAAAAAAATGCCTTCAGTTGTTCACACGTACCCCAATAAGAGACAATATTGAATACTGTCACTTGCCCTCAGTTTAGCCGGCGTCTTATCTGTTCCAGACATATCTTAAAAATTTTAACATCACAATAGTAAATTGATTTGATTCAATGTGATCCGTTAACGGCGAACTTTTACATACAAGTAATAATATGTTTTAAGCGATTTCTGAACATACTGCACTTCATTAAATTATTGGTTCGAAATTTACTTTGCTTGCTGGCAGAAATGTATGAGTGAACGTTTTTATTTATTTATTTATTTTTCTATAAATTTGGACCACTCCGATTTGCAGATTTATTTTGTTCAAAGTTTTTGGAGATCTACCAATGCTAAAAGTTCGTTCCACATTTCGCGTAATCTCTCCGCACTGCTGTAAGTGGAAATTTTAATTTTGTGTTTTTGGTGGCATTGCAGCGTTTAAAGTCCAACATGTTAGCACTACAATACCGCCATAAAATAACAAAACAAAAAACTTGACTTATAGCGGCATCTTACTGGTTATGGGAGATAATATTTTAAACATAAAAATGAGTAATAGCCATTTTTTCTTTGGTTACTTAAAAGGTTTTGTACAAAATGATCCCTTTACTTGATCATTTCATTTATTCAAAAAAAAAAAAAAAAATCGTAATGAGCGTCGATTGTAGCGTCAAAATAATCATAGTGTTACTTTTTTAAATGCATTTCGTCAAAATAAAAATAATAACAATCCTCATATAAATAATAGCCGATGATCGAGTATCCCACGTGTTTCAACAATGAAACTCGTGCCCCGGCATGCTAATTTGATAAAGTATTTTGGTAATGTTTAACATGCAGGGAAAGGCTTTATTGTAACAAGACTAAACTCGATCCGGAAACCTAACTTTTTTACTGATAAGACTGTGTCATTTCAGGGGAATGAAGAAACGAAAAAGCGGTCAACAATGAACGCTACCTATTGGAGCTTAGGGTTCATTCACTGGAGTTATGGTTACAATTTCAACTATCAAAATATCACCGAACAGGCAATGGCTTCGTTCAAATATAGAAGAGTAGAAGCAATTTTCATCCTTTATACCTTGACAGGTGACTTTCTAGTAATAATAATATTTAAAACTTTAAATAACTCAACTTTAAATAACCCTGACGCAATACACGTGGAACAGCAAAGTAGTGCAATAAAATTGTTTACTAATGGAACATAGCTTACCTACGGACCAAAAAAACTTCAATTTGACGATAAAATTGTACTAAAGTACAGCCCGTACTTTAGAAAATATGTCGCCAATAAGGAACTTAAAAACGACAACATCTAATTTAAATTCAAGTTCCTTTCATTGCAACACGTCTGCCAGCTTGTATAATTCCTAAACAAAACGTACACATTTCTATTAGATCGTGTGATTTTGTACGAAAAACTGCTCAATATTGTAATAGATAGTAATATTTTTATATTTTGTGTTAAATGCTTGTTACATGTAAAAAATAATAATAATTACCCTAATTTTTTATGCTTTTTGACAGTTTTAACAAGTTGAAAGAGAAACCGCACCACAAAACTTTATCAAAAAACACGAGTGTTGAGCATTCGAACCCACCCACCAACTCTGATTTATTATTTCTGTGATATTGTATTATGTTGAAGTCAAAATTAAGAGTTACAATCCTTATTACAATCTCTTTCTGAGAACTTTTAGTTCGTAATTAAGTCCAGGAACGAATAGACTCCTGCATTTTGGTCAGCATGCAAAATCGATATCTCTCAAGGAGAAACAATTTTCTTGTTCAAAATACTTAAATCACAAATTAAAAGTAAACTCGTTTGTGCTGAATAAAAATGGAGTATTTCTATCTTATAGATTTATTTATATATTAATTTGGTTGGGAGGTAGTCGTGGATAGTTTTATTCTAATTAACTCAAAAACTAAGTAAAAGTGGTTGTCCTAGTTTTAACTCCATGTTGAATACATGTTACTAATATTCAAGGAATATGTGGTCAAATTTAAGAAGGAAATTGTAATAACCCTTAACGTCAAGAGTTGACATCTCTGTACTAGATAGAAAAAGTAATTAAGTTTCACTTTTTTGAATCAATTGCCAAGTTTTTGAAATTTTCTTTACCTCTCAAATATTCAGTAAGAAAATGATTTTTATGTTTATATTGTTTTCAAACTTATGAAAACAATTTATGAGAATGGTTAGTTTCGTAATTTGGTGTTAGAAGTTTAATTTAATACAATTTAGGAACTAGAAGATGTTTTTCGATTTCTGCCTAGTATGTCAACCTCAGTAAGGAGGAAATGAATATATATATAGATATATATATATGATACAATACAATATGATACAATATATGTATACAATATATGAAAGGGTGTACTGATGTAATAAAGACAACAATATAGCTTAGAAAACAATCATATTCAGAAGGGATTGTTGATAAAATACACTGTAGATTATCCCCGTCGTTCTTAGTTGAAAATATTGAGGAAAAAATGTTCACTCAGGTATATTAATTATAAAAATTCATTTTAACAATCATGCTATAAAATAACACCCCCCCCCCCCAACGCAACATATAATGATTCACAATATATGCTTCAACGTTATCTCTGTTTGCATAAATAGGATTTTTGGGTGTAATTTAGTTTAGATACTGCGACAATACAGTCTTAAACCATATAATTGACATGCATAAAAAGTTTTCATAATGAAGAATGAGCATTAAATGCACTATGTAGCTAAATTGTAAAAATAACTTCTTTATTAACAATGTCTAGGAGGTAGGTAGTCGTAGTGATGCTAAATTATCCAATCTAAAATTTGCAGAAGTAAGATAACTCTATTTTATGTCTCAGATATAAATACAATAGTAAACACCTTATCTAGTCTTTGCTCCTTGAATCTTGTTGTGCGTGATAGGAAGAGTAAACATGGTTTTCAAAAAAAAAAAGTTTCCAAAGTTTGTAGAGAACAGTCGCATTTTCTTTTTCTTTTTTAAACTAAGTTTTTCAAAATTTGTGCGTTGAATAAATTATTAATGGGTAAAAAGAAAGAATATTTTAAACAGATGTTTTTACTAAACAGATAACGCAAATTGATCGCATACAAATAATACGCGGGAGTAAATGACAGTTTGCAACGTATGTTCCTTAAATTGAGATTGATTTAGAAATAATACTTCGTAAGTACGATAAAACGCAAAATAAAAAATGACTTCGGATATTTATCGGCCTTTTTATTTTTCTCATTTTCCAACTCTCTCATAATTTCATCGCAATAATTGCCTGCAACTTGAACAGCATACACTACAAAACCATTGGCCACACCTCCGGACCACGCCCACAGCAAAGAAGACCGATTTACAATGCCACGTCGCGAGTGTGGTCACGGTTACTTCAGACCGAAGTCGGAAGCAACCATGCTTACCGTAAATAGCATTCTGTCACGCTACGCTATTTAGAAGAGAAGAGCCAACCATAAAACTTCTGACATTTAAGATTTGCGGAAAAAATTTGGAGCTTGAAAAGTAACCAAAAAAAAAAAGAACTTGTTTTATATTTTTTTAGTTAAACTTTTTTTGAGTAGTTTTGTTTGAAGAGTATTATTTTATTCCTACGCAAACCATCTTCTTGCTTTTTGTTTCGTCGGAAATTAAAGTTACTGTTTTTATTATTTTATTTTAAATCTAATCCCATAAGTTTATTGGCAATTCTTGCACTTGAATACGAACCTTGCATTGAATTAAGATATTGTATGAAACTAAAGAAATTTAAAAGCGGAAAAGGCAGATGTCTCATTGCGCAGGTTGCTTCATTAGTCAGACTGCAGCGCCTCTTATATCTTATTTGAATACCGAATAATACCTCATTAATAAATTAACAGCATTCGAATAACAGCCTCATTAACAGCAATTTAACAGATATACTTACTTCATCAACAACTTATTTTAACTTCCAGTAAATGACCCAAATTACGAAGTTCGGTGGCGAACAGATTGCAAACACCCTTTTGGGTCTTTCCAATAAATACGCGAGCATGTGCAAACTAGCAGCCAAGGCGTGGACGGTAGTCCTGCTCAGTGGCGGCAATTCAGGAGGGGAGGGGGCAAGGGGAGGCATTTTTTTCACAATTTAGGAACCAAAAGTTGAAAGTATAAAAAATACAGAAATGTCAAAATTTTCATAACATAATTATTTGTTTTACTTTGTATATATGTTCAAGAAACATTATTTAACACAAACAATAACTTTTAGTTTATGTATTCATTATTTAGACATTAGTAAATCAATTGTCTTACTGAAACAAGTCACACTTGTTCAATGAAATTACTACTAATTGTTTGAGACATCTCAAAATACTTTTTGGTAAATAATGTAGATCTAACTCATGTCTAGATGTTTCTTTGAGGAAAATTATTGTGTAAAACATTCATCATCATCTTAATAAAAACGTAAGTTAAATTGTCAGATTTACATCAATTACCACTCATCAGCAAAATTTTGTACATCCCCCCCCCCTTTTTTTTTTGCTGCCACTAAGTTTTATGGCTGTTAGTTGTCTTTTTTTTTCTTGACCTCCCCTAACTTTTCAGTGACAATCGCCGCCTCTGGTCCTGCTATTCGTAAAAACCATGTTGTCATTTGTAGAAACCAGCAAACGGACGACTACGGTCGTATCGGAATTCATGATTGCGAAAAAACATAATTCGGGTTTAAGATGAAGAAGCTCAAAAGAATACCAGAGCCTGGATAGTGGATTTTTTTTTTCTTATATATTTTTTAAGCCTGATTTTTGAACATGCCTCACTTCACACGACTTTTATTTTCGATGTAAACCAAGTAACGTAGTTAATGAACTAATAAGTAACGGAATGAAAACGAACCAATCAATGTATGAATACGTAAGTTATTTAATAAATGAAAGTAAATGAAAACGACATTAACTATTTGCAGTTTGCACTGTTCACTATGGTCCGCGTACAATTGCGCAATGTATTAAACATATACAACAAAACTACTGAGCCTAATATGAACTACAACAGTGGCGAAATGGACAGCATCAAGTCTCAATTAATACTTTAAATGTTAGTTATAGAAACTTTTATCATCCGAAACTCTCAAAAATGTAAATAAATCTTAAAATATTACAATATGTGTATCAAATTTTGAAAATGACTTGTATTTTTTTTCTCCTTGAACTTTAGAGCTACGAAGTCTGTTAGAAAAGTCTCCGATATTCTTTTTTCTTTTTTCTAGGAAAACCTGATGATTGAATCAAGCGTACATGTATTAGAAAATGACAGAATGACTACAGCAGCGTTACTGTATCAAATTTTGTTAGAAACTAGGTAACGGACAAGTGGAAAGCATTTGAAAGATTCAGATGGTTTGGGGTGACGATTTTTCTGCGCACTCCTTGTACTTTATTTCGATGTTTTTAATTGAAAACCTGCTTTCTCTCATAATATTGCCCATTGCCACTTATGGCTGCTTCTTCAATAACTCCCTTTAACTGAGGAAACGATACTTTAGGCACGATATTTCTGGAAAGAAAGAATGTCATGACTGCAACGACTGCCGAACTTTACACTGTTTCGAAGAAGGCCTTCTCGGTATGCTTCTAACAGAGGCAGCATCACTGGAAATATTATGTGCAGTTTTAATGACACTACTTGAACGTTTCAATCGTTCCAAGTGTTCCAGTTTTTTTTTTACTGCAAAGATCACGTAGTTTTCTAATATTACCTGCACTGATTTTTTGACTGCAATCATCTACATATTGCTTGAGGGTTGGTAATCCGTAGAAATCATTGACATGGAAAACCGGTTCGCACGATCGAACCGGTTTCTCATGTCTATGGTAGAAATAGTTTATCAGTTCACTTTTCCCCTCTATTTTACTTTACCCCATTTATCCTGTAACAAATTTGATTCCTGTTATGTGTCACTATATTATTATTTCGATGTTTTCTTACAATTGATTTGCAATATTTCCATTATCAAATTGGTAGTATATGGTATTCACATTTCTGTTTATTTTTCCTTCAGTGTTACATCGCTTCTCACTTATCAAAAAAAAAAGAAAATTAATAAATAAATAAAAGAAATAAATAAGTAAATAAATAAATAAAACAATAATAATAATAAAAAGGTAAAAAAAAACACTGTAGTTATTTATTTATTGATGACGTTCTCTATTTGGAATTAAGGTCCATTAAGGTCAGAAGTTGCTGTTTAATGACTGGAGAGAGATAAAGTGACTGTTCACTTCAAAAGCCATTTGGAATAAAAGGCTGTCATGACCATCAAAATGTACTCATTTCAATGCTTTAATGTTATAGTGTTTTCGAAATTTAATGAATTATGCTAGCACTTTGGTTATTAGTACACTTATAAAATCAGACTTGGTCTTTGTTCCCAAATTGTTTTAACCATGCATCCTGAATAGTATGGAATTTTTATTTTTTCAAGCTTATTTTTTTAGAGCTTAAATAAAAATATAGCAACATTTTTGTTCTCTCAAAGAAAACTAGGTTATGTTGCAAAGCACAAATTGGCTTACCTAGTAGAAACAGGAACTTTTGTATAATGCAAGAAAACCATTATTACCTGATGTCACAAATAACAAGTTTTTATTTTTAAATATTTTCTCGATAGAGAAAATCAATTTCGCGCGAAAAGATACAATGAAAAGCAATAATACTGAAGCGTTAAATCTTTCTCCAAACACTTATCCTATATTGCTGCATTTCCCTTTAATTTGCATTGCATGTATTCGAAATTGAATAAATACGTCCCAAATAAACAATTTACTCGGGAAACAGCATTAAGTATGCGTTGAGTAAAATACCCGTTGGATAGTGACTTATCCCATGAGGCACTTCGGCAATTAGCACTATATGTGTGAAACTAAACTGATTAATGCTATGATTCAACATTTATTGTAAAGAATCAACAATAAACGTACACGAAGTTATGACTTATTTGCAATTGCTTGAAACAATGTAGGCAGAACACTAAACAATATTTTGCGCAGGCGTTCATAAATTGAAAACACAATACAATCTAATTAGCTGACAAATTAGACAAAACTTCATTATTCATGTAAAGAAATTATAAAAGTCTCGATTCAAAGAAACTAAAACCATTTTTTTTTTTTCAAAATTTATTTTCTATGGCTAAAAACTTATTAATCATTTTGTGTAACTATTTGAGTAACGACTATTAGCATACTTACTAAAGCAGCTCTGTTTTTTTTTTTTATTTTGAATACAAAATAATCTATTCCAGCGGTTCCCAACCTTTTTCTCTTTGCGAACCCCTTGGAACAGGCAAAAAAGTTCGCGAAACCCCTGATGTTGAAATTAGTAACATGTAAGAAACAATAAAAAAAACAGCATGTTTGCTTTCCATTTTTTGCAGCATTTGATTGCAATAAACATAAATATAATTGTAAAATATCATTAAGTGCAAACATTAATAAAAAGTTAAAACTACATCTACAAGAAAAATTATAAACAAGAAGTTTTATAAACCAACTATTTTTTTTTTTACATACTTTAAATTGGGGAAAAAATCTTTAATGCGATATTTGTGGCTGTTTGACGGAACAAAGAAACTGAAAGTTTGGTTCAATGTCTGACAGTTTGAGTCTTAAATCAGGCTCTGCATTCAATCTGCTTCGGTATTTATCTTTGAGATAAGTTTAGGAGGAAAATCTTTTCTCGCACAGATATGTTGTACAAAATGGTAATACAATTCGAATTGCTTTTTTGGACAAAACGGTATAATCATTTCTTACACTGAGCCAGAAGTCAATTAACGAGAGCTCTTTAAAGGTAGTTTTCAATGAGTTATCACAGGATAACTCGATGAGCATTTCCTTTTCAGGTAATGTCAGGGTGTTCTCTAAGCATGGATTTCCTTCAAAAGGATTGCGTATCCAGTTGGTTGAGAGAGGGGCGTTACGCCTATTAGGAAAATACTCGTCAAAAGTTAGTTCAAGATGTTGCAGATGTTCACATACATTTCTTTTAACGCTTTCATCAAGTTTCATTGAGTTTTCTGATAAAAAACTACTAAGAGAAGTGAAACAAGAAAACTCACCCATTTCCAGGCATTGGATCCAGAAATTCAATTTTTTTACCATAGCTTCAATTTTATCATATACAACGAAAATATTAACAACTGCACCTTACAAGGATAGATTTAATTCATTTAATTTTGAAAAGATGTCAGCTAAATATGCAAGCCTTTGCATCCAAAGAGGATCGAAGATGCAAGTGGACAAGTGAAATGGATGATCAACAAAAAATGTTTGGACTTCTGACTTCAATTCAAATAAGCGTGTCAAAATTTTGCCACGGGAAAGCCATCTAACTTCTGTGTGAAGAAGTAAAGTAACATGAAGGCTTCTCAATTCCTCACAAAGCGCGTGAAATAGACGGCAGTTTGTGGCACGTGATTTTATGAAATTTACAATTTTTACCGCATCATTCAAAGTAGCGGATAATTCTGCAAGAATACGCTTACATGCTAATGCTTGTCTATGAATGCAGCAATGAGTCCATTCAATTTTCTCGTTGATCTTCTTTACTCGCACCACAAAGCCAACAAATTTTCCTGTCATTGATTTTGCACCATCCGTGCACACACCCACACACAAAGACCAATATATTCCATTTTCTTCAAAGTAACTGTTGACCAGTTCGAAAATTGCTTCTCCAGTTGTGTTGGTTTTCAAAGGTTTTGCAAATAGTACATCTTCTTTAATTGTATCGTTAAAAATATACCTAACATAGACAAGTAATATTGCAGCGTTTGCTACATCAGTCGACTCATCAAGCTCGATCGCAAAATTATTCTCTTTTATTCTATTCACAAGTTCTTTCTCCACATTACTTGCCAAATCAGTAATTCTGCGTGATACTGTGTTGTTTGATAGCGGAACCAGGTCAATTTTTTTTGCTGACTTTTCTCCCAGCATACAATTAGCAATATCTTTAGCACGCGGTCCAATTAAATTTTCTGCAATTGTATGTGGCTGTCCAGATCTTGCAATTCCATAACTGACTCGATATGAAGCTTCAAGGGCCATTTTACTATCTTCGTTGGATTCTAACAGGAACGTAGAGACGCTACACTTTTTATTATATTCCAATTTTCTTTTAAAATATTCGATAGGTTTGTCCTTGTGTGTCGGATGCTTTGTTTCGAGGTGTCTTCTCAGAAGTGACGGTTTCAAACTGCTGTTCGCTAGAACTTCGTTGCAGAGAAGACAAAGCGGTCTAGGTTCAGACTCTTCTCCAGTAAAATAAAAGCCCATTTGTAAATAGTCACTGTCATATTTTCGCTTTTTTCCTTTTTTTCTCCCCTAGTTCACTTTTCTGTTTAGTCGGGGCAGGCGGCAGTTCATTACAGCTATCTATTTCAATATCCTGTGTTGATTCGAAAGTTATTGCTGATGTTGAGGGTTGATCGATTGACTGCTTGTCCATTTGTCGCTCAACCAAACTACCAGTTTTCAACCATCGATCCATAACAGCAGAAAGTTATTAAATCATAAAAACTACCAACACGATTATAACTTCACAAACAGAGTAGCAAGTTCACGTAGCAAAACCAATTGCAAACAAAATCACTTGTTTTCAAGCATCTCTAAAGTATCTCTAAAGTATCTCTAAATACGTCTGTTAACAACTATTTCCCCAGAACTATGAGCATGCTGATGTTATATATTTTTGAAAACGAACAGATGGGTAAAATTCAGTAATAAATTTTAAGTTTGGAGACTTTTGCTGTCATGTCTGCTATTTGATGACTGAATTCGACGGGAATTCCCGAGTAATATTTTAACCAGATTAGAAATAATGCCCCTATGATGCATTGTTTGAGAATTCTTTATTTTTTTCGACATATGTATATTATGTATATTGTTTGATTGACTCCACGCGATGGCGCCTTTTTAAGGTCATCGTGATCCCCGCCACAGCTTAATACAACGTTTCTGCATGGCGCCTCGCAACAAAGAAGGAAGGATATCTCTTTTTGTTGTCTATCGAAAAAAAAAAAAATGAGAAAATTTCTTTTTAACCAAGATTATAAAACCGCTGAAAGATTATTTTTTTTTTGAGCTTAATACAAGAGTCTGGCGCGTTTTCAAATTAAAAAAAAAATAGTAACTATGTGTGCAAATTGAATATTTTATAATTTTTTACCAAACTAGGAAAAATCCGCCATTGCACCGAAATTTTCGCGAACCCCCTTCCTGCACCTCGCGAACCCCTGGGGGTTCGCGAACCACCGGTTGGGAACCTCTGATCTATTCCAACCAGGACAAAAGCACTAGCAAAGTGGACCTCACAGGCAAGTAACACAAGGGACAGGAGCGTGAACTATTCTTGTTCAATGTGGATCCGTAGACAACAGATTTATTCTTACAAACATAACATTACATAAGTATACATTAAGAGAGAACAACCAGCCTACACTAGGGTGTCCCAAAAATGAAAGTTGGAACCTTAATCTGTTACACGGGAGATGAAAATGTGAGACATAACAGGGGATGTGATGTTTTTAGAGACCGCGCTGCTTTCTAATTTAAAAAACTGTGTAATTAAGTTACACTCCTGTTAATTTTCCTTAGTTCTTTGAACTTTATTTGCACGAAATTTGTTTTGAATTTTAGTTGAAATATACCTTTTCCGAGGAAATTTTACTAGACCCTTATAATATTTCAAGAAAAATCATTTGCTACAATAAAAAAAAAAAAAAAAAAACGAATTTATTAGTTATAAATGATTTTATTTACTTCAGGCCTCAGTAGAGATATCTTCGGACCAATTCAGGCTTAGTTAGAGAACTCTTAGAGTTGATTCAACTAGGTAACATTTTATATGTGCATTCTATTACAAATCCGTGACTTTTTCCGGGTATTCTGAATCAAGATTCAAACTTTCTTTTTTTTTCGGCCCCAGATTTAACTATTGTGTAACATGTTAACAAATTAATCACATATTTACGAATACATTTTGGCACTTTATTAATGTATTTAACGAATGCATTAATTTTTTTCGGAATTATCCATGCGACTACAAACGTTTTATTACATGAAAATTCAACTCTCACCTATAAATCACTCGTTCACATCAGCAATACTGTAGTTTGCTGTACCTGAGGAACTATGAGAGCGAACACATTCTATGGCATGTTGAATTCAGGAATATAACTCCCTTATATCAAAACTCAATAAAACCTATTTTGTAAATTAGAAAGGTATTTTTATTTTTTCAAACTAATGTAGGTGTATAGTAGTTTTATTTTATAGTTTTGGAAATCATATCACAGTGATGACTCCCCCTCCCTCCTTCCATTCCTATACAAAGAAAAAGTCCCTATTTTCCCTGCAATAATTTAAGTAGTATTTATGAGACATTTGGTTACAAGAGGACTAAGAATACTTTAAAAAAATTCCGAAACATTACTGAGTATTTCCGTGTGACATTTCGGGTTTTAAATGTTTTTTATCCACTTTCTGGAAAAAATCAAGTATCATTGTCAAAAAGTTTCCTGAATTGCTACAAAATGTTCGAATGCAGACTACTCTCTGTTGTAAAAAATAGCTTTAGCTACCAGTTTAAAGATTAACTGAGCGTATTTATAAAGTGTACCCGCTCTAGTTCGATTGCGACCTGTCCAGACTGATAATTCATCCAAAGGGTGCAAACCAGTCTGTGGACAACGTAGCTTTGCGAAGAGTTACAGGCGTGTAAAATTCTTGATACTTACTTGCAATTCTGATTTCGCTTTGGCCATGTTTGCAATACGGCTTTTGCAGCTCTCCTGGAAACACAGGAAGGGGCCAAATTATTACAGTATGCTCACCTAAGTTTACTCTAACATTCCACTGATACAAATGGCTTTAAACGGGAAGCTTCCTGAATATTTTAGAAAGCTTATAGGATAATTTCAGGAAGGTTACTGAAGTCTAGCGGAAAACGTTCCTGTTTTTTTAAAAATATGTTACTGGAAGAAATTGAGCATATCAGCAGCTCATTATTTTCCAGGAACGTTTCTGAATCGTTTTTACAGTGAACGGGTTAAACTCCAAAGGCATCAATAGCTGCTTTGATGCGAACATCACTTCCCGGAGTGTCTTATATCGGTAAATTGAAATTTAGAATGTCCATCCTGCTCTCTAGATCCAGTATCTTTGCGATTTTTTTAAAAATTTTAATGAAGCTATTATAAAAACCATAAAAGATACCCTACAAAATTTGAAGGTCCGCAAATGGGATGAATTTGCTACCAGCTGACGTGTTGGCTGAAATGGCCTTGTTTAATGTATGGGTAATGTTGCAAAACTGTGCAAAATAACGTTTTAGACGAGTAACTCTAAAATACAGGAAATAAAAACATTCTGATTCAGAAAATGAGTTTTATGTTTAGCTTTGAAATAAGAAAGTTATGTTGGTGAATACTGTACTGTGGTTACCAAAATTAAAGAACATATTGCATAATATTTTTTTTAACATTAATTATTTATTAAAATTGATATTCATTGATGATGACATTTTGTGGAACATTACAGAAAATTTCAACGCATTAAACATTTTTTTCTGCCAGGTAATAACAAAAGTTTAAGAATTATTTTTAACCTTAACAGATAGTTTGATAATGATATTATCATTGTTTAATTTGCTACCTAAAAGAAATAATCCACCTTATGAAACGTGATGTATACTCAAATATTTTTATAGATTAGTGACTAAGACGTTGGGGCGAAGAACACTTCATGTAGAAAAATGAGTTAAAATTCAAATACCTTAACAAATAAAAAGAAAAAAGGGAATACTACTATCCAATTAAATAAAAATACATCTAATTAAATTTCAAACTAATCTTCAGATAAAAGATACCGCATTTTGCCCTAATGAAAAGAACTATTCAGGAATAAATCGGTCTCTTCTTTTGATTACAAGGTTTTTATCTTTAGCTTTTGTAAAGTTTCTCAGTGCGCTGGATGGTTTGATTGAGTAACAGAATGATCCCGGGATTAAAAATACAATTACAAAAGATTAAGAACGCTCGAGGCTTTTTTGCTTTCAAAAGAAGAAACAATTCTTCAAGTATTACTTCATTTTATCATCCTAAAGTTTGTTTATTTCCTCCAGACTACATTTTAAACATTTATTACTAGAAAAGTTAAAAGGTTTTACTCATTTCTGCTTAAACGATTTTTTCAATAAGTACAGTCATTCAATAGTATTGGTTCCAAAGTGTAAAGGTAAACCTTTTTCATTATATGTTGTCCACTGGAGCTTTACGTTTGACATGATGAACCTAAACAGGTCCATTTTCTTTCGCAAAAAAAGGGAGTGAACTATCATTTTCATTTTTAACATACTTTTTTTCTCTACTTGTCCCTCTTCGGATAATTGAACCTCGTTACAGATTCGTGTGCTTTTAAAGATACTTTCTATTTAAAATAAAAATCAATAGGAAACTTTCAAATCAAAGAAACAAATGTGGTCGAGGGTTCTTCAGGGGTAAAGGTACAGGTTTGAGGAGAAGAGACGCTTGCATTGCCTACACAAGGACTGTCAAACATCAGCCTAAAATATTTTTGTTGTACACTAACGGTGCGTTTTCGCGATACAAATACGTTTTTCATATCAATCTTGGCCTTTTTTTAGACTAGGTACCTCATATTGGTTTTAAAAGCGTTTTGTCTAATTTCTTTAAAAATCTAAATTTCCGAGTGTTCTTTTTTTTTTGTGATTTTAAAAGAACTATTGAACATTCAGACTATATTTTGTGTTTAAATAAACGCCAATTAAAGTTATTGTAACATCACATCTATTTTTTAATTTGTAGAGTACGAATTTGTGGCAATATTCGGCACGAAATGTGATCGAAGCAAAATAATTTTACTCTTCGTAAAAGATGGCTAATTTTCGAAGTACGATATCTTCTGTACTATTTGTTGTACAGAGCGTCACTTAAGTTTCAATCATTGAAATTTTAATGTACATTAAAACAGACACTTACATTTCGTATCAGCAGATGCATAGTTTAGGGTTATAAAAGAAGAATTAAAACAAGTCCGAAAATTTCGTGGTGTTATCCGGCGAGCACAGTTTTTTTTAAATTGCAAATTTAGATTTACACTAATCTAATGAACTCAAACAACATTCTAACAAACCATAATTACATCGTGCTTTGCGATTTTTACCTTTTTTTAAATGAATATTATGATTGAACTAAATAAGCAATTACTTTAAACATTTTGTAACAATTTTGCATTTGTCGCTGACAAACAAGAACACAAATAAGATGCGGAGTCAGGAAGTGAAATCTTCAACAAATAAACTCACCAAAGACTACATCGACATTATCTCATAGGGTAAAAATTTTGTAGCTGAACTGCTCTTTGTAAATCACATGTTTAGGTGACTTCCTCAAAAACTTTACACCAGTAACATCAGACGTTCTATTAGAAAGTCAAGTGGACCCAATTATCAACTTTCCCAGTATTCCTTGCTACACGCATCAGTAGAAACTGGTAACGAAAGCGTCTATAAACGTATGTAGTTCAATCCAAAGAGATGACTTAATAATAGCGAAAAATGACTAACAAAATGACAATATTTGATAATAAAACAATGGCTGCCGTTTATATGAATCAGGTTTGTTCCAAACAGTTTTGATTACCAGAAGGGGCTAAATCAATAAAACATCTAATTCAATAATGCTGGATTTTATTGTTTTTGACAATTTGATTCATTAAAGCGGTGGATTCAATCAACCACTGATTCAATTAACCGGCGTCCACTGTAATATAATTTTTTAAAAGTTAATTTTTCACCAAAGCAGATATACACAATAACACGTTTTCAACATTGAGGAATTTTTCAAGAAAAATGATGAAATTTTAAATTTATCTTTGGCAATATTATATATATATATATATATATATATATATATATATATATATATATATATATATATATATATAAAATTTAACGTAAAGATTCATGTAAGACGCATAAAGCTTTTTGAATTACGGTTTGATCTTCTCCTATGACGAATTAGTCCTTGCTTTGCGTACCTTCGTTGATCTTATTTTGTATTTGGTAATTTCAGTTTAATTATTATTCTTTTTCCAGTATGAATTTTTCATATTTATATCATTTCTCAGTTTCTTGATATGCTGCGTATATTTGACATTTTTATCACATTTCAGTGTCTTAATAATTTATGTTTTTCCTGAATATTTTTGTACTGTTTTTGTTTTTAGCAACTTAGCATTGACACTTCAGTACGTATTTGGGCTTTTTACGACATAATGCATTACTTGTATTTTATTATATATAATATATCTATGTATTGAAACATGTGCACATATTATAAACTTTTAAAGTTATTATACTTTTATACTTTATTCAGCTAATACTACAATAATCCTAGTATTACAGGTCGCTTTTTTAGGAAGGAAAATTTTGAAATTAAGGGATTTTATATGTAAGTATACAAATTGTTTTTTTTTCTGCAACCATCATTCTGAAAGATAGAGAAGTGTCCTTTTTTTTTGCACTTCGTTTAAACTTTGATGAAAAAAAAAATCTTAGCGTGACAGTACGTACTTACATTTCAGATTAAAACAAAAGAGTTGAAGCAGAAAAAACCATAGAGCGGAACCTATTTTCATAAAATCCTATTTCATTCGCAAAGAGTTTGCATATAATTCGGAGCGAACGAAAACTATTAATACTGGGAACGACTAGGGAACGAAAAAGGTAACAAAAACGAATCTTAGTTCAGTAAGTTTAATTCTTTTGACCTGCATTTTCGGAAAAATAGATAATAATAAGAGAAAGAAATTGAATAAAGTATACTTAGCTGAAATCCAGCAAAAGAAACGATGGAAAAAATTAAACTCTTTTATTTTAGAGCTTTTTATTTCGTAAATACAAATGTAAAAGCTTTTCCATTTTCTCTCTGTGAGTAATCATATTTTTCTAACGTTTATTCCTTTTTTATATATAAAAAACGAAATTTTTCTTAGCGCTACTGGAATGTTTTTTGCTCTGATAATTGGGTTTCAAAAAGTGGTTGTAATGTTAGTGTAATTGTTCTTTTTAGATTAAAAAAAAACAGCTTAAATTATTATTCTCATCCCGCAAACTTGTTTTTCTGAATTGCTCTAATTTTTAGGTATTATAGTAAAATCTTGAGATTTTAAGTTTTTAGATTTGCTGTATTATATGTTAATGCTTCCTTAACAATATATTTTACAATGTTTTTGCAAGAAAATCAATTACTTTTAATGTAGCGTGAAACATGTATATTTTTATTTATAAATAATGAAAATTATTATTTATGACTATTAAATAAAAATTGAAAATAAGAAAAGTTCAACAAAACGCAGCAGATTATTTTCGCGAAAATGAAGATATCGGTGATTTCGCCAGTTGAAAATTTGGTGAATTTTATGTGAACAGACCGAAGATTGAAAAACAAAAATATTTTAATGATGCTTAAATTTTCGACAGTATTTACCAAATAAAAAGCAGCTACTGAAACTGTTATAGAAAAGGATGAAATTGAACTGTTCTGGAGGACTTACAATAAATGCGAGCATTACATGTATGAGAGTATGATAACGGACATTTTTCTTAGTGTCTTTTGATGAGCTAATTTATCAATCTTTTTTTGTTGAATCATCTTACGGTGTGTTTGTGTATTGGGGTGACCCCCCCCCCCGAAAAAAAATCGAAAGGTGATTTTTCAAGTCGCACACTCTCTTATATTTTATCCTTTCACGTCAAATATATATATATATATATATATATATATATATATATATATATATATATATATATATATATATATATATATATATATATATATATATATATATATATATATATATATATATATAATTTGAACAACGGCAACAAGTGCCGATTATGTCTGAAAGAGTGAATCAGCACTTGTGTAGTGCTAGGCCAAATTAACATAAAATGTTTTTTTAGAAACTCAAAATTTCTGTTGATAAAACGTTGCTCCTATACCCCACATGTGCACCACAAAAATATTTATTCAAATTAAAAATCATTTAGATATCTCACACGTGGCCTAACATTTGTAATTTTCTTCAAACAATTAAGTTTTTGATACACATTTTCAGATATGTAAGATTTTACGAAATTATCATGCTGAAAAATATAAACAGTAAAGTAGAAAAGTAGGTAATTAGCGTTAAATAGAAATTTTTGTTTTCCTGCAATTTTTAAGTCTCCCACATAGTACTCAAAGATATGGACTTTTTCCAGGTTGAGTTAAATTTTTCATTTAAAATATATTATGTTTTTATTATTCGTTTGTAATTGTTGATCTGTAAATGTGTTCGCCAGTAATTTTTGAACTTGATATTCTATTTAAATTTGTATGTAATTTTTTGAAAGATAACTGGAAAAAAAACAATTTTTTAAATAAAATTATAAATTTTAGGTCAAGTGTGGCATATCTAAATGTTTTTTAATTTGAATAAATGTTCTTGTGGTACATGTGGGGTGTTGGGTACAAGGACAACGTTTTATCAACAAAAATTTCGAGTTTCTAAAAAAAGTTTTTTTTTTTATTTGGCCTAGCATACAAGTACTGTTTTACACTTTCAGGTGCAAGTCGGCACGGGTTGCCGTTGTTCAAATTACATGAGGCTTTTTTCACGATTTTTTTGACACAAGAGGAAAAATACAAGAGTGTATGCGACTTGAAAAATTGACTTTCATTTTCTGAGGGACAACCTATTGTGTGTGCTTTGTATTTACTACTTATGTTTTGGAAAGTAGCGAAGTAGCAACTACATTTCAAAAGTAGTTTGTAGATGCTACATTTTGAAAAAAGTAGTTGTAGTTGTAGTTCGCAACAAAAAAAATGTAGTTTTTCCAACCACTGATAAGTATATACATATATATGACAAAAACATACAATATAACAAATGTATTTCTTAGTTTTACACTTAATGCTAATAACATTCAGTAATTAAACAGATGAGTAACACGTCTAGCGAGACAAATTTTTATAAACAGCACGGTGTGACACGTTTGTTTCTCATTAAAAAAAACTATTTAAATCTTACACAAATCTTGATAAACATTAATGGCATTCGACTACAGAACTAGTACAGACAAAAGATGTAATATGAATGTGTGGCAAAATGATATTTTAGTCAGTTGAATCTCTATAAAATTTTATGCATGTAGGATTCCCCCACAAAATTAATTACCAAACAATTTTAAATAACGATGCCGCTTGCAGTCACCGAGAACTAATAAACGATTTCAGGAAGCTACTACACGTTTAATCTTTATTGATATTTCCTTCTGGTAAAATAATTAAATCAAAATGAAACATTATGATGCAGATTGTTTCCAAACGAGTAGAAACCATCTTCAATTTTCTGCGAAACAATGAAATTTGACTCGAGTATTTAAACATCGAGTTATTCTTTAACCTGCAAAATACACAAAATAAAAAATTTCATGTACAAGGATTCAAAGTCTTAGATATAGAAGTATATAATTATCAGAGTTAATTTGCATTTTGAAACTGGTGTGGTTGATTAGTTGTGCAGACTGACATATGTAATGTTTAGTGGTTCAAATTTTGTCAGACATCTGTTAAAATAGTGAAGCATGTAAACCATATATATATATATGTTTTTTATAAAAGTGCAATATCAGCAAGTTTTTCATTTTGTTTATTTATTTATTTGCATTTTTGCCATGTTTTGTACTTAAGCTTTATTACAAAAGCGTGTGTATTTGCTTTCCGTTCAAAAAAAAAAAAAAAAA
This sequence comes from Uloborus diversus, assembly GCF_026930045.1. Classification (NCBI taxonomy): domain Eukaryota; kingdom Metazoa; phylum Arthropoda; class Arachnida; order Araneae; family Uloboridae; genus Uloborus; species Uloborus diversus. Next base: position 141,145,583 of record NC_072735.1, on the reverse strand, counting down.
ACACGAATAAAATATCAAGTTCCAATATTTTGCTATAGTTAGATTTGAAACCCAAACACGATTTTTCAAATACATAAAAAATTCATTTCCGCAGAAAATTTTATTTACTGTCTTCCGACAGTTGCTCTTCCAGTTACGTCGTTTGCGTCTGTTTATTAGAAACTACTTTCTGACTGTTACGCTGTAAATTTGCACAAATAAATCTTTTCATCTCATTCTTAATTATAGGTCGTTTGGTTCATGGAAATGTTTTCCGTTTTTTAATATTGATCATAACAACGAATCACATTGATCGGCTTTACGGATACCACATGACCCGATGACCGTAGGTTTGGCACAACTGTTTAATAGCTCTTTAAATCAAGACACCTTTCAAAGAAGAGTAGCATGGCGCTTGAATCATTCTGCGGGCATCCTATGGAGTAAGACAAAACTCGTTACAAAGATACTTGATCATCACCTTTAAACTGCTATTTATGCGTTAAGTGCATATCAACTAACTTGTCAATATAAAATGGGTGTTTGTTATTGGGAGGGGGGGGGGGGGCTCGCATAATGCTCATCTTAGCAAGAAAACTACATGAGTTTCAACCGCAACAGCGAAATCTGGTCCAGTAGGAATTTCCAGGCAACCTATAGCTGACCTATACCGCCTTTGAATTTTCCAGTGATGTACTGGTATGGAGTAGGAAAAAAATTCTACCTCAAAAGTTCCGTTTTTCTTTTTTATTTCTTATCGTGGTAAGAAAATGCTTGCAATGAACCTGTTTTCGGTCAATATAAACGGTTCCTCTTCAACGGTCATTTTCATATTTCTTATTTTAGATCTGGTCTGGAACATACGAACTAGTTTATAGACACGTATCAGCAAAATAGGTATTAATATAATTCTAACGTATGACTCAGAGTAGCTACACAATAAAATATCAAACACGATATAATTTACTCACTCAATTTATCAATAACATTAAATACATTTTTAAACTATGTAATTTTGTAATATTGTTACTATTTTGTTAAACATGTTGCTTATTCTTATATAAACAATAACTCCACACGATCAGAAAAAAAAAAAGTTAAAAGAAGTAAAATAATTTTTGTTCACCTTTAAAATGTTTTAGCAATTATGTCAATGTTACTAAACATGAAAGAACGTAAAATTCCAAGAACGGTTAATAAGGGGAAAAAAACGTGTGGAGCATTTACGAAAAAGTACAAGTTAATGAAATGCACAACACATGCAATAAAATTAAAAAATATGTATTTACTTCACGGGCTATTTCATCATGTTCTTAGTACAAAATCAATTAACAACTCCTCAAAAACAAAAAACAAACAAAAAAAAAAGTGTCGGCCAACTCAAAATCGCTATAAATATTTATTCATCAGATAATACGCATGATAATTGGAAAATTTTGTTTACGTGTCTCCACTAAATATCACGGTAAAAAGAAGCAGCTTTAAATCATCTTAATCAGGTAAACTTCATGTTCATCAGAATGAAAAAAATCCGATAAAATTTTCATCAAGTAGTGCACGCTTTCGCTTTGAGCAAGCCATTTCTGCTACTTCTTTGAGAGGAACGTTTGCATAGATGACTAGAGCGACGCATTGGTAAACAAATCTTTTTTCGTCGAAGATCATTTTAATTTGGTTGTTACGGCAACTCATACAGTTTATTTACGCTCTAATGCTCTCAGGTTTTTTAGAATATTTCTTATTTCGGAGTAGTTTTCTCCTAATAAATGCAGACGATCGATATTTCTGCTCTTCAGTGTTTAAACTTGTGATTAACTTTTGGAACGCAAACGCTAAAAGTTAAGCGTTTATTTAAATAGAGGTAATTTATTAACATTAAAATTAAAACAAACTTAATTTTTTTCTATTAGAATACCTTTTATTGTCACATATTTACATTTAAGAATTTTAAAGTTTCAAAATTATACAAACACATATAAACTAGTAATGTCAAGTAATAGAACTACGGCTTTTATGTTCGAATATCATAAAAATAAAAATGAGCGTATATAGAAAACACGTATTAATGATCATTGTAAAGTTAAATCACCATATCTTTAAAATCTTCATGATATTTAAGCCACAAATACAAAATTATCACATCACACAATTTAAAGGAGTAGTCATAACTTGAATGAATCCTATAAATTTTTCAGAACAATTTGAATCCAATATTTTAGCAATCATATTGAAATATTCGATGTGATTTTCTGTAGCTAATATATGTTGCAATTAACGTATTAGAAAAAAAAAAACATATTTACGCAGGAACAATATTTTGCTATGTTATTCAAATGTAATACTAACATTTTTCCGCGTCTTAACCTATTAAGATATTATTAATTTTATTTATTTATTTATTGTAAATACACTTTTTTTTTAATTTGCAAGCTGGGTTGTCGTCGCTCCATTTCTACACGTGGCTTGACGCATCGGAACGAAATTCGGCTATAAATTCCACAATCATCTGAGTGAGCATGTAGTTAATTCGAAAATTTGAGATTGCTGTTTTTGTTGCAAATATAAGTTGCATCACAAATTTGAGAATTTCTCATCTAGAAAAAACTGCTCTTTATCTTTGTTTTAGCCCTAAAATGCTGCATAAGCTAATCAAACGTCCCGAATAAAGATACAGTCTAACCATGGATCATATAGAATTGGCAAATGTCCAGTTAAAACGAGTCCATCTGAATGAAGGGGAAAACTAAACATTTGATGGCGGATATTTGCCTTTCAATCGAATCGGTGTTCAGACTGTAGGTAGAAGTGTGGGCCGTAAAAAGGAAATTTTCGAGAAGCAACTTCTAACAGCAAAAAAAAAAAAAAGTTGTGTATTGCCATCCTTAACACGGGAAAAATAATAAAAAAAAATATTTATGTCTTTAAATCGCGCATTAGCAGCAAAATTTGAAAAAAAAAGTTTAAAAAATGTAAAAAAATGTCAAATATTTTTTTAAAAATCCAAATGTTTGATGTTTTTGTTCTAATACCGTTTACATGCTTCTTTTTAATACTTTCTTCAAAAATCTTTGAAAATATTCATTCTTTTACAGTTTTTAGTTTGCGCATAAGCCGCAAAGTTCCGTTAAATTAATCAAAAATCGACGTTTTTAACTTATTTTGCACATTGCGGTATTTCTTCTTTAAGATTTCAGTTACTTGTTTTTACAATAAATGTGCAATATACAACTTTTGCTGCAAATGCAATTATATTTTACTTCAATTTACTCAGAATCCACCAAATGTAGGTGGTTGCACTTGGTATTCCAACTTGCCACTTCCAAAAAGACTAATTATTTACAGAACTTATACATTTGTAAAAAAAAAATTACATTCACAACAACTACAGTAAAACCCCTCCTAACGGACACCCCTCTTATGTGGACAATTTTTAATTCCCCGACTTCAATGCAAATAACATTATTAAACCCGGTGTCCTGCGGACACCTCTTTGTTGCGGACAAAATTTTTTGTCCCGTTAGTGTCCGCATTAGAGGAGTTTTACTGTATGTTATTTTAAAACAAGTCTCTAAGTTTTGATCAAAGTTTGAAGTTGCACTTGTGACTCAATTTTTGCATTGATGATCGTGAGTATAAAGTTTTTCCCATTAATCCATATCATGTCGCCTCCCAAATTGCCCAACCAAATGACTCACTAAACAGTCCACCACCTGGAACAACCCTTTGAACAGCCTGTGTGTAAAAGAGGAACAAAAACTGAGTTATGGGTTCCATTGTTTTTGTACAATTATATATATTGGACTTAGATAGAGTTTGGTAGGAAGAAATTGAAATTTTTAAACTGACTTAAAAAGCGAGCAAAAGTATATTGTCAATGTAATACAGAAATGAAAAGGATATATTGATCTCGATCTCTCAAAACAACGACCTTTCAGTCATTATCATTTGTTAGCACGTGCTAACGGAGTACTGGATCTGTATATTGTTCAAACTAAACTACTAACGGAATGAGGACACTTGTAAATTATATCTTTAAAAATTGTGCATCTATGATTCAATAAACTAAATTTTAAAGAAAACAACAAACGTGCGTGAAACATGGACCTCTACACTTATTTAATGTTGCAAAATCTGCAATTTGATGATCCTTCAAAGATCATGGATCTGGTGATGCAAAGAAATGCTTACTTTGTTATCGTTGAGAAATTGTTATTAGTCATGGCAGTGGACAAAAGGCGAAATATAAAGGAGTTGGATTACAGTATGGCACACAACGCAAAAGGTTACCTGTCACGAAATTCTTCTATAGCCGTAAAAGAATTTCATCCACCAATATTAAGATTTAAAGCTTCGAAAGATAACAGTTGATTAATTGATCAACTTATTTATTTTCCTCCCCTTCAGTGATGATGTGTAAAACAAGGATATTTTATCACTTCTAGAAACTAAACATTTGCATAAGTATGCATTTTTAAGATTCCCTTATCACACTCGAGAAGGTGAAAAGATAGTAGAAGTGGTCAGTGAATCTGTAGAAATTCATTTAAGGTATTAGACACAAGAGATGAATTTATAGAAAAAACTTTTTATTCGGAACGATTAATGCCAACACCGAGTCGTAAATTCAAGTTCAAATCTTGCTCAAAACGTAGAAAATTGCTTAAAATCATATAGATATTGTGAATGTAAATTACAAATGTATAAGTCCCGCACAAAACTACTGTTGGGGACAAGCAGGGTAGAACACAATGGTGGAAGCATCTACTTGTGGAGGGTTCTGTGTTGTTAATGCAGTAAAATACAATTGCATTTCCAACCAAGAGCTGTTTAATTCAAATTTATTGTACAAAAAAACTGTGATCTAAAAGAAGAAATACTGCAATGTCCAAAATAAGCTAAAAACGTCAATTTTTGGTTAATTTCACGTAACTTTGCCGCTTATGCGCAAACTAAAAACTGCAAAGGAATGTAAATATTTTGAAGGATATATGAAGAAAGTACTAAAAAGAAGCATGTAAACGGTATTAGACCAAAAATTTTTAACATTTGGATTTTTATAAAAATGTTTAAAAATTTACCATTTTTTACCCTTTTTTAAATTTGTGCTGCCAATGCACGATCTAAAGACCTAAATATTATTTTTTTTCATTATTTTTCCCATATTAAGGATAGTAATACACAACTTTTTTTTTGCTATTACGAGTTGCTTCTCGAAAATTTCCTTTCTTCGGCCCACCCTAGTAGGTAGGCGTTTTACTATTTGTCATTAACAAAATTTTAAATATCCTAAAACAAAATCCTTCCTCTAATGACTTTTGTTGAATGATGATGGCACATCTTTTGATGTTTCTGTTTCGGATAAAAACTTAGTGTATTGGTGGATTGCTATCTTGGTAGTTAGAAAAAAAAATAAATAAAGATTTTTCACATCGTAAACGACTGATGAGCCATGAAAGATTAAACCTACCATTTGAATGAATGAACTCTTCAGAATACAATAAATAGATATTCTAAAATAATTCTTGGATTTTTTTAATTACTTTTATTTGGGATGTTTCACGTGCTCAGGATCTCTTCCCTCGTTTAGTCTTACCGTTCAAAGTAATCTTACACGTTGGCTAGAACTAACATTCTACGTCTGTTCATTATGAAGCATTGCTTTACAGTTCTAATAACATGATGGATCACTATCACGCAATGCGATAACAACTGAAGTTCATTTCACTTCAAATCCAAATATTTCAACAGTAAATAAAGCAAATATTAGGTCCTTTGAGAGAGATAATGCATATGATCAAGATATTTATCGTTTCGCTTTAGTAAATGCGATATTAGACTGTCCCAGCAGCTCCAGAAACCCTAATTAATTCCCTCGACATTAGTCTGTGATCCTGCTGTTATTGGTTTACTTTAATGATGATTACACACAACTCTAATTAGTGAAAGGTGTATATAGTAAACAATTTACTATTTGTGCACATTAGTGAAAGTTTAGAAAAGCTAAATCATGCTGAAAATGGACTTCTCTCGAGAGATATATCCGCTATTAATATCGGCTATTTTCCCGTTAATGAAGATAGCAGTTTCACTGTATGATTCACTGAACTGAAAGTATAAATTTCTACGGAAATGTTGGGATTTGACCTGAGATTGCTTTGTGGACGATTATGTGGTTTTATTGTTTTTTTTTATTTAATATGCATTAGTGTTTGAGTACGTTTCATTTTCATTCCTTACTTTATCTGTTATGGCCGTTTTTGAAATGTATTTATCATAAAGAAGTAGTCTTCCTTTAAACGATATTTAATTCTCATGGAGCAATGTTGTAAAAGAAGAATCGGAAACTAAGCAGAGGATTGTACATTTTTTTTCTCATAAGTTATTTTAATTCTTTGCGCAGACAATATTTTGCTTAATTTATTCACACGGGCGTGACATTTTTAAGCATAGATTTGTTCTTTCTTCCCAGCATTTTAAGCGTTGACTTTTTTAAATATCAATTTGAAAGAAAGGAAAGATTATGTATCGTATTACGCAGTAAGTATTACGCAGTAGTTGTAACCGAGCGGTCACGCAAACTCAAAGAATTATTGAAAACCAACTTAAACTATAAAATATTAAGTCTGATATCGTTTGAAAATCAATTGTACGAAAGCTTTCTGGAATGTATCGATAGCAAAAGAAAAAAAAGAAAGAATAAAAACCACTAATATTTTTTAAACATATTTTATATATAAAAGAGTTATCAATCAAAACTTTAAACTTCCAAGTGTTTCAAATTCGTGTTTTTAACGTTAGTTGTCTTACTTTTTAACACAATTGTTACATAACTCATGTATTTATAGAGCTTTATTAAGATTATGACAAAGCATATATTACATTATATTTTACTCTTAATATATCATTAAGTATAATGAGAGACGCAGAAAAACTACTAAAAAGAAAATAAACACATTTTATCTGCAAATTATACCGTGTTTATAAACTGTTAGTTACTTCAGCAATATTATGTCCTACCAAGAGAACCAAAAGCAAATAAAATAATTCCTCTCACATTGCCTAATTCCCAGTGCGACACTTTCGTAACAATGCGACGACCATTAGTGATATTTCAGCTGCTGAGAAGATAATAACCGTTGTAGCAAACTATGCTGAGTTTCGACGTTATTATGTGAAAGTTTCTGCATCCAAGCCTTTTATTATTCTTTATGTTTTTTGGGGGGAAAGGATGGTATTTTTGTTTTCCTTCATCGTCGAATGTTTGTAAAAAAAGCGGCAAAAATGCTATTTGTCCTTTTTGAACGAAAAACACATAAGTGGATTTAAGTTTGAAAGTTTGCGGTGCCTTAACAAATTCCATTGAAAATATATAACTGGGTTTTTATAATTTACTCCAAAAGACAAATGGGAGCTAAGTTACGGTCATGCTAAATAAACTACGTACAATTATTTTTTTACTATTTTATCACTACATCCACTTCAGCTATATTTTATCTATATAAGTGACATTCTCAATTTGGAAGTTGTGAATGTTCTTCTCAATCTATAAAGGTTTACATTCTGGTGTGTCGACAAAAGCAAGACACAAACTTCCTCTGCAGAGGTTTCAGGGACTAAGCTTGGCAACAGTCGGTGATTTTTCAAGATGCAGAATGTAGTATCCACGCCGTAATTAAGGGCATGTAGAATGTTCCTAAAGCATCAGTTTGATTTATATATTACCCACTAATTCAAATGCATTGCAATTTGCATCTTAAGAGCCAGGATTCCTTCGCCTGAAGGGAAATTACAGTTGATTCAAACTTAACCAGACTGCTTTATGAAGTCAACGCTGATCTCATCATAGCATAACGAAGCTGCTAAGTAAGTTCACCCCAATACACAGCCCTCGTAAAAACACAGTAACATGTTCTATTGCGGTCCATCGTAGTTTATTATATTCCATAGTCCAAATTCAGTTCGAAGTTCTTTTTGAATTCAGATGATTGATGGAGGATCTAAAGACTTGGTTGTGAAATATTTGTGCATGAGGACATGAAAACCAGGAAAGCGCCAATTAGGTAATCACTATGTGTGTTTCAGAAATCAATTGCTGCAACGTCAGGTTCAGGCCTTGAGCGCAATGACTTGTTTGCGACATCTTTATGGACGAAACTCCCATTCAACAAAGTTCACTTGTACCTCAGCGGTAAACTTGACAGAGGGAACTTCAGTTGGTTAGTCTTCGTAAACTTCTTAAGAAGGTGACCAATAATTTGCTAGGGATTGATTCAGGTTTTTTTATTCGGGTGTGCACACACACACACATTTCAAACTTCTATTTCTCTTCCTTTTTTATTTTTTTTTTTCAAAGTACTTTTATAACTTTTCCCTTTTTTTCTTTTTTGTACGTACGAAAAAAGAATTTACAGATTGTTTAAAGGTATTTTTGAGTTTTGTCTGAAACTCAAAGTTTTGTTTTTAAAAATGAAATATTGTTAGAGTACTACTTTTAACTAGAGTCGGTACACTGTATACACGTAATGTAAATTGCTTATCTTTATGTGCCTTTGTGTAAAGAAGTTTTTATCATAGAAACTTTGAATTTTCAGTGTTTTCAGGATACATCAAATAGTTTATTGAAGTGAAAGTTTAGGGTAATCCTAATTATTTTGTATTCCATTAAACTGCAATCAGAAGTCAAGTTTTGAACGAAGAAAAAAACAGTTTTTGACATTTAAAACAGCTGTTATTGAAAAAGTAAGTAAAAAAGAAAACATTTCACTTCACTAGAATTACGAACTTAGACTTGGGATGAAAAATTCAAAGTAATATATAGAGTAGTTTTCTAGCAAAAGAACCATGAGTTATTAAAATTGACGTTTTGACAAAATCGCCTATGAAATTGAAATTGTACGTACATTTTAAGACATTCCTTTTTCATTAATATTTAAATTGAGTTACTTTTAATAGACATTGAAATATGAATTTATTGTCGTTCTAATGTTGCTGTTTTGAATATTTTTAATACTTAAAACATGAAAAATATGTTTTTATGGTTTTAGGGTACCAACTCCCCTTAAAATGCCGGATCATGTAAAAAGATCAGCTGTACGAAGCGTTATTTCACGGAGAAGCTGCAAAGATACACTAATTTGATTCTGGGTCGATTCCTGATTTTATCACTGAAAAAAAAAAAAAATCAACTTTGGTCAGTCTCATAATAGTTAACGAAGGGGCCACAATAATTTTCTCTTCACAGCTGTTTAGAAGAAGAGAACTGTCAAAAACTGCAAGTGCAAGGGTGAAATAAAAGAGAGACTTATAAATTTACAAACCACAAAAAAAGTGATGGACTGAATCTGAACTTCCATTTTGGGGGGGGGGGGGGGGGGTTTGATAGAGGCTTCAAGTTTTTGCATTTCTGAAAATAATTCTCATACTTAAGGAAAAAAGTTTAAAGTATTATTCAAAAAGAGTTAAATTCCAGAACATGTTTACCAATCAAAATAAAATGAAATGTTACGTGTATTTCTATATGTGCATGGAACAATCATATACAATAAATGTAGTAAAATAATCTTTCAAATGAATAGCAATAAAATATTTCTTAAATAGAAATCAAAGTAAATGACATACAACTAATTTATGTAAGTTTAAACAAATAAAAACTTAAATATTAAAAACTTAAAAATAATGTTTGAAGCAGTTCTTAGGTTTCTATTGTGAAATTTATTTACTGTACATTGCATTTTGTTTTACTACATGTGATTTTGACTGCGTGAATATCATAAAGTAGGTATGTTCAAATTGAAAATTAACACAGCAATTCGAAAATGTTTTTTACGATTATTCAAATGTATTTAACTACAAAGAAAAATATATACTTAATTTTTTAATACTTAATACGTTTATAATTATACGGTATTGTTAGAGTTTTATTTGAAATGAAACACAGCACTTAATCAATTAGTACAGCATTGGCAAGTATCAAATATAACGGCAACTAATTCATATTCATGAATGAGTATGCTTTGAATATGAATGAAGGCGGTAGCATTTCATTAGGTGTGATCAATAAGTGAGTAACGTTTGAATATGAAATTATTCATATAATTATAACCTTCTGTAAAGTGATATATCATAGAAGGTAAATATTAGGTGCGCATACGCTTATAATTATACAAGAGAAATATTTATTTCTGAAATTTATGTAATTTAGAATGTAATACAATTAGTTGTTTGTTTGAAATTTATATGTATTAACAACTGAGTTTCAGCATTAAATTGATATTAAAAGTATTTGATTTAATTGTAAAAAATGTATGCATAAAACATACCTGCAAAACTATATATATATATATATAACTTTACAGAAGGCCCAGAGCAACACTAAGACATCTAATCCCAGAAATAGCCCTACTGTTGCTTTGAGGTGACGATATTTAAAAAAGGACGCAATGCAAGTCTATTCTTACTAACAAAAACAGTCCAGAAAAAGTGATATTTTTAGGCAGTTAAGCTAAATTATAAATTTTAAATACAATTTTACTATGGGCAGATAAAGAGTAATAACTGCAAATTTTACATTTCCTTTTTTTTTTTTTTTTTTTCATTTTTCTCATCTATTGTACAAAAGGGGAGAAAAAATGCCTAAATTAAACACTTTCCGACGTACTTAAATGAATGAATTTACCAACGTTTTGATGCACAAAACTGGCTATTTACTGCAGACACGTGGTCACATCCGAGGAAAGGTCTTTCCTCGAATGGCTTTTCATCCTAAAGCTTTCACTTTTTTGCTTTAAGAGAGGTGTCCCTTTTAACACCAAAACACATGTCCGCAGTAATTTGCAATTTTCGTCCATTAAAAAAGTGGTTAATTGATTCATTTAATTTATTATCACAAAGGTAGGGATCATGGGGCAAAGTGAACTAGCGGGTGACAAAGTGAAATGGTGAAATATTTACTCTGATATTAGCTCCACCTATCTTAACTATGTAGTACCGTATGTACTCGATTCTATTCAGGAAAAAAATACCGCCGAAGATTATAGCATTTGGTAATACAGGCAATTTTTTAAATGATAATTATATTGTAATGTAGTTTGTTGTAAGTCAAAAAATATATTTGTTACAGTAAAATGATTAAGTTTTGGTTTTAAGCTTTTAAATACTAACTGAGGCCTCCTAATATTCAAGGCAGTAACAATTTAATTACTATTGAGCTTATTTGTATTTTAAATTAATTGTTCAATTAGTCAAGTACATACGGGGCAAAGCGGATGGGGCAAAGTGAAATAGTTTGTTTCATTTACTCACTCAATCATTAAATACAAATATCTTACTTTTTTATTTAGTAATTAATTCATTTACATTCCTACATTTAGTAATTGCCTTATATTTCTTCATTCATACGCTTATTTTCTTATTCATTCATTCTTTTACTCGTTCATGTATTTTTCGTATATTAACTGCTTTATTCATTTAATTATTCGCTTATTGTTTCATTATATTTTCATTTTTTCATTCAATCTTTTATTTAGTGGTTCTCTTGATCAAAAAATATGCTTTATAATCGAATAGAAAACATTTCATTAGAAAAATATTTATTTTTTCACTTTGCAGCATGAAAAAAAAAGGGAAAATGTTCCACATATTTTTGAAGATTCAAATTTACTGCCAAAAATAAAAAATACTGTTTCAACGCTAGTTTTACTATAAAATATAATAAACCAATTTCTGATTTGTTCATTTTGAAAAAAACTCACTCATCTTAACCCTTTCACTTTGCCTCATATTCCCCTACTTATTCGTAACTTCCCCAAATCCAAAACGTGTTTCCTCAAATATCTCGAAGATTCCTTTCTGCAGATACCACCGTTTTCCTGGACAGTTCACAACTTGTTTTATACATCAATAAACGGTGATATTTATTTAGTTCTTAAATTATCTACGCTGAAAAAAGCTTTAAAACTCAAAAATATTTTATAACGAGCTCGTTAAATTAAAAACATTATTTAAGCAATAGATATTTAAAAGGTAACTGCAGAAATTAAACTGCAGAAATTAATACTTATAATGTATCGTCCCTTATCAGAATCACATGCCCTTGTTTGTGTTATATAGGTTACAATTTAATAAACACAAATTGACAATCATAGTGAAGAATAGTCCAATGAAAAATTCCTGCAGTAACATTATAAATTTAAAGCTACAATTTTTTTGTTTAAGACAAACATTTAAAAATAATTTAAACAGGAAAAACCGAAAGCAATTTTAGTTTCTCGCGAAAAATGCAACACAAATTATGCTAATAAGGACATTTGTGAAACATGGAAAATAAGGAAACTACAATTTTCTTTATTTTAAAGTATTTCGGTTGCTCCAGCGATAAAATAAAAGAAAAAAATCACACAAACCCAGCCCTAATATTACAAAACAGCAAAAATTACGCTGGAAAAGGAATATAATCCCGAATATTTGGCGATATTCCAAAAACGGCGCCATCTTCTCTTACTAATAGGTTTAACGAAAATAATTCGCTGGAAGGTATAAACTTAGTAATTGAAACTTGAGACTGTGTATAGAAGTTTCATGAATATTGCATAAATTCTACGCTTTTCCTGGGTTTAATGGAGAAAAATCTCGCTTGCTTCTCATGCTCCGAAATTAATATTTAGATTACTTTGCATTCCATCCGTTTCCACGTTGATGGCGATCTCTGCTTGAAATCCGAGAACATAGAACTTAAATTTCTGTTTTACTCCGTCTTGTTATGTCTGGTGAATCAGTTTTAATAAACTTCGTCAAACTTCAAACATAAAATAACAGCTTACAGGCGAGCAAACACTATCTCTTTAAAGAGCTTTAATAAATTAACTATTAATGCGAAAGTTTGAAAGATAGCAAACGTGAAATTAAACATTCATGCTTTCTGCTCTTCATTTTTTGCGAAGCTGAACAAATATTTTGTGTAAATAATTTGATAAATATAAATATATTGACTGAATATATATTATATATGTTGCCGTTAGAGAAAGCCTAAGCAATGCATTATCTCTTTCCTAGGCCGCTTTAAACGTTGTTAGTACTTTAACTGAATCTATGCAATAGAATACATAAAGAGATTTTTAAAAAAATGTCGCAATAATGATTTATTTTATTTAACCGTATTTTATCTGTCTTGTAACTAGTGATGTGGATCGGGTAAATACCCAGCGGGTAGGTAAATATTTTTTGGGTATTTACCCGGGTATTTACCCAAGGCCTGGGTAAATATCCAAAAACTGGGTATTTTACAAAAAATGCAAAAAAAGTGAATGGGATTTTTTTTAAATCTAAATATGAAATAATTGGTAAAAATGATATATACATATGTATTACACAGTTTATAATATTTTTTATTGAAAGACTTGATGAAATCATGAAAGAAACATATCGTGAACCAAAGAATCTTTCTTCTCAATGTCATAATTGGAGAAGTATAAGCAATTCATTATGAACTTCAGGATTTCAAAATCACAATCTAGGTTAGTCATATCCAAAATGAAAAAAAAAAGAAGCATCAGGGATGTTTGGAAGAATAAACTGAGAAGTTATTAAGACTATGGTGTTATTTATTTTACTGATATTTAAGTGATGACGTGGAAAATATAGAAACAGTTTTCACATTAATAAGCAAAAAAAAAAGCAAAATATTCTATTCTGTTGCCTTGCTCATTTGCATTTGCTCCCCTGTAGGGTGGGAAGGTAAATATTTTTTTGGGTATTTATCCGAAGGCAGGGTAAATCCCCTAGTAATTTCGCATTTTGAAAAAAAATTTTAGGTAGTATTAAAATGTGACTATTTTCTTTTTTAAACATAAACCCTAAAATAAAAGATTAAAAATTTTAAATGTTTATGTATATTATGTGTGTGTGATACAGAATACACCTGAACAATTGAACTAAGTGTGGAGGAAATTTCTGCATAAGATATAGGTAAATAAATAGTAATAATAAATTGAGCGACATTTCGTTACATTTTGATGTCATGCAGGGATATATTACTGGGTTATAAATGACCTTAAATTGATGTTTGCTTTTTTTTTGTAACCAGTTAAGCTTTTTACTTTTTGTAGAATGGTTTTTTTATACCTGAAATTTGGCTATCAACATTGATTAGGCATATCCAACACATTTAATGTGAATATCATATTAGATTGCTAAGCTGTTTCACACAATAATTCTTTAAATATGTGATCAAAATACATTTTTTGGGCAAAAATTTGTTTTGTATTTGATTGGTTGTACATAGTGGAATACATACTGAAAAGTATTTTAGTTGAATATAAATTTTTGAAATAAATACCTGGGTATTTACCCATTTTGGGTATTTACCCGGGTATATACCCTGGGTATTTACCCCTAAAAATATATACCCGGGTATTTTACATCACTACTTGTAACTGAAATACCAATCTTATCTTTCAATATATTACAGGTTACAAAACTTTTACAGTCATAAGTAATAGTTTGTCCCATTAATGAATGCTTTGAGCTTAATTTTAGTTTTAGAAGTCATTTTTTAATTGGAAGTTATTTATAGTTCAGAAGTAAGTAGGAGTATGTGGGGCAAAGTAAAATGGTTAAGATGACAGAGCTTTTTCAAAATCAACAAACTGGAAATTTGTTTTAAAAATTGCAGTACGTATATGTAGAACATTGCATTTTATAATAAAACTTGCATTGAAACATTAAAAAAAAATGGCAGTAACATTGTGCCTTTCGTGACTTTTTTTTTCATGGGACAAAGTGAAAAATGCAATATTTTTTTAAACAAAATAGTTTCTATTAGATTGCGAAAAATATGTGAACAAAATAATTTGAAAACAAAAGGATAGTTTTATAAATGAAAAGATAAGGAAACAATAAACTAATAAAGACATTTATTTATTATCAAATAAGTGAGAAAAAATGAGTGGATAAAATAGTAAGTGAATGAGAAAATATTCGATTATTTTGACGACTTTCGTGAGAGAGCTCGAATATTAGGAAGACCCATTGGCAGACCTGTATTTTGGAGAAGTCAGGAGGTCAGTTTCAACCTCTGGCTTTTGAATTTCAGTTTATCATGGACGTGGTTTTGACTGTGTTTTACGTAGTAAACATAGTTACATAGTAAAAAAAGAACTGTAATCACGAACAATATCACTGAATATCGGCAAAAAATTTTATTTTGCTCGACCCCTAATGAATGTTGAGTGGTTTTCTCACCATCTCCCTGACTTCTCTAAAAAGGAGCCCTGCCAACGTGTCGTCCCAATATACAGGCTCTCTCACGAAAGTCGTAGATAGAATCAAAATTTTTCTCATTCACTTACTATTTTATCCACTCATTTATTTTTTCTCACGTTCCATAGTGTATGTATGTACGTATGGATGCCCGGAACTTTTATTTTGACTATCCGCGAGTTAATTACAACGAAATTTCTCGTAACGTCTGTATGTATGCGCGAATGTTTCTTGCATAACTCAAAAACTGTATCCCGCAAAGGTTAACATTTTGCATGTACATTCTGAGTAGGGTCTGACTGGGCACCTCCTTTGTGATTGCATTCTAATGTTCCAAACGTACTCTCGGTTATGGTCGCCAAGATTTTGCCGCCAACATTACGATAAATTTAGCGCTTTTTTTTCCGAGTCTGGTATCAATTTCGGCGTTATAGCGAAATTTCATGACGTGTCTCTAAAAACACCTTTTTTCATAGGTTTTCAACAAACTAGGGATGTAATTAGTTAAAGATTTATCATGTTTTTCTTCTTGCTCACTCGAAGGTATTTCTACATTGTATTTTTGTTATTTGTACGCGTTCCATACATGCTTTATGCACTTATAGATTAAGATTACAGATATTTATAAAAACATTAATTTCTTTACATTTGAAAGCACACTTATCGGAACCATTCAATGTCACAGAGCTTAGCGAGTTTTTAATTTTTTTACGTAACCGAATACGTAGTCTATTTAGCTCACAAATTTGACGTGTTGTACTAAAGCTGAAATCTTTTTTGAACTCGAGAGCCAAAAGTTTGACAAAATCACGACACATATCTATCAGTCAGCAAAATCCGTTTCTCAGTGTAATCTGAGATTCGTGAGTCTCAAAGAAAACTGATATACCTCAACAAATACATTTTTACTAATCAGGATTTTTTGAATTCATTCATGATCTGAAAAAAAAAATCAGAATTGGAGAGGAACATAATCCAAAGTCATCTTTGTGTCGTGAAAAAATACATCAATAACATTTGTAAAAGGAAATGATTTCTTTGATTTAAAAATATATTTGCTTAATAGGCTCTCTTCTATATAATCTCTTCCCTTTGCTTATACGTCTTTCTTATTTAAATGGATCTTTTATTAAACATAAAGATGTAACAAGCCAATAAAATCGATTTCCAAAAAGAAAATGGAGGTAATTTTGAAATCAATACACTTTCTTATAATCATATATAAAATCTCTTTAAAATAACCGGAATAATTTTCCTTTAATGAGAAAGAAAACGATCAAAGAGAACTGGTGACGGAAAAATAATATCCTCCACAAAAATCTAACTATTTTCCCTCTCAAAAGTACAGAATCAGAAAGTAAAATGCATTGACCCAATTAGAACCAAATGAATCCTTAATTAAATTCCAAGCTAATCAAAAGACGATAAAAGGCGCCGACGTCTTTTGAAAACAAACGAATTTTACGCACAAGTGCTTTCTTTCGAACTTGGTGCTTTTGATTTTTGACAAGAGTGCTTTAACAAAGACTGTCACGTGACCCATGGTATTTTCCATTGACTAAGACACAAGAATCTCAAGGAAGTGAAAAGTTACTGAAAGTTGAGTCTAAAGTGTTTTGTAAAGATTTGCTTTAAATAAGGCCTAATCAATGGTTCAATGTCCTTAAAGTTCTTCGCTCAGACAATGTGTATTTCTAATGTTCAATCAGATAGATTTTTCCACATTTTGAATTTATAATTACAGTGGTAATTACTGATTTGGCTAAGGTGTCTTAAAATTACGCAAAAACGTTTCAAACCTATAAAACACACTTGTGATACACTACTTAATAAAATGTATTCATTGTTTTCTGAACCGTAAGCAAGGGGTCGACGCAAAAAAAAAAAAAAATGATTTGTCCACATCGTTTCACGGGTTAAATTTCTAGATCGGCCGTGTTGGACTTATCACGAAATTCTTGGACTAAAAAACACTTATTGGATTCGTAATCATTTGTTAATAGATGGTACGAGGGATGATAAAAAAAAAAGGAGGTTTAATGTAAAATGAAGAAGAATTTATTGTCAGCGCATTTAAAAGAACGCAAAACCAACTTGTTGATCCGAGCTTGGTACAAATCAGGTTCCTGTTCACTGAGCCAGGTCTCAGTTGATGCTTTCACAGCACTGTTTTAATAGAACAGTGTGCCGGATAAATCCTTTCCTTCAACCTCGGAAACAGAAAATGGTCACAGGGTTGGCAAATCTAGGCTGTGTGCAGAGTGCGACCCAAGATTTTTCACTCACATCGTCAGAATTATTCCTGCGTTTCTTGAGCGGTATGAGACCGATAATTGTCATGCGAAAGGATGATAGCTTCACTCATTAGGGCTGGACTGTGAATGCCAAATGCGGACGCATCCTTGCTTATAAAAATTGAAACACCTCGCACTTACACCCAAGACCAGTTTCTATCCCTCATGTCATTTCAATCACCCTGAACCGTCTGGGAACTTTCATTAGTACCCATCCGCATGCCAGCTATATAAAAAATAGTGCCACCTGTATCCACTCTGGTGAAACATAATTTCCCCACAATATGTAGTTTTCAAACGCTTCGGCTTGAACGTCTTTTTTACCTTAATAATCCCACTCATAAAAGAACGAAAGGAAAAATGACACATGAATCGAACGTACATTAACTAAATGTACATACGCTGATTAAATCGCTATCGTTATTTGCAAGGGTGTATTATGTTATTTAGTTGCATGCGGTTTATTCTTATGGCAGAAATAGGGTGGCCTTGGTAGCGCAGTTGGAACGCGCATCTTTCTCAGAAACCCAAGCTGTTGTGTACAACTTCCACCCTTTGACCCCTGTTTTTAACTTCCTTCTCCGTTCTGCTAATTCTGTCCTACCCTTTGAGCATTTAATGTACTAACTGTCATGTTAGGCGTGAGATCATAAACGGTTCCTGTGTGACCAAGTACATGAACTCGAGATGGATGTTGTCAATTGTAGCTACATTTAGCAGTGCTATAACAAATAGCTACATGTAGTTAGAAATTTGGCATTAAAAAGAAGAAAGGAACAAAAATGTTTCCTTGATAAGCATCTTTAATGTAATATTTTGCTTTTTCATATTCGCAGAAAAAGTAAAAACGCATGTCACATATGCATATATTTATAAAAGCTTTGAACCAATAAGAAACTGCTCACAGGTGTTGGGTACAAGTTCCACACTTGTACCCAACATTAAATATACACTACTACTGTATTAATTACATACGCATTAAATACAGTAGTTTCTTCGTTCATTACCCATATTTCCAATCAAGCCAGAATTAATCTTTAAGTAAAAGTTATCAAAATCATCGACTTTTTTTATTTAGAGGAACCATTTGTTCTTTGTAAATTCGCTAAACAGAATTTTTTGAGCTATTGCTTAAAAAGAATATCTAACATGTCACCTTTCAAAAACAAAAAATAATCCATACAAATCGGTTAATCTGTTAAAGGCTAAATACAGACCCATAGATATACATGAAAAATTCTTTCTTAATTTTTCTTCGCGAAATAAAACATATATTAAAAATTATGTTTTTTTTTAAACTTAAATTTTAAAAACATTCTCTAAAAAAGGATAATATAAAAACAATATATTTTTTTTATATAAAGATGACTTAGCAATCCTCGATTCAAATCTTGCTACGGAAATTTTTGAGCCTAAATAAGAGAACTCATACCAAACGACACGCACTGACAATCTTTGTGAAAATAAACAAATCCAAAATACGAAATTTTGCTCACGAAAGAAGTTTTTACGAGAATGTATGACCTCTAAAGAAAGTTCATTGATTTAGTTCATGTAAAATAAAACACAGATTGCGAAACAAAGTGTACAAATATTATTCCAAAATTGTTCCAATCTACCTTTGGTATTCTACAAAAAAAAAAAAGACCACCCCCTCCCTTCCTACTGTTCTCATTTTAATATTAATAGAACAGTATCTTAGAATTTGTTTGAGCTTTTGAATGAAAACAAAAGTATTCGGCCCACTCAACGCGAACCAACTATATCTGATGCCGAGAGAGAGTATTTTTAGTTTCTAGAAATTAAGTTTTAAGACTTTGAACGCATTATTAAAATCGCAAATAAAAAATGTTCCACGCAAAGTTTCTACAACAGAACAAAACAAAAATGGTATCATCGCAAGATGAATCTTATCTAATAGATTTGGCAACACTCCAAAGGCAGCGCCATCTTTCGTATTTTAAAAGATTGCAGCAGAATTATTTCTGCCGAAGCATAAAGATGGTAATTCAAGTCGGAAACAGAACGGAATTTTATGATGTTGCATTAAATTTGACGCTGCTTCACGTTAAAAAAAAGGCTTACTTTGTTTATTCTGTTGCCTAATTTACCCTTTGGTTTAATCGTAAAAATAACCGAAATAAAAACGAAAAGTAACAGAAAACGCTGGTATTTTAATGTTCGATTAATTACTTTATTTCGTGAATGAAGGATAGTTAAGCATTGATTTTTATTTGAATGCATCAAGTGATAACTTGTACTAACAGGAAATGACCAACTTTTATAACAAAAATGTATAGATTGCTGCAGACATGTAAATACACGTGTGGGTTTTAAGGAAATCCTTTTTCGATGCAAAATAGTGAGCTTATGGAAGTAAAGGTACCTGGAAAAAACCAGATCCAAATCTTTAGATACAAAAGCTCATTATTTTTTTTTTGAATTGAAGGTTCTTTGAAATCCTGAAACTTGTCTGGGCAGTAATCTTTATAGTAGCGTTACAAAATTGGGATTATTTCGTGATATTTTTCAGCACAGAGGTATTTCTTAATTTCTTGATAATTTGCATTGTTTGTGAACGATAATTTGTGGTAAAGAAGAGCTATAAAAATAAATATTCTCCTCACAAGCAATTTAACTAAGAAGATGACATCGCAAACAGATTTTACCCTATGTTTAGAATTGCACACTTTTAATATAAATATGGGGGCCGTGGTAGCCCGATCGGTAGAGTGTCGGATTCGGGGCCGGAGGGTCCTGGGTTCGAACCTCGATGGTCGAAGATCCACCGTCGTCATTAAAGGGGACTGGGCGACGTTAAATATACTCGTGGTCTCAATGTCCTCCAAGTGAAACGATACCTCTGGGGGTGCTAGTACTAGGTAGCTATTAGCTCCTGGACTAGTTCTAAATTAAGATAAATAAATACCTTTGTACTGAACAGTAAAGTAAGACAAAACAGCGTTAGAAGAAGCACAAATTTGTAAATTACAGCAGACACGTGTTTCGGCGTTCTCAAAAAATAATGAGCTGGATGAAAAGACATCCGTCTTTTCATCCATAAGCTCATTATTATTTGCATTGAAAAAGGCGTTCCCTGTAACGCCGAAACACGTGTCTGCTGTAATTTACAAATTTGTGCTTCTTCTAACGTTGTTTTGTCTTACTTTAGTTCTAAATTCTCATTAACTGTTCGATCCGGTGATGGTGCTGCCATCTATCGGTATATAAAATAATGGAGGCGAAGCACTTAGTATGCAGTCCTCGACATAAATACAGTTGTAGTCAGTTGTGACTCTGAATAGGAAAAGGAATAGAAATATAAATACGCTAAGACAATGTGACAATAACAATCCAAACACTTCAAGTAGAGAAAAAGTACATTTTGTGTAGGGTATTTGATTGCGGGTCTCCTTAAGCTTTGTCTATAGTTGCTAAACTGCATTAGGATCTTCTCTGGTAAATAATTATCCTGCCAAAACATTAATAAACTCAGTGGCGTACCTAGCATGAGTGACTTCCGGGGTGGTATATTATGGGTACACTCCTCCCCCCTCCCGTAAAAAAATTTAATTTGTAGTCTTCAAATGCATGTTAGCTTTATATTTTTCAAAGCACTTACCTTCAATATAGGTGTCCCCGGCCCCCTCTCCCGTAGCAACGCCACTGCTGTAGTTAGTACATAGTTTTTCGTAGAAGGTTACTGATTTATTCCATAAAGGTGACTTCTTTTATTCGGAAGGTTTTCGAAATTTTTAGAAAGATTTCAGGCTCATTTCAGGAATGTTACTGACTTTTACAAGGAAACTTGACTGTTCCGGCTAAAACTTTTCAACCGCTAAATCCATCGGAAGCTTTGCTGTTTTTTTTTTTTTTTTTCCGAAAATGTGACATACTGTAATTAGGCATATTAACTGGTCATTATTTTTCAAGACTTTTTTTTTCTTTTAAATTGCGAATCAAAAAATTGCAAAAATACACTGGAATTAAAAAGTTTTACTTGTTCGGAAGAATACATTATTATATTTACCTATTTTGCATAATGCATTTCAAAGTATGACATTTTGAACTTTTGTTTTGCTGTACTATTATTTAAAAAAAAATAGTTATGTCGCCTGTTATGTACATAAATTGTATTTCCTAACTTTTGTTTAGCTTAAACTGAAGTGAAGTGAAATATAAAAGATCAGGATTATTACAACCGCTATTAACTTAATGAACAAAGCTTAAAAATGACGACGGTTGACGTCTTTGTTTACATTCCACAAACATAGTGCACTTGAGTAAGGGGAAAATATTGCATTTAAAACCTTACTCATAAAACATCATTGCATTTCCAAAATTCTTTCATGGAACCCAAAAAGAATGAATAGCTTTCAAACGAACTCTTAAAAGAAAACATAAAGAAACTAGTGGAATTGTTTTAATGTGTTTAACGAACAGTTTGAGTAAAAGAAATTTCTTTAAGATTCATTCGGTGTTAAGTAAAACAGCAAGCAGCACGTAAAGAACATAAATGCGTATTGTGCTGCAAAGAATACGTTGAAAGTATGTGGAGAGGAAAACCATTTTTCTATTTTCGTCTGAGGACTTTGTTCTTTCTAATGTCATCATTTTGACAAAACTTAAAGAATGCAACGACAAAGTTTTTTCATTTATAAAGAAAATACATTTCACAATGTTTATTTTCAGTAGTCTTTTATATTATGACATATCTATACCAGTTCTGAAATTTTATACATTTCTGTTAGTTAAAGTAAACGATATAATTATCAAATAGAGAAGCAATGCTGAAAAATATAAAATAATAACTGAAATTCTATCAATAACAAGAATCCTTTTTTAAAACTCTTAAGAAATGTAGAATAAAATTGTTTTAACAAGTATTTTGGAAAAAAAAGTTGTTTGCATGAAATAAAGCGTAATTTCGTATATTATAATTAAAGTATTACATATAAATGCTCGACGAGCTGCAATAAATGCAATGCTCTAAAAAAATATGTTTTCATTAAATTGAATATAACCTGCAGATTATTCTCTCAGAAGCACGTTTTGTGTGTGTGTGTGTGTATATATATATATATATATATATATATATATATATATATATAACATACTGTTGATACATATTGTTTTCGCAGACATTATGGATTCCTAATTATAAAATCTCATAACTGTATTATAAAGCACCCCAAAAAATAAAACAATTACATATGATGCGATTGCTTCTTTCCAAATCTTCTAACTGATTAAATCTTTATAAATATTATCTATTCATTGCGTAAACTCTCAAATTGCAACTGCTAAAAAAGTTATGAACATTTAAACTAATTTACAATCTGTTTCTAAAAAACTGAAACATGATTTTCTGACATGTTGAACGGAAATTTATGAGTTTCTAAGTTTTAGTAATCTTGTGACAAAACAAAAGCATTTTTCTATATTAGAAACAAACATAAATAAGTTAAAATATCACAATGTTTGATTAATTAACAGAAAACTAATTCATCAGTTTCTAATTAAATTGAGGCCGCAAATACTGCTTTATATTTTATGCAATTACTGCTTAAGTATTGGATTAAAATAAGCAATTATGACTAGATTTGTAACTTTTTTGTGAATCATTTCAGTCGTAATTCATTATTAAAAACTGTTAGTTTTTAATAATGAATTAGTTAAAACTCCACCCACGCATTTCAGTCATGTTTATATATATGTTTTCAATTCAGTACTTAAATTTTCGTAGGTACGTTGAAATTAAACAATTGGATTTGCGGTTAATATAGAATGAAAATAAACCACCTGAAAACTGTTCATTTCTTTTTCATCATACAACAGTACTGGAATTTTAAAACTAAAGTTATAAAGTATCGATTCAAAAGAAAAATACTCCTTAGGTTATACGTTTTATTTTGGTTATAACAAAATCATAAACAAGTTGTTTTAAAAAAGCAACATTTTCACATTTTGGTATGCATCTTAAGTTAAATTTGAGCTTATATATCGCTCTGTTTAAGTTCTCTGCCGAGAATTTTGTGCCGTATTTTCTTTACTAATAATAGAGCAGAAAGTCTCTCGGTCTGGATGCCTGTAGGATGTCTGTGACGCGCATAGCGCGTAGACCGTTCGGCCAATTTTCATGAAATTTGGTACAAAGTTAGTTTGTGGCATGGGGGTGTGCACCTTGAAGCGATTTTTCGAAAATTCGATTTTATTCTTTCTATTTCATTTTTAAGAACATTTTCCGGAGAAAAATTATTATAAGATGGACGAGTAAATTATGAAATAATCATGACGTGGAATGGGAGAGCGAATGAACATAGCCGATTGGCGAAAAATTCGTCCGGGTACTACTAGAATTAAAAGAACTATGCGAACTAATGTCGTTTAATAATACTGTCGTGGATATTTAAAGGGCATTTTTTTGGCATTTTTGTCATCCATTGTAAGTTAGTTTTATTGAAAAAGGTTGCTTATTTGTTTTCCGGTGAAAAAAAGGCGCGAAAAAGGTATAGTTTCAACATTTCCCTAGTGTTAGTATTGAATCCAGCACACATGTCTTCAAATATCTCGAAAACTCATTTCTGATTAAACTGCTGTTTATTGCCCACGGCAGAATAAGCCTTGGAGTGTCATTATCCATTATATTATATACCTAAAAGTATGAATTAATACCTTTTAATACTCACCAACACTTAATCAAAGCATTTTGTTTAGCACTTGCAGATACTGTTCGACATAATAAATACTCGACGTTATGACGTATTGAACGGATTTAATTGACGTTAAAAATCAAGATTGTAATTTAATTTCACCAAGACTCACAAAGTGTCTTACTTGTTATTCAAAAATGTATGAAATATGTAAAAACTTTTTATGTTTCAAAACCTGTGAAAAATATCTCGGAGTAGCAAACAACACAGAAATCAATTTTCAAATTTGCAATTTAACTATTTAATCAATAACTCAATTTACTATTGAGTTAGAATTTCATTACGTAAAAAGTACAAAATAATCGCTAGGGAGAGATGACAAGAAAATTTGCCCCAAAATGTAAAATTTAACATTAGTTTTCTAGCTATTTCATTCATTAGGCAAGAATAATTGTACCCGCGAAAATCAATTTTAATACCACTCCAGGCACTGGATCTGCAAACATCATAAATCATCATAAAAGTCCTATTTACTCTCTAACAAAGTCCAGAACCAGAGACGAGCCTAAATAAAAGAATGAACGCCGAAAGAGATTGTATTTTCCACTTGCACCGTTGGCTTCACTTGCTGCTATTCTGAACACTTTCTTTTGCATTGCCCGTCGTAAAGATTCCACTCGCCTGGTCCATTGAATGTCCAACGAAGTGGGCCTTTCACCAAACATGCACCAATGGAACGATTTTCCGAATTTTATCTTGCCTAAGTTCTCGTATGCTTTTGTTGGGGGCAGTTACTGACGTCGACTATCGAAACTGCTGTGTTTTTATTGAACATAGCGCCTATCGACAGAGATAAGCTGTGCCATGTTTTCCTTTTCTGTTTTTCGTCGAAGAATGCATCAGACGATTCTTTTGTTGGAGGAAATCTTGTCAAGAATTAAACTCTAGGAATAGAACACGGGATTTTCCTATTTGAATTTGTCGCTATTTTTAGTTTACAAAAGAAGTTGAATGCTGCATTTATTTATTTTGATGGGCGAGAGAATTTAAAACAGTGTGATAGAACAGTTTGAGGACACTTCTTTGTCATAATTATGGGTAGATAATATAAATAAAACTACTTCTCAAAAATATGCGTTAGGACATTTTTTTTTTTTTTGTAAAAACAGTTTGATAAAAGTAAACAATCTCCTCAAAGTACGTTTAAATAAACTGAATATTTTTGTTGTTTTTAAAACAATATAATTAAAACATAATTTATATAAACGGTTTATCACAGAACACACACGTGTTATTTATGAGAATGATTTTAAATTGTAACGATTAAAATTAATTAATGAACTTAAATTCCCAAAACGTCTTAATGGCAGGACTAATTTTCTTTACGTCATCATCTTATATATAATAGCCGATGATCGAGTAACCCACGTGTCTCAACCATGAAATTCGCGCCACAGCATGATAATTATATAATAAGAGTTGGTATTGTTTACTATGCCTTATTGTGACAAGGCTGAACTCGATTCGGTAACTTAACGGTTTTACTGGTAAGGCTGTGTCATTTCAGAGGATTGAGGTACGAAAAAATGGTCAGTAATGAACGCTACCTACTGGAGTTTAGGGATAATCCACTGGAGTTAGGGTTACAATTTCACCTATCACAATATCACCAAACACGCAATAGCTTCGTTCAAAAGTAGAAGCAATTTTCACTCGTCATACCTTGACGAGCGATTTTATAGTTGGCATATAATTTTCCAAGGCAAAGTTTCCGATATTCAGGTAGCTAATTTCTCTTACACGCACTATTTTGGTAATTGGAATCTGGAAATGACTCTAGCACAATACGTCTAGCTAAATTTGATCTATATTAGCTAAAAAATATTATGTGTAAAATAAGAGTAAACTCAGCTATGCCAATATTCTAAAATTATATACCTATATATTTATCTACATTTATCCAGCAATTTTGAAATTTTTTATGACTGTTGCAGAAAGAAGCGCTAAAAGTTTGGATTAAAAGGCAAAGAAGAAAAAAGACTGAATCCAAATGTTTATCAACTTTTGATCAGAATTAAATCTTATGCAGTTAAACTCCGTTACAACGAACTTTACAGAATCGCAAATTTATTTCATTGTACGGCAGTTTAAGCAATATACTGGGTAATTGAAACGGGACTGAACTTTTGTTTCGTTGTACAGGTGTTCGTTGCATTGGTATTTCAGTGTATAGATCAGTTGCGCCTGCTTTTATACCAGAAGTTTTTTAATTTCACTTTTGCTGATACACTACTAATAATGACCATTTGTAAAAAAAATTCCTTTTGCAAAGTGTATTGAGAATAATTCTAGAGAGAAAGAGACTGTTCTAAATTTCGAATGTTTTTTAGTTACTGATTTTGCAACTAAAAGCACAAACATGCTACAGACATGACATACCTGTACAAAAAATGTGTTTAAAGTGTGTTTTAAAATGATCCTTAAAACTAAAAATATAAAGTCCGTAAAAGTTAAAGCAACCTTTCTCAAAAATTATTACTGTAGTTAAGAAATGGGTCAAAAGAAAATAACTAAACAATGCGTAGACGATGCAAACAAGAAACAGTTAATTCTTGACTGATTTACGATATTGCAATTCAATGCGCGAAGTTATAAACGACACGCAGTAGACAAAAAAAATAGTGTCCTGTGACATTATTTCATGACATTTTTTTAATAAAAAAACTCAATTAAAACAAAATAGTGATATGGTATCGTCATGTTGGAAATTGGTCAGGTGACATCATACTTTACAGAACAATACACTTCTAGGAATTGATATTTTTTTTTTTTTTTGCATTTGTCTAGTACTAAAGACATAATAGTACATATTCTGAAAAACAACCTTTTATAACTCCTTTTACACAGCTAAAAACGTTTTTGAAACTATAAACATACTTTCATTTCATTTTACATATTTCATTACAGAAACGGTATTTTTATTATTTACAACAGGTATTGCTCGTAGTCCACTACAATTCCTCTAATCGTTTGGAAACTTTCGAAAACAAAAAAAAAAAAAATCTTAATAGCAAAATTATGTTTTACGTCACCGGTTCAATTCTCTTTTCTAAGTTTTTTTTCGTGAATACTTTCAAGATTATGCAACTTATATAATTTGAACTTAACACTTAAATACACAAAAATACCTTTCTTCAGGAAACTGCAAGAAAAAATCTTGCCTGTAAGTTGAAAGAATGTTAATTAAGCATCAGATAAAAAATAGATAAAACTTTTCTTGTAGGTTGAAAGATTCTGAAATATAGAGTTGTAGAAAATTGTGCAATTTAGTTTTGAAATCTCAAAAACTTCCTTTTTCAGTAAAAAGAACTATTTTTAGTTAAATTATACTTTTATTATGTAAAGCAAACTAAAAAGAGCGTTAACTATACCTTAAAATTCCATTATCAAAATGTTAACAGAATTAAGAGAACTATGTAACCTGTGGTGAAAAAAACAACAACAGCAAACAAATAATAAATTACATGAAAAAGATAAAATCTCCATATTTCTACTGGTTACGTAATTATTCATTCATCCGGAAAATGTTTCTAAAGTTTTAATTAACATCAAAAGTATTTCAAACATTTGAAGTATTGTTCTTTGTCAGCCAAATAATTGTACGTTATAGAAAAATCAAATTGGAAAAAAAAAATAAGGAAAAAAGGGGGGAATTTTCAAAAATCCTTATTTTATCGAATATGAACAAACATGAGCAGACAGATACCAGAAATAAATCACTCTTGAAAAGAAGGCATAAAAAGCAGCCACATTCCATTCTAAGAGATAGGATTACTTTACTTTCGAAGCCAAATCTTCGGAAAAAAGAACAAAATGAATGAAAAGAACGAGAAGATTAGGTCGGTGTGCTCAAGATCAGCCATTTGTGATGAATAAGTATTTTTTTTTTCTTTTTAAACGAATAAATGATCTGAATATTTAAATACGATAAGAAACGATTGAAATATGAGACAAAAAATGATTTACATCTTGTAGAATTTCGCGGTGATCTTTGATAGTTTCGCATCTGAGGGTTTCTCGTTTAAGAAGCATTTTCTTGATCTGTTAAAAATGAAAAATGTAAGTTCAACGTTTTTAAGAAATAAAAGTTTTACTTTGTTTATTTCATTTTTTTCTGCTCATTATTTTAGTTAGCAATCATGAGTTCCAAAAAATTTTTATTGATTATAATATCTCATTAGTTGTCAAAATGCAAGCACTATTTGAGGAGAATACGGTGTCCAGTATAATCAGTGTCAAGTTGAAGTAGGTGTATTCAGTAAGTTACAGGGCTAAGGCAGAAATACATGAAAAACACCGCCAACTCAGTCATTTCCAGCCAAGGACCGCAGTTTTTTGCTTAGCACTCACCAGCCCGGCATAGGAGTGACTGAGCTGGAGATGGAAAAACCTCTTAAAGAAGCCAAGAGTGCCAGACAAACTGGTAGCAAATATTTGCTACCAGTCAAATTTGAAACTGTAGTCCTCGGTTGGAAATGACTCAGTTGGCGGTGTATTTCATGTCGAAGTAGGTGTATTGCACTGCTGAGTATGGAATTGGCAAATAAATAATAATGTACTATTTATTATAGCAAAGTGTCAAGAGTT
This sequence comes from Uloborus diversus, assembly GCF_026930045.1. NCBI lineage: Eukaryota > Metazoa > Arthropoda > Arachnida > Araneae > Uloboridae > Uloborus > Uloborus diversus. The sequence continues at coordinate 141,116,755 of NC_072735.1, read as the reverse complement.
GAACTGTCAGTTATAATGTACGTGTGCACCATCGTTATTAACATTGGTTCTGTTCCGTAAATAATAACTATTTCCAAGCAATGAACAAATTATAATGGTCTTGGAAACAAATGAATTGGACACTTGGAAACAAATTTCCCCGCGTTCAACAAATGTTACTGTCAATAATCAACATTTTGACCGTCTGTGATCAGTCAATAGCTTTTGAAGATAAGGTAAAAAGTACATAACAATTACAAAAAAAAGCTGCACCTCTGCCTCCCCCACCCCCTTTCAAAAACCATTAAAAAAATACTATGTTAAAGGTTAAATATTTAAAAAATGTAAAAAAAAATGCAGCACTGAAAGATACAAGTGTGGTTTTTAGACCTGTTTAGATATTAAACGGGGTGAGCTGGTATAGGGGGAGGTTTTTATTCTGAAATATTTAAAAACTGGCAGAAAGTTAAAATGATCTGTTTTTAGATTTTACTTCTAGCAATAAGTTATTAGGATGAGTGATTTATTATAACATTACACCATAAAGGAAAATTAATAATTTAGTGCAGGCATTTTTGAAATATATTTGACAAGTTAAAATAACGAAAACAAAGCTTATGAAGCCAAGCAAATTAAACTTTTAGTCCTGACAGTCCATTTATTTATTTGTGTATACTTTAAAACTAAAATCTTATTAAAATATGTCTTTTTATAAAATATTATGTTCTTCGATAAATTACTTAATATAATAGCTGACCAATTCAGATTAAACGACGGCGATATGTAAACAAAGGTGCTGTACATACGTACATACATGCATACATATATTCTGCCGTGGGCAGGTAGAGGGCAGTAACTGCTTTTTTTTCTTTGCATTTTTATCATATGTTGTACGTTAGTGTTATTGTACAAGCTTGATAATTTGGTATCCGTTGAAAAAAAGAAGCGAAAAAAACGTCTAATTCCAACATTTTCCTATTGTTAGCATTGAATCCAACACACACACACACACACACACACACACACACACACATATATATATAGATATATATATCAATAGTGAATGTGGCGAGTGTTCAATTTCGCTCTTTCTCAGAAACACATTTTCATAAATTCACCATGTTTACATAAACAAATAAATAAATCAGATCTAAAAGAGGCTGACTGCGTTCTAAATATTAAAAGTCCACACACAAAAAAAAAAAAAAACGGATAAAGAATGGTATTTGAAAAACCTATTAACGTCTTACAGGTTTCAAAGATAAACATCCCACAGAAAGCGTATGTGTTTTTGGGGTAGCGGGAAAAAGAAACATTAACAGTACATAGTGTGTAGCTGGAATTCAAGATGTTACTTTGAATGTTTTTTCATGAATAATTCATGCAGTCATGCGTGAAGGCTTAGCGTTGGATTACGGGAATCAAATTCGTCCAACGTCAATGTTTTCTGAACCGATATTGTACGTAGAGAATTCCAAACACTGCCTCAGTGGTTTTATGTGTATGTACATAGACACAAGAATTTCATATCAACATAAAAAAATATCTTTGAGGGAAGGGATTTGGAAACCATTTTCCCTGCAATCGATTATGTGAATGAAGGCCTTAATTTTCTTATTTTAAAATATTAAAGTTTACTTTTTGTTTGGACGATCTTTTTAAGAGATGGTAATTTATCACTTTTTTCAGATGAATTTGCATTTTGTGAGAAGAGCAGTGAATTAAGTCTTTTATTTATCCACTAAAAATGTAAAGAGTTTTAAGATTTCTGTCTTTGTTTTTTTTAAGAACACTGTTTTTTTTTATTCCTAACATATTTAATATCGGCAGAAACAATGATAAAAAATGAGAAAAATCAAAAGGCCAAAATTAAACACACATCTCTAATTCCTAAAATTATAAAAAGTGTTTACACAAATTATTTAAAATGTACATGTGTTTAAATAGCTTTCTCTCTCTTTTAAACCAATATTTGTTTATAACTTAAAGGCTATTTATGCATCATTATACATTTAATCTTAGTATATAAACAGCAATTCTTCCCCACGTACATTGTATTAGTTTCATTACATTTGTTAATATAAAAATGAAAAATAACTGTTTGAAAATGTATATTTTTTCAAAACCGAAAAGAAACAGTTACTAAATAAATTTGCAAATTTCCTAACGGTCAGAATAGCGTTTGAAAATATTTTTGTTAAAAGCGTTTGTAACCTACCTACTGTTTTAATCATATGGCGGGACTGCAACACATGACCTAAAATATAATCTGTTTTACAGTAAAAGTTCTTGTATACATCAGATACATATTTTCCTTGAGCTAAATTTTATTTAAGTCGCATTGCTTTCATATATATCCTGAAAAATATTGCAATATACCTTTTGCGGAAATTTTAAATTTAATCTCCCGTTTTCGTTCCAAAATATTTAACAATTTAAAAAAAATAATGTATAACTATTTCTCCCACTCAATTTCATTTTATCAATACGGAAACTTATAAGAGTTTCAGTATCTCCACATTCTTCCTAATGACAATAGTTATTTCTGTTTTCCCGAACAACGTCAAAATGCGAGTTATATTTGAAAAATAGCCATTTGATAAATGCTTCTTCCAGTAAGAAAAAAATACTTTCCCCATGTCCCAAACATTCTTCAATGCAACAAAATACTCAAGATTTCAATGAAATCAAACTTCGAGAGAGTTTCACAAAAAATTTAGCAGATTTTATTTTTTTTTATATCAAAAGTTGGAAGCAAATATTAACTCACGCTCCCGATATTTGTCGAAATCTGTAGATTTCAATAAACCACTGGGGGAGAAGGATCGATTTTTCTCAACTCCGGCCAATAATTCTTATGACACGTGACGTATAGGGAAATTCTCCTCGCCTGATGTTTTTTCATATTCTTCTAAATTTGCTATTTTTAGGATTTTAGAATAGGAAAAATGCTCGTGCCAGAACGGATTGCGCTGTCTCAATTTCGATTTTTTGATTCCTGTCACATTTCAATGTTGAACGCCTTCTGCATTTATCATCGAATTGTGACAAGAGTGAGTTTCCTTATTTTCTTTACAGGCACTGCTGCAAAGTTTTACTTGAAATTGAACGCCAAGATCTATTATTGGCTTTAAAAGTTTTTGCTCACGTAGTGGTGGAAGTTTCTTCATAAGTTTATACGCATTCTAAAGAAGACATGTATTTTTATTTAGTTCTTTTCCAACTCGCTTCAGTTAGATTATAATTTAAGAATTCAGTTTTCCCCGATTCCGCGTTGCGAAAATTTTTCATTGCATAAAAATATTTTTACTTTAGCATGAGCAGAATCAAGTTAAAATATTAGTAAGAAAGAAACATTTTTAAAATTCTTTTAGTGCTTACATTCTTTTTTTACTTTAGCTAAACATGGAAAGCGATACAAAAGTTTGCGATTATAATTGTTTTTTTTTTTTTTTTTGTTTTTTTTTTTACGAAGAACTTTTTTTTCAATTTGAGTTTTTAATTTTTCCACGAGTTAACTTTTATAGGATTGTTATTTAAAAGTGTCAATTAACTTTTTTTTTTCTCCTTTGCGCACTGAAATAAATGAATTTAAAAAAACCCACTAATAAAAATAAAAATAACTAAACAATATAACATGATGAATTGTGTTGGGCTAAAATTTTCTTAAACCGTCTTTTCGTAATGTGTAAAAGCTGAATTTTAAGCGCTCTCAATGTAGAGAAATAAGAAATAACTCAGAAATTTTTTTGAAGAAATGTATTATTAAAATATTTCTTTTAATTATCTCCCCGCATTTGATTATCTTAGGAAATTAACATTAGACACTTCTTAAGGACGTTAACTGTTTAATAACTATCATTTGGCTATTTTTTATTTCAGAATCACCGGGACATTTTTCTCAATGAAACAATAAGTAGTATCTATGTTCTTGTTGCTAGTGCCACTTGGTAGAGTCAAACCCTTTTTTGGGAAGAAAGAAGAGTTTAAGCAGAAGGGAGTGGCTAATCACAATGGGGGTGTAATCCATTGGGGAGGATTTCGTCTGAGCCTCAAAAGATGGGAGCATCACTTCCACAATTCAGTTGCATTTCCGGAGGGGGAGCAGCAAGTATTTAGGAGCTCTGTACCCATGGTTACAGCTTGAGACCGATCACGGGACTTTTAGGTCCATGGGTTTAACGACTGGCTTCCGCCAGAAAAAGTCGGTGGGTATTTTGCGGCATGAATTATAAGAAAAGTTCTCTATCCGCTGAACTTCCTCGAAAAAAAAAAAAAAAAAAAAGTAGTGAAACAGCTAATATGGATTTAAATGCTTTTTGCATCACAGCACTAATGTTCTAAAAAATTCTCATTATGGTACATTAGGGAATGCATTGCATCCTATTACATTTCCTTTACCCTAAAAATGCTCACTTTATTTTCATAAAATCGACAAAAAAAAAAAAAAAAAACCTAACATAACTTTCTTATAAAATATAGTGATAAACTCTTCTCAAAGGAGTTTAATGCCTGCCATTGAGTTTATATTCAAACTCTCTCTCTAGAGCATTAGCGACGTTTCTTATTTTAACTTCTCACTTTTGGAAATAAAAATACTATTGTCGAGATTAATTCACATCATATATGACTCTTCCCTACCCTAACTTGAAGAGACATATTTAATGAAAACGATGTCCAGTTAATTCATTACTCGTAAATATGTGGGACTCGAACAACTCTAAAATAATAAGTAATGGTTCCTGCTGCGCTAACTTTAATTTCATAACCAAAACTGAAAATTTATGATATCAATGTTAGCTCGAATTATAAAATGCACAGAGAAGGTGGTATTTCAATGTTTGTTATTTCCTTTTTTGCTACTTCTTTAGGCATATCATCTCAGTGTATGTTCAGTAGATCTGCATAATATATTGGGAGTTGAAAGACATATTTACCGCACACCTTATAATATTGTACACTGCATATACAAGTTCTCAGTCCGGGACACAAAAATCGTCAAATTTTATTATTATTATTATTATTATTATTATTATTATTTTCATCATTTTAAAAACTACTCCGTTTTCTTTTGCTTAAAAGGACGTTTGAATCTTGTTTCTATCTTAATTAGAACGAAAGATATATTTTTTTTGTGGCATGCATTTAACTAATATTGCATGTAACTTTAAAACTTTGAACGCGTTTTTCTCCGTGATGCATTTCTTTCCAATTTCTTGTATTCAAACACTTATAAGTCAGGAACCAATAAAGTAATGAAATTTGGAGCTTATCTTTTTCAAACAGTTTACTTTAATTTTTATTCGGCGAATTTAAAAAAAAAAAAAGTTTACTACCGAAAATACGATTTTTTAAAAAGTATCTTTGAATTTTTTGAAATTTTCTTCAAATATTTTTTTATTAAATTAATATTTTTAAAATCGCAGAATAAAAATTAAAGCTTAGATAATTGTGCATAATTTTTTGAAAAAAAATTGAAAATTGACGTAGAATATTTTGAGTTATAGTAATTTAAAACAACCCCATATTTAAAAAAATAAATAAATAAATTTAAATATTTTTTTTTATTATTATTATTTATGTTATGATTTTGCTTATTGAAAAAATGGTGAATCAGTGCAAAGAAATTCAAAATTCTAAAGTATTTAATTAAAAAAAATGCAAAATGTGTAAAGGACCTTCCTTAACTTTTTCTAATTTTATATTAAAGAAAGTACTTACTCGGATACTTTGTGTAGCAACTCTTGGACGTCTTCTATTTTACATGGTGAAAAATCCAGATGGGTCTTGGTCATGTCAAATAATAAAGTGTCTGTGACGCTCATAGCGTCTAGACCGTTATTCGGCCTAAGACCCCTATATAAATGAGCCGACGCATCAGCTTAAGATCACCCATTTTGCATCAGAGCGCGTGTTTGAGTGGTTGTCTTTTCTAACAAGTTATCGCGTTTGGCCACTTCTCAGTGCGAGCAATGGGGTGGTTTCCTTCAGTCAAAAGTTCTACTTTTAGTCTTTGAAATAGATAGAATGAGCAAAAAAAAAAAAAAAAACAAATAACATGGACCCAGAAAATGCGTTCATTTTCCCAACAGTTTCTTTTTAATCAATTTTTTAAAATGTCCGATTTTTCAAACAAGGCGTGGTCTTGATGACGTCACAAATGATGCACTTCGCCGCTTCTTCGAACCGTGATTCCACGTTATGATAATCAAGCAGCAAATTAAAATCGCGCTCTACGCTTGCTATCAACCATATCGTTGCCAATGCACGTGAGTAAAGATGCGAATTGAATATTTTGTTCTGTGGATGGCAACCTTTAATGGCATTTCATCATTTGTGATGTCACACGACAGAATAGTAAACATTGAAAGCTTACCGATTTAAGTATTTTTTAAAAATATTAAACTTAAATAAAGTATTTAAAAAATGTTCAGATCCAATGTTTATAGGCATGCTCTTTCAGAAAAAAATACTTTTAAAATTTCGGAAACGACCCCATTATTAGCGGAGAGTGAATTGTTCAATAAATGAATTATTATTTTTGGCTAATTTGGCCAAACCCGAAACTTTGCTTTTGTAACCCTAGCTCCGGAACAATGAAAAATCCGATCCAAAATGCCTCAACTTAAGCTGAAGTGTCGACCTGTAAAAAAGGGGCTCTAGTTCGGACGATTTTCATGAAATTTGGCACTGAATTAGTTTGTAGTATGAGGGTGTGCACCTCGAAGAAATTTTTCAAAAAATCGATTCTGTTCTTTTTCTGTTGCAATTTTAAGAATATGTTACCGAGTAAATTATCACAACGTGGACGAATAAATTACAATAACATGGACTAGCAAATTAATATAACGTGGACGAGAAAACTACCATATGCGATCATCGGCAAGGAACTGAACATAGCAAATTAGAGAGAAATTCATCGTCCATTATTTGTAAATATACAGGCAAACCAAATGACCTTTTAATTTTCTACTACGGGCAAAGCTATGCGGGTACCGCTAGTTTAAAATATAGCAGTTCTGTGAATTTTAATTTTCCAAATTCGACCACTTTCCCCTACTAAAAGTCATTATTGCCTGTAAAGTGTTTCACAAATGTACACCGTCCATGGTTTTCTGTTCAGTAAAGCATTAAACTCTTGCCTGGTGGTTAACGGGATCGATACCATACGGTCGAAGATCCTTCGTGATCGCAAATGGTGACTAGAGCACGTCAAATTTGTCACGGTTATAAGCCTGTCAAGTTTCCACTGAAAATAAATGCCTCTGAGTGTGATGAGTTGAGGTTTGTTATGTTCCTGTTCCGGATCAAAAAGCCTAGTTGTCTTTATGGTTCAGAATTGTCCCTCCCAACCGGTAAACCACGCGTAGTGGTTAATACCCTGGAGTTTAATTTAATGTCACAACTAATGTCTCAGAAAAATTAAAATCAAAACAATATTTCTTAAAGCTTAAATGGATTAAAATCTTAGGACTAAAGGAGAAGTTTTGTAGGTTATCCTGAAACATATTAGGTAAGTTCTGCAGCAGCAGAAATTGTATTGCTGAGGTGGACGTGAGATATTATATAGCCTCTGAAAATACAAAAAAAATATGGGTTTGTTTCATTTATTCATTAGCGGTACCCGCATGGCTTTGCCCGTAGTAGAAATTAAAAGATCATTTGGTTAGCCTGTATATTTACAAATAATGGGTGATGAATTTCTCATCAATTTGCTAGGTTCATTTACTCGACCATACTATTGTAACTTGCTCGTCCGAGTTATAATAATTTTCTCTGTAAAATGTTGGTAAAATTGAAATAGAAAAGGGAAAAAAATCGGTTTTTTGAAAAATCGCTTCGAGGGGCAATGCGCGTCACAGACATCATGCATATGTCCGGATAGAGGCAGACTTTCAGCTTTATTATTAGTAAAGATTTACTACTTATTTTTTAGAAATTTAGTATCCGCGGTATAAGAATTGGTGTATCTATCGATAGTATATCGTGGTTTTACTGCAATTCAACATATATCATTTATGCAACAATTTGCTAGCAAGTTACAATATAAAAATATTATTTATCTTTACTAATGATAAATCTGAAAGTCTCTCTGTCCGGATCTTTCTCTGGCTGTCAGGATCTCTGTGACGCGCATAACGCCTAGACAGTTCGGCCGATTTTCATGAAATTTGGCACAGAATAAGTTTGTAGCATGGGGGTGTGCACCTCGTAGCGATTTTTCAAAAATTCGATTTTGTTCTTTTTCTATTCCAATTTTAAGAACATTTTCCCAAGCAAAATTATGATAAGATGGACTAGTAAAGTACCAAGTTATCATAACGTGAAACCGTAACATGAGCAAGCCAATTGGAGAAAAATTCATCATCCATTATTTGTAAATATACAGGCGAACCAGAAGACCTTTTAATTTTCTACTACGGGCAAAGCCGTGCGGGTGCCACTAGTAAAGCATAAAACACGAATAATGGAATAACTTTCTATATTTAAGTCATGTGTTCGTTGCCTGGGATAATATTCAGGGGTTAAAATGAATACGTTCGGCTAAGCTTCAAAACGATAAACATGTAACAGTTTACTGAATATTGAATGATATGCTCCACTTGCAGAACTAATCTTTTGAAGCTCAATTGAACAACAAGTTCTGCAATTCAATGATCGTTCCAGATGGTGTCGACATGACTGAGGTGAAAATGTCGAGTTTCCGAATTTCGAGCTTCTGGAATTTTCATTTCAAACTGGTAAACTGAGTATTAAATTTCCTGCGGCTGCTGCTTCCAAAATTGTTTCGATTTGCACATTTGCTCAGATAATAGTTGAAAACTGCATCAAGTGGTTGCATTGTGCTTTTTGAATAGTCAAAGGTTTAGTTATATCGTCATAAAACATTTGCTTGGATATTATTATTCCATAAAATACCTTGAAAAGTGATATACTCTCTAGAAATGTACCAATTTGGTTCTAGGAATGTGCTGACGATATATTATTGGAATAGACTATACTACTCTTCAACATATTCTGAATGTACATTTTTAAGAAGACTAATTCCTTATTGCTTTAATACAAAATATAGTATTTACTTACCTTATCAGCTTGTAAAGATGGATTATTTATAATTAAAAATATTTTCACATGAAACCAATCACGAGGGAAAGCGGCGCATGGAAGAACATTTTTAAGAACTTAAAATATTGATTAATTCACTTAGGTAAAGATTTATCAATAAATGTTAGCAAAATTGTGAAATAAAATATTTTTTTTTGTAAAATCGTGTGAAAGAAACTAATGAACGTTAATGTAACAATAAAAAAAATCATTCTAAAATGCCAACTGCTTGTCCAAATAGTGCACTGGCAAGTTGGACCATAATGGAACAAGAAATCTTCTAAAATAATACTTGATTCTTGAGTGATGTATCGGTTATTTGATAAAAATATACATACATCATCACTTCCACATAAAATACAATTATATTTTACGAAAATTTCTTCCTGAATATAAGGATTTATAGTAGTGTTTTTTTTTTTTTTTTTGGTTTTTTAAATTGTAATCAGTGAATCAATGCAAAATCAATGCAACTAATATCAACTCAGAACACTAATATAAGACATGAAGGGATTAGACAAGGATCGTGACAAACACTATTGCAACGTATCTCTTCAACGTGCTTACTATTATAATACTAAAGTGCACTTGTTATTCTAGGCTTAATGCAAATGTGGCGAAATACAAATATTTTCTATGAGCAAAAAAAAAAAAAAAAACTGATTTTCAAGGATTTTTAAACCGAACTTCAGATTAGGTTAATATTAGACTTCAAAAAATAATCAATATTTTGAGGAAATAGGAAAATGTATTAACTTGTTTCAAATAATAATATGCCGAAACGATTTAAAACCTAGGTATTTAAAAACAACATCGATAAAAAACTGTTCTACGTACACATAGGTTTTTTTTTTTTTTTTTTGTAAAGGCCTACCAACTCAAAAGTTTCTACCCGACTCTCTCCTTACTTCTTTTTTTATTAAATCACCTAACTATATGAACTGCAAGGAATTTGTAGACCATGAGTAACTTACTATTCAAATCCAAAAAAGAAACATTGTGTTGGATCAAAAACGACAAAAATAACTTGTCATGTTGAAGTTTAGAGCTGTTTCAAATGACTTCCAAGCAAATGTGATAAATCTGACGTTTTAAATTAGATTTAATTGAACTTACAAACATATGATGATCGGACTACATTTCCAAATTACTCCAGTTGAATTTAAAAACTTGTATCTCATAAAATTCAAATCTTTCGGTCATTTAAAACATAGTTGAAAACTTTTATTTTGCAAATCATTGAATACTAAGATTTGGAATCTCTACGAACAAACCATTCAGCAGGGAGTCAATAAATTTTGAAACAAAATAGTTTCATTCTAGGCTTAGAGTACAAAAGACACAAACTCAGATCTTCAACAGTATTCTAATATTTTAGTATGCTACCATTAAAGATTAATTTATTATTGTGTTTTGATTAAAAATCCTTCAGCTGTTATAGCATATTGTGTTAGGGGAAAATATAACTACTGTAATTCTTGTATGCCTATGAATTCCCAATAAATACGAACAATCTAATTTTAACAAGCTGTAAATTCCGTTACTCTTATATTCTTATTTTGAATTGCTTTCTGATTGTTAAATATTTACGTAGTTTAAAATTATCATAGTTTTTGAGACAAATAAAACTTTCATCATAATCTGCAAGATATTTGAAACTTAAAAAATTTAATTCCTATTATTTCCGAGTATTTTCCAAAGTTGTATGTGGTTGCTCTTATCTGAAACAGTTTGTGGATGTCTTGCTGAAATCGCTGATGTCATTTTTTTTTCAAAATAAGTCTTAAGAAATTAATATCAATAATGCAGCAAAATATATCGTTGTCGCGAAAATTAGAAAATAATACACAACAGAGAGAAAAAAATCAAAATTTCACGAACGCAAAAATAGATCTAACAGTTACATAGACCTTGTGCAGCATCCGAATTTGATTTAACTAAATACTTAAGCCATAAATTCAGTGGATGTTTTTATAATTTTCAGGTGAACATCATTCCAAATTAATGGATCACTTTGGGGAAAAAAATAGTTTTCTTCAATTTTTTTTTTAATTATACAGCACGATGATTCCTGAAATGTCAGGAGAGGGTTATGCTTTTTATGAAAATACCAATGAGCAGCTTGTAAAACAAGCGTGCTTGGGGTCAAAACGATCCCTCTCGTAATTCTAGTGTTAACTTAATTTATATATTGTGGGGTCAAGTTCATAGCTAATGGCAAAATACTCGTCTTACTGCTGTGTAAATTTCTAAAAATTTGCATTTACGATGTACAACAATTTATCATAGTGTCACCGAGGGTGTTTCTGCAGGAGCATCGCAAATTGATTGAGGTTCGAAAGAGGGGGAGGGGATTTCGCTTGCGCCAAATGAACAGTACCGGGAAAAAAATCTTTGTGTTTTCACGATTAAATAACAAATAAGTGAAACAGAAGTGTTTACAATTTTTAGTCTAATATTATTTATTTTATTATCTTGGTAAGAAAAAAAAAAAGTTTCTTACAAATGTAATACATTTGTCTTTTGTCGTTAAATTTCGATACAGCTATTTTGCCGTAGACAATTTTAACAACACGCAAAAAATACAATATTCCCTTCACGAAAAAAAGGTTTATCTTTTTCACTTATTTCTCAGTCTAATTAATGTCAATACTTCTAAATCGATGCGTGTTACAAAAATTTGCTGCAAAAGAAAATGAAAAAGAAACAAGATCTTTTCAAAGAAGAAAAAAAAAATATTTCCGTAATGGATTGACTTAATTACGCTTCTAATTGAATATTTGCTTCCAATATGGAAGTCTGCATCAGTCTAAAAGAGCGCCTGCATTGATCTGGGCACTGATATCAGCGCAATTTTTTCCAGCCTCCGAATCTTTGTTTCGGTACGCAGATAAAACGCATGTCGCACAAATTAAAGCAATAAGCATCCAAGCTAAATTATTTCCGAATCATTAGTTTAACGACGGTCTCTTTAAAAACACATTAAGAAGGAATCGCGGAAGCAAAATGTAATTATAACACGTCTGTCCCTTGCCTACAACCCCATTGTGTTCATACCCCCTTCAACACACGTTCATGATTTTTTTTCCCGGGGTTTGTAGTTTCCAGAGGCTGGTAGAAGGGGGGATTCTAGGCAATTTGTGTTTCATTGGGGGTTAAGTAACAACGTGTTCTGAAGTTTTCGGTTATTAATCTTCTTTATTCGCCGAATTCAGGATGTTTAGTCGGGTTTATTCACCAGTGACACAGACATCTTTGCTTTCAGATTCAAGATTTTACCTTTAATGACCTCAGGATGTTATTCATTTTGGTGCAATTCACGCATACAGAAAAGCATATACACTCACTGTCACGGACCAATTAATTAGGAACCCAAAATCGGTATTTTTTCGGAACTCCTTTTGTATGGATAACTGCGGTGATTCGTTTGGACATCGAGTCTACAAGTTAATGGAGTGTATTTACCTCCAGAAAGCACTATGCATTGTCTGTGCAGCTTTTTAGATCTTGTAAATTAGATGGAAGAGGAGAGTGCTGCCGGATACGTCTTTCCCCCATATCCCACACATTTTCTATTTGGTTAAGATCCGGGCTATGCAGTGCCTAGGGAAGATGTTGGAAGTCAGGCGGATCCTCAGCAAACCATGTTTCAACATTTCTGCCATTATATCTAATTATTGCATGGCTGTTTGTTTACCCTCGAGGAACACCAAGGCACCACTTCCATACCAGCTGCATATCAAGATACTCAATTCAGACCAATACACAGTGCACGCATTCAAATGCAATCTCCAGTCTGCCAGACACTAAAACAAATTCTTAATGAATCCTAATTTGACTACACACATTGTAACATATTTTAAAACACAATAATAATTGAACCATTTCTTTCAAAAACCAGTGATGTGACACACTAAAATTTCGAAAAAGCCTTTTTACCTTCGTATTAAAATTTTTAAATAGGGAATACAATGTTTTAAACTAAAAGCCATTTTTACTATTTTTTTCTTTTAATTAACAATGTTATAATCATCATTGAATAATTTAGCATGGTGATATTCATGTTTTCCTAAAATTAGCAATTTTAGCGGTTGCCTGCTTTTACAAATAGTTATATTATTTTTACCTTTGCACTATTTTTCATGTGCGTAGTTCAAGGAGCTCAAATTTTGCGTACAAAGTATCAGAAAATAAACACTTACATGCAAAATTATATTGTAAGCATAATTTTGGAGCCCACATTTTTTGTATTTTTATTTTTGTTTAATAGGAAATGTGAGTTTGATCTCTGAAAAATGAATTAATGTCGCCGATGATGGTTGAAAATATATAAAGTGTATTCTTATCAATTCTACGTTTAATAAAAGCGGAAAAAATATACATGTTTCGCTGACTTGAATTTAGTTCTAAATAGAACGGAATCGTTTCCAAAATTTTAAAGGTATTTTTTTTTCTGAAAAAGCATGCTTAAAAACATAGGATCTGACCTTTTTGTAAATAATTTATTTAAGTTTAATATTCTTAAAAAGTATTTAATTTGGTGCGCTTTCATACTTTATGCTTCTGCCGATGACATCACAAATGATGAAATGCCATTTTCAGTGTTGCCATTCACAGAACAAAATAGTTAAATCGCATCTTTACTCACGTGTATTGGCAACGATATGGTTGATAGCAAGCGTAGAGAGCAATATTTAATTAGCTTCTTGATTATTAGAACGTGGGAACGCAGTACACAGATGCGCCAAAGTACATCATTTGTGACGTCATAAAGACCATGCCTTATTTTCAAAATAGGACATTTTAAAAAATTAATTAAAAAATAACTGTTGGGAAAATGAGAGTATTTTCTTGGTCAATGTTATTCTATTTGCTTATTCTATCAATTTCAGTGACAAAAAGTACTACTTTTGACTGAAGGAAACAACCCCATTGTAAATAAGGTCAAATTGAAATAGAAATTACTACTTTTTGTCTCTAAAATTGAAAGAATAAGCAAAAAAAAAAAAAAAAAAACACGGACCCAGAAAATACTTTTATTTTCCCAACAGTCATCATTTAATTTTTAAAATGTCCGATTTTTCAAAACAAGGTGTGGTCTTTTATGGCGTCACAAATGATGCACTTTGGAGCATCTTTCTACCACGTTTCCACGTTATAATAACCAAGAAGCGAATTAAAATTGCGCTCTACGCTTGTTATCAACCATATCGTTGCCAATACACGTGAGTAAAGATGTAAATTAAATATTTTGCTCTGTGAATGCCAACACTGAATGGCATTTCATCATTTGTGATGTCATCGGACAGAAGCGTAAATAATGAAAGCTCACTGATTTAAGCAATTTTTAAAAATATTAAACTTAAGCAAATTATTTAAAAAACGGTTAGATGATATGTTTTTAAGCATACCCTGTAATAAAAAAATTCTTTTAAAATTTTGGAAACGACCCCATTGTAAAAAAAGTAACCAAACTCAATAATTTACGTTGCAGAAGGTTTTTCGGAAACTCAGTTCGTGTTTTTGTTTATATATTTATTTCTTCACTGATTTCTTTTTACTCATTATACGAAAATTTGGCCTTTCAGTGCCTGAGTATAAATACTGAAGATTCGAAGGCTTTAGCGGTTTTTTTTTTTTTTTTTTGGCAGAAATTTATTTATTCGTTTTCTTGAGCTATAAATAAATACATAAATAAATAGATAGACTCATTCGTGTATTTTTTTTTCTTTTTTACGTTGGTTGATTTTTTTTTTTTTACTGACGCTTTGTTGCTACATATTTGTCAATACCATACGATTAGTTAAGAACTTTTATTATTATGTAAACAGCACACTATAATGCTTTACAGTACTTACGTAAAGAATAGCATATTGATGAATGAAAATGCAATGAGATAAGGGTACAGCATACAGTTTTTACATCCGTATGTAAACACAAAAATAGCCCAAAGTTTCAAAGAGTAACAAAACTACGAACACACCAATTAATTTAGAGATACAAAATAAATATAAGTTTTTAAATTAAATGATCAAAACAATGATAGCGCTATAACGTTTGCTCTTCTTTAGGAAAATATCAGAAGAAACTGATATCGGCTGACTAACTTACAATCAAAATATACATTTCTTTTTTTTTTTTTTTGTCTCCCAAGTTTCGCCAACATGAATTTTGCTCCCCCCTGTTTTTTCGATTTTAATCATACACCTTTTATTACATTAAAGAGGGGAAGAAATTGGAAATGTCGACGAAACTGGAGATAATCACTTTATTTAGCCTACTTTCATAGTAAAAGTGAAAACAAGAAGAAAAACTACGTAAGAAAGTTAAATGCATCTTAAAATTCATCAACGTTAATTAATTTATTTATTTTAATTTCATACGCTGTTCCCCAAGAAAAGTCTGACTATGTCCTCACAAACATTGGCAAAGTTACGGAATTTAAAGGGGACATTACCGACTCCGAGTCTTTGAATTTAAAGCCTTCGCCTCCCGGCTCTGACTCCTTTACCCAAAAATCAAATCGATTCCTACTCCGCAGTTCAGGTTTTTACTGTGAAATAACTATTGTTGTCGTGAAATTGGTACACATATGCTGCATGGCAATATGACACCTATTACCAAAAGTCGTACTAAATTGATACCAACCTTTGTGGAAGATAAGTTGCTCCCATTTTTGGTTTATAACGCAATATAAAATGGTTTTACGTAAATATATTCATATATATATATATATATATATATATATATATATATATATATATATATATATATATATATATATACATATATATATACATATATATATATATATATATAGACATACATATATACATATATATATATATATATATATATATATATATATATATATATATATATATGTGTATATATATATATATATATGTGTATATATATATATATGTATATATATATATATATGTATATATATATATATATATATGTATATATATATATATATATATATATATATATATATATATATATATATATATATTAGGGTGTCCCAAGATATAATGGCGAAAAAAAAATTTGTGAAATCGAATACGCATACCCTCCAAATTTTTTCCATTTCACCTCAGAAACATGAGAAAAAAGTTCCATTGCAATTAAATAACGGGAACCCGTGCCGACTTGAGGTCAAAGTTGGACCTAAAATCCTGTAAGGCGACTACAGTGGAAAAATTGCTAACTGCATAATTCATTACTACACGCGACATCAATTTATTTAAAGCAGATATTTACAACAATATTAGACTAAAAGAAACATTACTGTACATATTTTTAATTCAATGTTTGCTTTTTGCAGTCAGAATAGAACGTCCTCTGCTCTTGAACACAACGTAACAGATTGTTTTTGTTCCTCATCAGCTGTTAGCAAACCATGAAAGTTCTGCATCATTTTTACCGCTCTTTCAGCTGCATCGTTTACTGCACTAAGCTTTGAGACAGTCTTTTTCACATAAAGGAATGAAATATTATTGACCATACCATAAAAGCTGGATGAATTTTTGTAGAGCAGCTTTTGAGATAATTGGGTCCACATTTTCGTACACTTTTATCAAAAAGCACAAATCTTTTTTGGGTGCTTTGACTGTCAAAATGCATTGAAGCCATGGTTTCACGTATACTGTCACTACAAAAAAGCAGACATCAAACAATGCCTTCATTTTCCTTCGTATCTAATTTTAGTTGTGAACTAAATATAATAGTTTTAGGGAGTAAATCGCTCGAGCCATCCATCGAGCTTTGTGCATGACTCCCGGTGGTCTTATTTTAAATTCATTTTCTGGTATATCCACCTAAAAATATGATAGGCAGTTCTGTCAACTCTTGATATTCATCCCTGAGCGTAATATTAGTAAGTTCAGCACGGTAAAAGTCAAGTAAATTTTCCAAGTTAGGGTACAGTTCGGAACAACTCCGCAGCTCCTCCATAGCACTGTATTTAAGTGAGATAGATCAGTTCATATATGTGATGGCGGCAAGCAAAGGAAAGCATTTCTCTATCAAATTTTTGCTCAAGAATAGCGCAAGAACCACTTAAAGGACCTGTTCTGGAAGCTGTAATATCACAACTTAACTTTGTCTTCGAGATTCCAATCTAAAACTGCCTTTCAAACAGCCTTTGTTTGTTCTTTTCCTGTGGAATTATTCAGTTTAGACTCAGCAATGAGTTGTTCCGTCACATCCATATAAAATAACTATAGATAAGCGATCTTCTTTTGATTTTTGAGCACTCAAAGCAGGCAACAGTCCCATCTTCCTCTATTTTGATTAAACGAAGTGCATCAGCATGTGCAATATTGAATCAATTGTTTAAATTACTTGAAAATTCTTGTTGGCGCTGCCTGAATACTTCTTGCAGTTTCTCTGCATTTTTTTGTAAGTCTCTCTAGATTTGATACAGGTTTTTAAGTTTATTCACACAATTTAGCAATTTATTTTTTGGTGGGAACGCGTGCCTTTTCCCAAAAGATGATGCATTCCCGAATAGCGATATTTGCACTTTCACTGATGGTTAAATTTACTTCTCGAATGTTATAAAACAAAACCGACAGAACTTGTCCGTTAGAGGGAAGTTTCAAGCCCGTAGTTTGTAGTTTTACGACTCCTATTAAAAATATCCCTTTTTTCAAACTTTGCAATTCCACTGCCATGTTTCGTTCCCTATGGAAGGACTATACTCCGCTCGCTGACCGGAATGTATTCGTACTGACATGTTTGACGGTTTGCAAATTACTACGGATAAGCCCCCCCCCCCCCCAACATATGTTTTTCTGTTTTCATTTGTTTTCTGTGCACTATTTACAGCTGTTTTGAGCTTTGAAAAATATCGCGTCGCCAGCATTAGCTTGCTTATATGAATACACGTGCTATTTACACGTTTAGGCCTTTAGGCGCAAGTCGGCACGGGTTACCCTGCTTCAAATTGCATGAAACTTTTTTTCCAACGGTTTTGATATAAAAGGAAAAAAATAAGAGGGTATGCGTTTTAAAAAAACGACTTTCATTTTTTTGGGCCACCCTAATATATATATATATATATATATATATATATATATATATATATATATATATATATATATATATATATATATGTAGTTATTACAATCAAATTCAGTAACACTGCGGATTGCGGTTGATGATTTTGTCTATTGCTCAAACTGAAATGAACTCTTGAAGTGGTCCATAGTTAAGTGGTATAAGCATAAAAGCATTTCCCAAAACTTGTCAACAATCAAAATAATTGTTTTTCAGTGAATATAATTGCAATTGCAGCACATCAACTTAATCATACATTCATCTATTATAAAATATAGAGGCGATTATGCAACAATTTCTACACTTCCTCCTACGCGTGGAAATAATTATCCTTTGAAGGATAAAATGCAGTCTTTCACGCATACCTCTAAAGAAATGCCGACTAAATTATTGCGCCTTTTACATTTCCGGCGTCGAACGCTTTATTACCACAGTGGGGTAGCAAGTCAGGCCACGTGAGGTTTGCGTGCGTCTTTGCGCTTTTGGGTGGGGTCAGAGTCACGGCTTTTATCAGTCATTAAATGTGGTATATTTGACGTCACATTTCATACGTTGTTTAAATTTTTTTCACGTAGAAAGCATTTCTGTGTTCTTACTTCTTTCAGTTACACTAAGGAGTATATGCATTGGGATTTGCCTTTTTTTTCACTCCAATGGTGCAACAATTTCAAACTATGTGTTTAATAACAATGTGGCAGATTATAAAATAATTGACACAAAACGTTTGTTCATTTAAACTGTAACTATAACTTGCATCATTAAGACATTTTGTATTAAGTAACACAGCATGTTTGGAATATAATTATTCGACACTACTTAAATTATGGAGATTGTTATAAGCCGAGATTATACACAAACAAACTAGGTTCAATTACACTAAACGTTATTAACATGTGCTACAAATGATATAATGAACACAAAATGTGTTACAAATGATTTTTTTTAAAGATAAGAACACATTTGACACTGATTGGTATTTTTTATAAGAAGAACACACAGCAGAAAAATGCAATCAGTTGCACTACAATCCTATTAATGTAACAACTAACTCTTCTCACCAATTTTCTCAGCAGTTTTGCATAAAGCTTCTCATGTAATTTTACATTAACATCCAGAAATAATTTTACATTAAATTCAACAAACATTTTACAGCCATAATCTGCAAATATTTTCCGGCAAATTCTACCAATTATTGTCAATCAAAAATAGCAGCGTCCAATATCGAGGTTATAGACCTTTTAGAAATGATACACCTCTTCAACTATTACAAAAGCTTGAAAAAATATTATATAAGATTTTCAAGACGCAATCATTTTACCACAGTACAAAACCGTAGAATATAAACGTACAAAGCTTCATTTCATCCTATTGTTTCTCCTTATTATTATTTTTTAAGCATTTGATTCAGAAAATCATTAGGCTTTTTGTAGATCACGGTATTTGCAAGAAAAACCATAATAATAAAAAGTTATCTTATTGCAACTTTTGAAACTACCAAGCAAAACAATAACGGTATTTTCAACATCTGTTGCAATTTGTATAGATTTTAATTATACGGAAGGAAAAAAGCCAATGTAGATAAGCTATAGTCTCTATACGGCAGACCTTTTACTGGCCGATCAAAAATATTCCATAAAAACCGATATTTTCAAAACAAATTTCACACAAATTATGTCTATTTAAGGTTATTCTTTTGTTTTCTTCAATTTTAGGAAATATATTTTTATTAGTATTGTTGTTTTATATCTTACTTGTTATATTTCGTTAAACATTGAAATAACTGTTCCCGAGAACGTTCTGCTGTTAAAAAATCGAATAAAAGAACACACTTTTAAATCTTTTATTGCTGGATGTATTCAATTACTTTAAGAAAAAAAGACTTTAAGCAACATGAACTAATAATTATACCTTGCGATATCAACTTTAAAAGCAACCAGCCAATCACAATTATCAGTTTTACAATGGTCTTGAAATGTGTACCTTATTCATCATGACATTGCATTAGTTCCCAGTCAGAAAACCACTTAAAATATTCATTCCAATGCATTTAATATTAATATACTTCTACTCCCTTTCCGAACAAGAGAACCTTATTCCATCTGGAGATAGCGAACCGATAGCACAGGACCCCTTCCCCCATCCTCCTATCTAATTAGAATTCTCTAAAGTACTGCACGGGGACTCAAAATATTTCCCAACTTTCCAAACACTGCGCAGGAATGGTGTAAAAGGAAAGGGTATAAACACTGATAACGCAACCTCAGAGAGTGCGAGCGTGCCCAACCGGCTGCTTACCCAAGACAAAGAATCATGCGCAAGCTAACACTTGATTCTGATGGGGCATCATTAGTTATATCCCTTCTGCCAGCGCTATGACAAAGCGTTGTACTGAATGGCCAGCCAACTGGAATAATGGAGCGAGGCATACCTAGAATGATGGCACTTTGAAGATAATGTCCCCAGCATTATCCTAAGACCGCAGGGAGTCATGCTTTTGCCTTGATAGATTATGTCCCCTCACCTACAAGATTAAGCACCAGAGAGCTTAAGGAGGTGTTCCAAGATTTTTTTCTCTTCTCTTTCGCTTTTTTTTCGCGTTATTTATTTATGCCTGTGACCTTGTTTCCTCCTCTTTCTGCAATACCTTGTCTTACTTTTAATCATTTTTTAAAAAAATCTTTTTTTTTTCTTTTCTTTTTTTTTTTAACAAAATTTTCTTTTTAGTAGAATATTTAAATTTCATTTTTACATGCAAAAGTTTTACCACTTTTTCAAATTGTATCTTATTTGCTACACTTGGGCTAAAGTTAGATTCAGCTTAAAAGAAAAATTGGTCATTAAAAAAAAAAAAAAGGTATTTATCATTCAACTCAAATATAGAATTCCAGGCTGAAATTCAATTAAAGAAAACTGAACAGGATCAAAATTGAACTAAGAGTAGGATACATTTTAAACTCAATTTGTTTCATTTTCATGAACAGTTCATTTATCATGAAGAAAATCAGCATAAACTGTTATTTTTAGTAGTTAGTAGTTGTTCATTGAAATCTGAACAATTACAATTTATTGTAGCAGTATTGAAAATATTAAAAAGTAGTTCAGGGAAAAAAAACTACTAATTGAGTGAAGATGCGATAAAAAAAAGTAAAAACTCATGCAATATGTTTAAAGTATATAGGGAATGATCCAATATGCTTATTATTACATGTTTGTATTATGTATAGTATATTATTGATTTTTTTTTTAAAACTTTTATTAAGTCAAATAATACAAAGTTATTTTTAACATGGTTCCAAATTTGATAAACAAATTTATTTATTTGCACTAGTAACACCTGTGATGTTTTATGGTCACGTTCATTCATGAATGGAGAAGAATACAAATTTATTTTGCATTTCTTTTTGAATATTTAAGAAAACAAATGTATTGTTCTAATAATTTAAAAAAAAAACACATTTTAGAAATTTTTGTAATTTTATTTACCGGTTAAAAAGTCTCAAAATTATATGCTAAATATGTGATATATTCCGGCCAAAATTGTTTATTTTTACTTCCTTTTACAAAAAGGGAAGTATTGCATTCGGTGAAAAATTTTCACTCAAAATTCGGCCTTAATTTCCATTTTGCTCACCCCCGAATTAATGTTAAGTTTTGTTTTAACCCGACCACACGCGGATAAATGCCTAAGACCGTATAAAAACCCGAAGTATCCATTTTGACATTCACCGAGTTAGTTACAACGACTTTTCTCGTGACGTCCGTATGTACGTATGTATGTCGCATAACTCAAGAACGGTATGTCCTAGAAAGTTAAAATTTGGTACACGGACTACTAGTGGGGTCTAGCTGTGCACCTCCCATTTTGGTAGCATTCGGGTGTTTATAAAGGTTTTTTTTTTTCCCCTTTTTGGGCGGAAATCATTGTTAATTTCGATGTATACTCAAGTGATGTTATAATTTGGCTGACACTAGGTGATATATCGCCAGTCTTTTGGTTGCCAAGTTTTGTCGCCAAGTGGGCGACAAATTTGGCGATTTGTTTTTAAAATCTGGTTTCAATTTGGCTACTGGTGGTAATATTTGGAGAGTAAATTATTGAATCACATTAAAACTGCCAATAATGGGAAAATGACATTAAAATTGGAGTAAAAGGAAGTCATGTGATGCACAGATCAGCTCGTTTCATTATCAATGAAAGGGATACCTAAATAGTTATGTGGTCCTCAAACTTACGGATTAAACTTAAATAATCCGTGGTATTACTTGGATTATTTATGTCTCGAATCTCATAACATTTTCCATTGATAGCATGATCCTCAAAACCACAAAACGCATGTTTGTAAATTATTTTAGATCTTCGAGTGTTCTGACAATCATGTCCTTTTATATTTACGATTAGACGCGGGCAATGTCCTCGACGAGAAAATAATTAAAGAAACGTCAAGAACAAATATTGCGTACGTGCAAATGAATGTTAGGCGAGCATTTTTTGACATTTGAAATAATTCGATGATTTGCATATGTTTATGCGAAAGACCAGCAGCAACGCTTTTTAAGAGAAAATTATGATCTCATTAATAAAGATGAATTTTCGGAACTAGAAAATGGGGCAGAATTTAGAATAGTAATTATTGATTATCGACATTGGAATATTATACTTTTAAATGTACGTAGTAAAGTTTGATGTCTCTTTTTTTTTCATCGAACTGTTTCTTCTAAAGACTCGTGAATTCAAAATTTTACGATGCAGTTTTGACAATGTTAATATAATCACCTCCAGGTATAAGGCTTGCTTGCTAGGTAACTTATTTTTAACGATTTTAAACCTGTATATGCAAAGTTTAATTTTACCACAGACGTCGGTGCTTCTGTAGGTTTTCTTCGATTTGGTTATGTTATTATCATTTTTTTTTTCATTTTTTACGTACGATTTTGCTAATTAAGAGACAAAAGCCTAGCAGAAGCAGAGTAATATATTGAACAAAAATCGTCAGAAAGTAAGGGATTTTATTGCTACATTATTACTATTATTATCATTAATATAACTCTCATCAGTTTGACTTTTATTAGTATTAAAATTATTATTATCATTGCTGTTATTATTATTATTATTAATAATATAATTCTTACTATCATCATCATTGTTAAAATTCTAATAATTATAATTATTATTATTCTTTTGAATACCTTTATTATTATTATTTTTATAATTGTTATTATTTTTGTATTAATTTTTATTATTATTATTGTACTGATTACTATTATTATTACTACTACTACTACTATTATTATTATTATTATTGCATTGATTATTACTGCTACTACTATTATTATTATTGTATTGATTATTATTATTACTACTACTACTATTATTATTATTGCATTGATTATTACTGCTACTACTATTATTATTATTGTATTGATTATTATTATTACTACTACTACTATTATTATTATTGCATTGATTATTACTGCTACTATTATTATTATTATTGTATTGATTATTATTATTACTACTATTACTATTATTATTATTGCATTGATTATTACTGCTACTATTATTATTATTATTGTATTGATTATTATTATTATTACTACTACCATTATTGTATTGATTATTATTATTATTATTACTACTATTATTGTATTGATTATTATTATTATTACTACTACTATTATTGTATTGATTATTACTACTACTACTATTATTATTGTATTGATTATTATTATTACTACTACTATTATTGTATTGATTAATATTATTACTACTACTATTATTGTATTGATTATTATTATTACTACTACTACTACTACTACTACTACTACTATTGTATTGATTATTATTTATACTACTACTACTATTATTGTATTGATTATTATTTATACTACTACTACTACTACTATTATTGTATTGATTATTATTATTATTACTACTACTAATACTACTATTATTGTATTGATTATTATTATTATTATTACTACTGCTACTACTATTATTGTATTGATTATTATTATTATTACTACTACTACTACTATTATTGTATTGATTATTATTATTATTACTACTACTACTACTACTATTATTGTATTGATTATTATTATTATTACTACTACTACTACTATTATTGTATTGATTATTATTACTACTACTACTACTACTATTATTGTATTGATTATTATTACTACTACTACTACTACTATTATTGTATTGATTATTATTACTACTACTACTACTACTACTACTACTATTATTGTATTGATTATTATTATTACTACTACTACTATTATTGTATTGATTATTATTATTACTACTACTACTATTATTGTATTGATTATTATTATTACTACTACTACTATTATTGTATTGATTATTATTATTACTACTACTACTATTATTGTATTGATTATTATTATTACTTCTACTACTATTATAGTATTGATTATTATTACTACTACTACTATTATTGTATTGATTATTATTATTACTATTACTACTATTATTGTATTGATTATTATTATTACTACTACTACTACTATTATTGTATTGATTATTATTATTATTACTACTACTATTATTGTATTGATTATTATTATTATTACTACTACTACTATTATTGTATTGATTATTATTATTATTACTACTACTATTATTGTATTGATTATTATTATTACTACTACTACTATTATTGTATTGATTATTATTATTACTACTACTATTATTATTGTATTGATTATTATTATTACTAATACTACTATTATTGTATTGATTATTATTATTACTACTACTATTATTATTGTATTGATTATTATTATTACTAATACTACTACTACTACTACTATTACTGTATTGATTATTATTATTACTAATACTACTACTACTATTATTGTATTGATTATTATTATTACTACTACTACTACTACTACTATTATTATTGTATTGTATTATTGTATTGATTATTATTATTACTACTACTACTATTATTGTATTGATTATTATTATTATTACTGCTACTACTATTATTATTGTGTTGATTATTACTACTATCATTATTATCATTATTATTATTAGTAGTATTATTATATTTCATTTTTATTTTTTTGAAGATTGTATAAAAAGGGAACGTTTCAATAAATCAAAATATAAATTTACTAAAACGTATGAAATTTACGAGAGATTTCCGGATAAATGCTTTAAGTAGAAAACTACAGCTTAGTTTTTTTTTTTCCTTTTTGCTTGGATGAATTCTAAACAAGATTATGTTTTTTATTTTATTTTATTTATTCATTTATTTATTTATTTTTTGAAAATGTTAAGACTTGACTTATATGTTTTAAACTACAATTTCTAGCTTTTATTTATTAACAAAATTTTACACTTTCTTTTGACGAAAACTTGCAGCAAAAGTGAAATTCTAGCTTTTTAAATTTACAGATAGAAAGTTCTAGTACTCTACCAACAGTTTAACACAAAAAAAGTTTTCTGACAAAATTTAAAATGTTTCTCGGGGCAAATTTGATATATTTAATTCTTTAATGTTATCATTATTGCTATTATTAATATTGTTATTACGAATACAAACACAAAAAATATGAATTTAATACATGCAGTATTGTGTACTCATATAAAGAACGTCTGCATAAACACATATTTTGAGCTACAAACATTAAAATGCAATTCGGAAACAAGAAAAACAGCTTCGGAAATAAGTATAAATAGCGAAAGGAAAGCAAGAACGAAAAAAAAAAAACATTGAAAGATGAACTCATACAACATTGCCAAAGCAAAATGCTTGAAGAGAACAACTGCAGTAAAATAAAAATTACTAATACTTCAGAACATCATACATATGTACTTATATATTGCACGATATCTTTATCTTGTAATCCCACTGCTGGCTGCAGATTTGTTTTACCTTTTTTCCTCCTTAAACATTTGAAATAGAGGAATACAAAAATTACTATAATTGAAAGAGGGCGTTAGTATCTAAATTTAGTTTCTATTCTTGAGTCTCCAAGTAAGCTATTTTGTGTTGAGTCGTACTTTCATGTTTTCAAACTGAATTTTTTATAAGAAATATGCATTTCTAAAAGTACTTTTTCGAAAGAATGTAAACATAATACTATTCCATAATGTCATTTTTTTTTTCGTTGTCTTTTTGTCAAGGGAGAAGAAAGAGAAGTCTAATAGAAAAATCTGGCTATTCAGTTTCTTTTTTGTAAATATAAAGCTCAGAATAGGAATTCCAGGAGTATATTTATTCTCCAGGGATATAAGTAAGCGACTTATAGGAGGAAATAATACGAAACACACAAATATGTTATATATTTAAATTTGATTTTGTTCATATGATATCTCATTTATCTTCATACTTGCATTCATATTTGCGCAATCATTACATGAGTTGGAAATGAATGCTTAGAATAAAAGAAACGACATAGCTGTTTATTGTCAGAGATAAAAATAATTATTATATTTATTTAATTTTCATTGTAAAAAATGGAGGAGAAATACGGGCTAAAAATATTGGTAATTCAAAATTGAGTTACTTATTCTTGATTAAATATTTATTACAAAACATATATAAATAAAACATGCTATATTTATATTTTAGTTCGTTAAACTTTACAATCTGCAGCATACATTTTTTTTTTTTTTAAGTAGAAATTGTTTGTTTTTTATCTTGTAAATTCAGTATTATAAAATATTAAAAATATCATATTGTATTTTGTAGTAAGTTACCGCCCTAAAGCCAGGGCTAAGGCAGAAATACTTAAAATACACCGCCAGCTCAGTTATTCCATCCGAGGACTGCAGTTTCGTGCTTTTTAGCACTCATCAGCCCGGAATAGGAAACACATGAGCTGGAGTATTTCTGCCTTAGCCCTGGCTTTAGGGCGGTAACTTACTACAAAATACCATAGCTTTACCATCAATCTTTGAGTTGAATCGCACCATTGATGCGGTCGCTCATCTGGTTTGCTAATTCTGCATTAGCTACCAGTTTGTTTGGCTCTCTTGGCTCCATTAACAGATTTTTCGCCTCCAGCTCATGTGATTCCTATTCCGGGCTGATGAGTGCTAAAAAGCATGAAACTGCAGTCCTCGGATGGAATAACTGAGCTGGCGTTGTATTTTAAGTATCATATTGTAGTTTGAAAGATGTAATTATTTAGAGAGGAGAGATGAATTTGAAAACATAACACTAAACTCCTTTTTTTCAGCTTTATTTAAGAGCTTAATACGTTGGTCATGACGTAATTAATCAGCTCGGTGATAATGTACAACATGTTTAATAATTGATAATGTTTTAAGGTATAAAATTAATTGATCTTTCTTACTCAATTCGTTTTTGTACACTATTTAAACTAGTAAAAAGGAGAAAATGTCTGGCACTATATTACGTTTCTTTCAGTTTAACTTTTAAAATGTTCTTCTTCAACATGAAACTCTGAACACATTCTTAACTGAGTCTAAGTACTCCTATAGTCAAACTCAAATTTTTGAAATATTGGTTAAAAATATCCTGCTTAATGCAAATAGCTATTCTATGAAGTACGCTCGAAATTTTACTTCATTTCTACGAGTACTTTTGCAGTTGTCTATTTCATTTATTTATTTATTTATTTATTTATTTTTTGGATAATCCCAGCATAAATTTAGATTTTTTAAAATTATTTTCAGTTATAAGGATGCGCAAATTCAAATATTTTAGTAGTACTGGAATACTCATTTTGATTTGTATTGAACTACAAAGTGTGATTTTTTTTCTAAATTAAGGTATAAAAATGGATATTGCAATTGTAGAAAACAAAATAATTTTACAAATTTGAAAACATCACAACATTTTTTTTTCCAAAACTTTAAACTATATGTTTATTTTATATTCGTATTTGAGAAAACTTTTAATTTCCAAAGAAAACATTTTTGAAAGTAAAATACGTAACTAAAGAATGTAAATAAAAAACAAATAATATTTTGCTCAAAGTTTTCTTAGATCATCACGTTATTCTCATCAATAATTTTTACGTTAAAACAAATATATCATTGTATCAAAAGCAAATAACTGCAGTAAAATTTGAAAAACAGCATTTAGAACTGCAAAAAGATTATTCAGGGTCAATAGAAAATCCATTTCCAATGCAAAAATAAAATTATAATGTCTGCAAATCTTATTGCTGTTTATGCAGTTAAAAACCTGCTCCTTTGTTTTTGTTTTACATCCAAAACTTAAAATTATGTTGATAAATGTTTGATAAAAATATTAATTAATCATTTAAAAGAATAAAAAACGGTTTCAAAACGCAAACGCACTTACATACAGCTCAGAAACATTGATAAATAAACCAAAGTTTAAAACATGTATCCATAATATCAATTTCGTTGCTGAATAATGTTTCGTTTCTTGACCCAAATGGCGGAATCTCCATGATATATTGAAACGCATCAGTTGGTGGATCTTCTTTTCAATATTTACCACCCGTCTTCGTAATCATGATAGATGTTCTGTCAGCATTCCGTGTGATTGGCCGACGACCGCACCGACGCTGGATATACGGGGAATCATTATAAATTTATTAAGCTTCTGATCTAGGAACATTACCACCTTCCAAGACATGGGTGGGTAGTTTGTCGTTTATGAGCACATGTTCCTGGGGTCGGTGTTTTGAAATTGATTCAGGAATCTTTTATTCTTCAATAAGGCGAGATTCATTTTATCTACTTAGAATCTCCATATCCCCTGCTTTGGTTTAAGTAAAAATAGAAGTAGCTTATTTATATACATTCATTGTTTGTGTTAGATTTCTACACAATAGTAATGATTTCACGAACATAGTATTTTTTTAGTTGCATTAATTATTTTATAACTTTTTGGACTTCGTGCTTCGTTAATGATTCTGGATTCTTCAACTGTTCAATCAGGCAATATTCATTTTATCTACTTTGAATCTCCATATCCCCTGCTTTGGGCCAAGTAAAAATAGAAGTAGCTTATTTATATACATTCATCGTGTGTGTTAGATTTCTACAACATAGAAATGATTTCAAATATTCATTTTTATGTTACATTAATTCCTTTTAAAATTTTCTAGAGTTGGTGCTTCGTAAATGATTCTGAGTTCTTCGAATGTTCAATAAGTTGGGATTCATTTTATTCAGTTAAAATTTAAATAATCTTAGTTTTGGTTAAGTCAAAAATAGAGGAGCTTACTTATTGGCTGATTATCAATGAGATGATAAGTGTAACATTCGGTTTACAGGCGGAAATAGACGCATATATTAGTTTTAAAGGATGCCAGCTTTTGTTGAAGTCTATAAGCCTCTAAAGTAATCAAAATCATATTAAAATGAGTCAACCACGTGCGCTAATTTTTTGCTCCCTCCCAATTCAGATTGTCTCGTCCTAACTGGACGACTGACAGATTCATAGTAATTGTGGGCAAACTGTATCTGCATCCAAATTCTATGTTAAATTTATATAAATTGAAATAATTTCACGGAAGAAGCCTGTTTTCATGCTATATGAATTAGTAAGGTAGACCGGGGCACGTTTACGCCGTGCCATTTTTCAAAAACGAGTTATAACTAGAGAGCCAACAGTCATACCAGATTGATGTTTCTCCCTAGCAAGAAGGACAAGACAGGGTTCAACGTCTTCGATGTCAAAACGCAGTCCCAAGACAAGTAATGCGAAAAGAGATACTTTATTTTTGTTACCAAAATCTAACAGTGATGAAGATGACTAAATAGTTTCTGTTTTTAATTAGCAATAAGTCCTATGATTTCAGTTTAGCCTATAAAATGATCTTTAAAAATAATAAAATCACAAATAATTAATTAAAGTGTTTTAAGAGAAATAAAATATTAAAATTTGGTTAAATATCTATTTTACTTACTATTTGGTATCATTTTTAATATGCATTAAACGTGCCCCACTCGATGCGTGCAACCGACTTGGACTCAAAAAAAAAAATTTTAAGGTTGAAAACACAAGCTGAGCAACAACTGAATAAAGAAATCTTGACTTCATTAACTGCTTCATAAAATCACAATGACTAAAATTTCCTAGGTTCAAGCACAAAAATTAGAAAATTCATTAAAAAAAATTTTTGTAAATGTGCCCCGGTATATTCTACTTTATAGTTTTCTGGAGTTGAGTCTTTCAAAAGTGTTTCCGGATTTTTCGGTTGTTCAATAAATTGAAATTCATTTTGTCCACTAAACTTTCAGCTTTGGTAAAAGAAGAAATAGAAGTTGCTTATTTACCTACATTAATTTCTTGTGTTACATTTCTATAATATAAAAATATTTCATGAACAATATTTTTATGTCATATTAATTGCTTTATAATTTTATAGAGTTGGTTGCGGATTCTTCAATATTTTGATATCTACTTTATCCACTTAGAATCTACACAGACTCAGCTTTGACTATAAGGAAAAATTAAATGAGCTTATTTATCTACATGTATTGCGTGTATTATATTTTTTATAAATTCAAATAATTTCAAGAAAAAAGATTTTTTATGTTAGATTAATTACTTTATAATTTTCCAGAGTTGGTGTATCCAAAAAAATGTTGCATGCAGGAGATCATCTATCAACATTCATTAAATGCATTAAATTTCTATAAATTGAAATGATTTAACGAAAATAGCTGTTTCTATGTTACATTAACATTTTCATTATCTTCTAGAGTTAGTGTTTCGAAAGTGAGACTCATTTTTATATACTTAGTTTCTACAAATTCTCAGTTTTGCTAAAAACTAAAACATAAGAAACCTATTTAACCATTTTCTTCGTAAGTAATTCTTCGCTGGAACTTAAAACTATTCCATGAAAACAGGTTTTTTTTTTAAATGTTATAATATTTTTTCAACTTTTAGTCCCTGAGTTACGTGTAGATTCTCTACACAACACTTTCAAAACATGCTGCCAAGATAAATGAAATGTGCCGCAGTTGTACAGTATTAGTGTAATGCTAGTATATAGCAGTGCTGAAAAAGGGAGGAATACTCAGTTGACAGAATTTTATGCATGCAGTAAAAAAAAAATCATTATCTAAAAAAAGGAAAAAAATGCCATGCAAGCGCATCAAGATGTGTCCCTTTTTTATTTATTTTCATGGAAAAAAATTAAACATTCTGTTGAAGTTATTGTGTTTTTTAAGGTGATATTATTTTTCGCGCTCAAATATTCCTTCTTCTGATTAGATGAGTAGTTTTTTGTATTATTTCGAGAAAAGCCACCAATTTTCTCAAAAAAAAAAAAAAAAAAAAAAATCGAAGTTCTTCCTGAACTGTTTTATGTGTTTAAAAGCAAATACCACATTTTTTTTTTTTTTTTTTTGAAATTAATCTTTTAAATTTGGTTTTGAGCCCGATGAAGTTACAAGAACAAAAATCAAAGCAAACGGTTCCAAATTACTCTTAAATTATTAACTAATTCTTTTTCAAAAATTACGTAATTGAATTACAGCATCATACAAATGAATAAGACTTAAATTTAAAAAAAAGTTCATCACGATACACTTTCGATCTTAAATAAATAAGGTTGTAATACATTTAATCGTCTTATATAAATTTCGTATTGCTTTAAAATGTTCTTAAAAACTGACCAGTAATGTTAATACTATGATCATGAATATTGTTTTAAAGCATGGTTTGTCCTTAACAGCTTAATTTTTCTTTTGCGTGTGTAGAATACACTACTTAAAAAATAAAGTAGTAAAAAAGCATGCGGCGACTGTCTTTGCCCATATTATTTTGCAAGAACTGGCATTTTTTAATTTATATGAAAATTTGGGATTTCGGTTGTATGCACAATTTTTGCACCCTTTGGACACTAATAATGATATCATTTATTTTAATTAAGAATTCATAATATTTTACATCTTTAAAAGTAGACTTAAAATATGTTCAAAGCTAGTGCTTTTTAAAATGTATTCGTACATATTTTTTTTTCTTAAGCGTCTCTGTATTTATTTCCAGTAAAAGTTTTTCGATATAAATGTAGTCACGCGTAAGCTAATAAAAAAATTGTCTTTGATGACAGCTTTACCTGCATCAATAACATGTTCCGAAACCAAAATTCCAATTTTAATAATTCATCCTAAAATATATGCCAATTCTCACATGCATATTACTTCCACCACATTCTTTAATTATCATAACGAGAGCAGAATATGATGTAGTAATTTATTTTGTTGCAGCTAATTGCACCTCATGTACTAGAATTCATTAGCAAATTTCAATCTTAAAATCTGTAAATATCACCATTTAGCACCGCATCACGACGTAATAGGAACAAAATGGCGAGAAAGCCACACCATTTCCTTTTTTTCAACATAATTGCTTGGAAAATGACGGCAGGCAGTTTCCCTACAATGAAAGGTGAGCACCAAAATGCTTGTACTGCCCTATTCAACTCAAACGACTATCATGAGTGCAGCAATAAATATAATGAAGGGGAAGGACCAAAATGGGGATATTATTATTATTATTGCGGCTTAAAAATGATATGGCTGGCGAAATAATTGACTGGAACATTTTGAACATAGCACGACGTTAAATCAGTACATTATTTCTAAATGAAGATGACAGTTCCAGCTGAAGGTGGATATAATTTTCCTTTGGAAATAACCATAGATATGTGTTTTTGAGAAAATTAGAACGTTGATGTTTCTCGTTTTTGTCGTCTTAAAATAGAAATTTGAGTTAGATTAGTGCAACATTCACTTTAATGGTTCGGCACTGTGTCTTCCTGGCTTCTTTATTTTCAATTGCTAAGAATTACCAAACTACACCACAATCATTAAAAGAAAATATGTGTTTTATGTTTGTTTAAAACAGAGCGGGGAGCGTTTTCAAAGTTAGTATGTAATTTTTAAAGTTATAAGGTTTCATGAAAGACGTATATTTTTTATTATGAAATATTTTTTCGGAATTCGGAAAACATTTTAAAATTTGAATACTTAAATAAAAGCTTAATTACGTATTACAATTTAATTAATTACATAAAAACGCTTTAAAAATGCTTTCATTAACTACACATTGAAATTTGTATGCATTGCTTGAAACAAACGTTTTGTAAACAACTTTGCTAACAAAAAAAAAAGCATTAAGACGACGAAAAAAGGTTACGCCTAGCTCGTTTCGAAAACGTAAAATTCTTCTCTCATTTCATAATTTCGGAAAAATGTTAAGGACAATAATTGCAATTTCTAACAAGAAAACAATGGGAGTCCTAGATTGTTTACAATTAGCTTTAATACGTAAATACGTTGAATTTCTTCACGTGTGTAAAAATATACAGAAAACAAATGCTGAAGCTCAGTTTCTGCGAGAATCCATGCAAATTAAATCCTCCCAACAGGAAATACTTAGAAACAACTCATTCATATTTTGTGTCACTGCAATGGCATCCTGATGCCATAAAAATAACGGTAAGATGACCTAATTCTTCAGGTCTTGTTTATCTGTTGGTCAACTCTTCAAACAAATTTACAAATAATTTGAAAATTATTTTTGAAAAATGTTGAGCTATTTACAAAAACTAGTTTTTTTTTTTTTTTTAATTTTTTAAAATGCATTCTGTGTTCTTCCTTGTGCAATTTCTCGCCACCTTTTAGACTATCCTGTTCAACTCTTTAGAACGTTAAATTGCTATTTAGTGCAATCTTATGCAGCTTTTAGAAGTTTTTTTGTTATCCTTTTTGGTGTATCTTGCTGTCCTTTTTCACCGCCCCCTCCCTGTGATTCACTTCCGTGTGTCGCACCATGTTTTACTTATTTATTTATATATTTTGAGCAATCAGGAACTGCTCATTTTAATCGCTTGGCCGCAAATGATGTTCCTTTGATTTTTCAAACTAGTAGTAACGACCACGAGAATTAGTCTAGCTCGTTGTTTTTAACATTTATTTAGACTAATTTTCGTCGCCATGGTTACAAACAGTCTGCGGTTTGTGTTCATTCATTTTTTTTTCAAGGCTTAACTTAAGTAGATGTTACATTTATTTTAAACAAAGGTTTTTATTTTTTTAGGAAAAACATCTATATAGCAAACTTGCATCGAACTACAAAATTTCCCGTTCACTAATTCCGATCATTTTAGATTTATTAAAAACAAAAGCGCCGTAACGGCAAATGCTGTAAAATATAACATTTATGATAAATGTACGAGGGCTGATTGGCCATAATAACCATATCTTTATTACCGCATTATGGTTACCATTTCTTCTTTAATTGACATATCTCATATTACTATGTCTGGAAAACCACCAGTCATAATATGCCGGTTGCGAATTATTTCTCCATTTCCATTCCGTTTACAGAAACAAGAAACTATACGAGTAGAGTCCCACCGCAATTCGTGAAACACATACCTTGAACTCAAGACTGAAAAATTTAAGTACATTTAGCAGTTGGATGTTTTTACCCCTTTATTGCGCTCTGTTTCCCCTTTAAATTACCGAATTTTGCCTTTTTATAGCGCTTTGTAGCACATTTTAAAGCGTCTACACGCATTTTAAGGGAGGGGAAAACATTTTGATTTCATTTAAAAGAACGCTTTACTTATCACGTTTTTTGATGAAATTCATTTTAAATACAACTAACCAATAAATTTTAAGTTTAAGACTGAACTCTAATAAATATGAAAAGTTAGTTATTTTAGTAGTCGAAATGTAATAACTATATAATTGTATCGTGGTTTTCTTTATGTTCTTAATATATTGGGGCCATGTAACTAAGATAAATTATGCATTATTAGCATCCAAATTTAAAGTTCAATCAAGCAAAAGAAACTTAAGTTATGTCCCTTTAGGGGAACTCAAATGTCTTTTAAAAATTGGTTTTCTTCTGATTTATACGGAGAGTTCACACTTCCCAAAAGTTAATATTCGATAAACGAAATTGAAAAAGTATCAAATGTTCGGATTGCAATGGGATTTTTTGCACCCCATCTTGTGTTGGGTCAAGACCAGATGAATGTAGTACAGTTTTATTTTTCAAATAATTTCCAAAACTCTTCCAATAAATCACTTTAACAAGAATGTCCTTAACGCATATCTTTCAAAGACAGTCAATATTAAAATGATTACTTAGCCTACGACAATCACCCTCAATGCAACTCGAGCAATAAATTTTCGTTATTCTTCATAATAAAATGAGGAAAGCCCCATTAATTATAATCATACTTTCGCCATTTCTTTTTTGAAACTCATATCCCAAAGATATATGTTCCACCAGTGTTTTTGAACGATCATGGCGCCACCTGAAGTAGTCTTTAATCATTATGAAGAACGTCAAGTTCTTTCCATTGCATTGTTACTGGATTTATCTTCCGAAAGTTCATTGTTATTTTTTGTTTCTGTTGACAGATGGTCGTAGTCATTCATTAATCCAACCTCCTTTTCGGAATCACAAATAACGACTTCTGGATTTTTTTTCTTTTGTTTATCTTTTCATTGTTCTTTCAGTTTTCTTCGATACCATATTTCATGGGTTAACATTAAGCATGTGAAATTAACAATGTAACAAAAATATGCAACTATGCATCTGGCTTATTATTATACGAAATGCAGCTGGGTAGTTTATTGGAGTTGTATGACGCAGAGTGTTTATTTAAAATATTGCATTATGCTGAAAAAAAAAAAAATAAACTAATAATTTTTGCACGCAAACCTTTTTAAGCGTTTTTTAATCCTATATTTGGTAATTATAAAGAGATTTTTCAATGAATCATTCTTGTTTGAAACGCTAGCCAAACGTATTGCAAGTACAACGATGAAGATCATCGAGTAAGTCGTGGTATCACGCTACGTCTGGTAAAACAATCCAGTAACTGGTTACAGTCTGGTAAAAACAAAGTTTTACAATTTCAAACAACATATTGCATATGTATCGATTTTCTGAGTAGCATTTGTGTATAAAAATGTATTACGCATACACGTCCGCCACTTTCAGCGAATTTTTAGGGGTAACTTCACCTTTATGGTAAATTTAAAAAAAAAAATGAAAGTGACATTTTTTAACACTTAGTCTAAATTTGCACTTTTAAGAGCTTTTGTTTAAGCAACTAAGGTTAAAATGTTCTGTTAAACAATCATTTTATACAGTAAGAAAACATCATAAAGAAGGCTGTTATTATTGATTGCTGCCATATTGGCTTGCTCTTTGAGCAAGAGGTGGCGGGGTAAATAACGTAGCCAAGAAGGTTATCTGCTCCAACTGATTATAGAATATGTGTCTTGGGCAGGGTAGTATCCTTCATATCTAATTTTATTTACTCGTGTTGAAAAAATACGAGAATTACCATTCTTTTAACTCTCTTTTGCCAAAAAAACTATAACATTATAGCAAGATATTTTTAAATGAAAAAAAAAAGAGAACAAATATTTGAGTAATTTGAGTAACACAAAAAAAGCTTAAAATTATTTCAACAGCAACGGTTTATTTTTAAACTTATAATAGAAAACAAATTGCGTAACTATAAAATGCATTTTAGAAGCATATTTGATCTGGCAATAATATAATTTTGTGACTGGAACCGTAACTAATGATTTGGAAGATTTACGTAATACTATATTCATTGCGTAAAACGAACGGAATTCTCAGGAAAAATAATATCATAAAATTAAATTTTAAAAGACGAAATATGAACGCCGCGTAGTAATTCAAAAACTTTAGCTAAACTCATGATTCGACTATTGATGAATTCCAAGACTTTAATCCTCAGTTTTTAAGGGGAAAAAAATAAACAGTTTTTCTTAAGTTATAAAACGAAAACATGATATAATATTTCAAATTCATTTTGAAATGTTATTTGGCATAGCAGTTACATATTACTGTGGGCAAAACCACAACACACGATTTGGAAGACTTCAAAAGCATCTTTGCAATGCAAATCACGCCATATAAATAAAACAGCAATTATAACACCAAATATGAACGCGTTATAATAATGCAAAATTCTATTTAAAAGCGAACGTGATTTGACGGTTATAGAATTCTAAGACTGTAGTCTTAACTCAGGATCTAGTAATTTGTCGGCCAGAAGGGGCGGGACAGCAGTGCACGTAATACCAGACAACCCCTTTTCTCATTAGGTGTTGGAAGCCTGATTTAATGTAGTGTCTTACACTCGGAAGCACCGTCTTATGCCGCAGGTACACGAATAGGCTTTTGCGGTGGAAGTCTTAAGCGATCAGAGAAAGTGCCACATTAATGAAAGTAGATGGCTGCAATTATTCATGATAAGGCGCGACATGTTTAAAAGGAGTGTTTATAGGTAAACGCTGAGACCACCATGTATATTCTGGCATTAAATGTTATGAATGGATGTTGTTCTTTTCGCTATTAAAAGGAGATTTTTGACGTGAAAGTGCGCTGTAATTCGAAAATCGGAGATTAATGTTGCTGCGAGGTTTTCTTGAGATTTTGCTTTGAAGTATTTACTTTCTTCTTAGAATGGATTAAGAAAACCTTGAAGACATAGTGTTATTCAAATAAGTTATAGGATATATTAAGAAAAGTTAAAATATAAGGAGAATTTCACTAATAGATCTGCTTATACTTATTCGATGTCAGCATGACTTGCTTTTAAATTTAGTGGAAAATTTTCTAGAAATGATAACTAATGTTGCAGTTGGTTGTTATAAAACCAAAAGAAGCCAGAAATCACCAATGAAAAAAATAATAATAAAATGGCAATCGCAGGACCGTCCAACAAAATCTATGCTTTTATTGAATAACGTAAGTTTGTAATGTTGAAGGTATATTGAGACAACAAACATTTAATAACTTAACTGATCGTAACTAAATTTTTAAATTTA
Source organism: Uloborus diversus (assembly GCF_026930045.1). NCBI lineage: Eukaryota > Metazoa > Arthropoda > Arachnida > Araneae > Uloboridae > Uloborus > Uloborus diversus. Next base: position 141,078,771 of record NC_072735.1, on the reverse strand, counting down.
AACAACTTATTAGTTTTCAATTCATACAGTTACATTTATATATTCCACATTTTCAAAATTATAACATACGTATGTTACTCAGTAAATACATGAAGTTTGTCAGTCAGTCTCACAATTGTCTTTTTTTTTAGTTGAACGATATTTGTAAAATACTTTCGCAATGGTTTAAAGTGTATATGTTCATTACAGTAAAAATACAAGTTTTCAAGTAGACAGGATGCCTAAAATAAAAACTACAAAAGACCCGGGTAGCCTCGAACCACCAATATTTCAGTCAGCACGATATTCCACCGAGGATTCGCTACAGATGAATTGTTGAACGATTTTAACTAAACAAAGCATTGCACATGTTTTTCCGAAGCTGCAGGTGGTAGAACACTATAACATAGTTGTCTTTATTCCGATTCCCTAAGAAGAAAAGCATCAATAAAAAGATAAATATATAAATAAATAAAAACACCGGTAGGATGTTCAATAGCAAAATTCTGCCCCATAAAGCTCTTTTATTAATGCTAATTTTCAGTTAAGCCTTGGTTTCCTAGAAGTGAATCGCCGATCTTCGACGTCGCTCATCGACGTAACGCTGAAATCAAAGTCAAGTGGATTCCGACGTGACCACTCAGAACGCCGAATTGGCTCGGGCGCGCATGAGCAGAAGAATCAAGTTTTCGCCTCGGCGAGGAACGACGCCGACGCTAAGCGTGTTCGCTTCTAGGAAACCAATGCTTTAGGCAACTTTCAACTTCGTATTGCCAATATTCGTATTGTAAGCGGCGGCATTACAGCGCACAGACTGTCGCCAATGACGAGCCGGTTTAACAAGCTTTCATCGATTGCTGCATTATTGTTACCATGTTTATATTGCATCTGCAGGTCAGTTATTTTAACAACTACTTTAAATCTTCCATTAAAAAATAAACCGCAGTCTTAATTGCAAGTATTTAGTACTTAATCATTATTTGAAACCTGTTTTATATCCTTTAGCTTCTGGTTTTGCATGGATGCAACGCGCAAACATGGTAGGCCATAGAGTCAACATATATACGAAACGTTTTGGAAGAAAATAAATCAATGAAATATCCAACACTAAAACGCATCATGTATCTTGTACCAGTAATATTGATTACTACACATAAAACGTCATTCATATGGGAAATAACATTCTATGATAAAGAAAATACAACTTCTTATAGAGTATCTATTTGCACACAAAAATGGAGTACGAAATGGTGTTTTTCAACGAATTACTTAAGACAGTAGAGTTTAGAAACTTAACAGGAAGAATCCGAATTTAATTTCAGTGTAATGAATTGGATTTTTCAGGTAGAAAATAGCTTATTACATGTTTTTAGGTTAAAACTTTTAGTTTAATGATTAAAAACGATTGAGAAAATGTAATCCTTTGGTTACCATTTACATGGCAAGTTTTAAATGAAAGTTTATTACAATAACAGTGGTAATATTAGCTACCACTTTAAAGGAAATCTCAGCTTCACTGAGAGACTATTTGCATCCAGTTTGATTATTCACTGTTCTTCTTAACTGATAACAAGGACAAAACCGCAATATCTGAAAGTCATAAGTGAGCTCTTGATACATGCTTTCAATTATTCCTATTTAGTTGATTCATCGCAACAGCGTAATAAACACAGAAGGGAAAATGACCTTGGTGCTTTGAAAAAGCTGGAATTATGCATCCAATTTACAGTTATACATTAAATAGAATGCCAGTAATGAGATTAAGGTAGTTAGTTTTTGCAAAATATTCAATATCATCAACTATAAAAAACAAAAGATCATAGAGACCAAAGGAAATTGCCATTGCTAAATGTATCTTTATACAGTTATCCGCTTATTAGAATATCGGTTAAAAGAACGTCCCGCTTAATATAATAAATTTTCAATGTATCAAACCTAAGTAATGCGTTATTTTGATCCCGGTTAATGGAATATCCCGTTTTTTATAATATTTGTTTCGTGTCAAAATGTCTATTCCATTGAACGGGTTCGACAGCAGTAATTTCTACTGCATATAAAGTAACAGCTAAATCTTTATGTAAACATTGTTATTTATTGCAAAAATGTGTTCAGAAGACATTAACTTGCTAATAACCATGTAGTAAATACAACTAAAAAGTGATTCAGAAGAAGATCTCTCACAAAATGTTTTCAGTACCATATAGTAAATACAACTTATAAGGAATCTGCTTGAGTAACATACGAACATTTGAGGTAGTGAGAAGTTAAGGGATGCAAGTGGACATTTTCAAGTTTTCAGTAAAACGCGTACAAAGATAACGTCCTAGGTAGGCTTTCATTGAGTTCTTTTCTACACCATGCTATACAGCAGCACATACCAGGGCTACTAGTACTATCTCTTGTCCAAAGATAGAGGAGAGGTTTCCATACTTCTGGTACTGGTTATCTCCATTTTTTAAATTTTGCCACTTGCATAACTTTGTTTCTCACTGCCTCATTTGATCTATATCATGGAAAAAAACGAATGAACTTTTCCAGTTGAAGCATATACATATTTTAAAATTTAAAGTCACTATGGTAAAATAAAATGAACATGTACTACATCTGTAATTCTGAATCTGTGATGAATGGGCAGAACGCAGCATGCCAGCGTATTTCAATCCCGTCGGAGAACAAGTAACATCAAGCTTGGAATTGATTATCTCTGGTACTGGTTAGAAAATGTCTCACGAATGTATCCAACATTCATTAACGATTATCTACAGACATAAGCAATGTATTTCTATAGAGCAATGCAATTTAACTTATCGATAATCAATAAAAAATTTATTGTTACTCCAAAATGTATTTATGTTATCATTTTTAATTATTATGTTTCTTTTAACAGTAATTAATTAATAATGCTTCCCATTCCATAGCTTCCCATCAGTATGATTAAAAGCGTTTCGCTAAAGCAAACCTTGATTAATAAACTTCAAAACATCCTTTGACTATATTACTCAAACCTGAACCAGTAACGTTATCTTTTCATCATCAGCACTTCAGAAATTATTACCGGAATATTTCGAACAAAGATTTCTGTTTATCGTAAAATATGCGACAGTTAGCTTGAAGCACGACCTAGCGGCCCCTCATTTGACCGGTCTTCGCAACACGACGCATTGCATACGAATTGGCTACATTCTTCGAAGCATGGAACAGCAGAGTTGAGTTTAGCAAAATTACTCCTGCTTCATAATTAATAGAGTCATTTTATCTATTCAAGAGAAAGTAATAACCGGATATGATAGCTTGATTTACATCATCGCTACGATTCTCCCTTAAAACTAGAGCTATCGATGAAAGAGGTAGCTGAATGATGTTGCCGTATATATAAAGCGGAATTAAAGATTACTCATGCGTTATCAGGTTAAAAGGGGGGTCTTGCAATTTTATTAGATTAATTATAAAACATTAGATTTATGTGAGATAGCTATAAAATAAATACTTTTATTGAAGTTACTTTCATTAATATATTTTTTAATAAAATGAGCTTATTTTTTTGCAAGCTATAAAAGACGTTTAATTTATAATTAGAAAAAAAGTGAAATGAGAGAAAAAATATTTACTTTTTAACCGTAATCAGAAAAAAAAGACTGATCAGCTCTCAAATAGAATTATGTAAAATCAGCTCTAATCAGTTAAGGAGCTGATTAGTTGGTCAGAACATGTGATTTTTTGATTAAACAAATTATTTTCTCCTCGAACGAAGTTATTATGATAAATTTCATACCCATGTTTATTTTTTCTCTTATTCTTTAAATTAAGACTTTGTTCATATGAAAAAAAAATTTGGTAAATTATGAACTCCATATTCGTAGTATAAGAGTAATGTAATGCCACGCTCAGTCGAAAAAAAATCACGAAATGATGCGTCATCGATTTAAATCTAAGCACAGTTAGAATTTAAACAGAAAAACGTTCCTTATTGTTTGTTTCTTAGCTTTTTTCCCTACTTGAAATAAAGGAAAAAAATATTAAGGCATTTAAGACATATACGACATTAAAAGCTATTTTTAGCAGTTCCTGCATGACATGTTGGCCAGTTATGGTAAAAAGCAAACATATACCAAAAGACTGGATTTCATATAAGCAGTTTTTGCTTTACGTAAAAAGCAGTTTTTTTTCCTGTTTCTAATAAATATTCATTAATAGGAGCGGACTTTTTGAAGAATATGTTTTTGTCATGTTCTCGCATTAGGGAATACATTCCATTTATAGTAGATAAAGATAACATAGAAACTGACTGTCCAGTGTTTCGTTTTTTCAGCAGTTCTTTAAGAAAAATGTGGTTGTGGTAAATACTTTTTGCAACTTTTGTGCAGCTCAGCTGAGTTTTTGGGACGTATTTTCCTCTTGTGTAAAAATGTATAAAAGACACTCACTTTTAATTAAATAGTCTTTATCGTAATCCGGTTCGGGAATATGACCTAAGTTTTGGTACAGCTTCTATAATAGGGTGGGCCGAAAAAAGGAAATTTTCGCGAAACAACTTCTAATAGCAAAAAAAAAAAAGTGTGCATTGCCATACTAAACATGAGAAAAATTTTTTAAAAAATAGTATTTATTTTTTCAGATCGCGCTTTGGCAGCAAAATTTTTAAAAAGGTATAAAATGGTCAATTTTCAAATATTTTCATAAAAATCCTAATGTTCGAAATTTTTGTTCGAATACCGTATACTGTCCAACCACAGATTGTGTGGAATTTTCAAACGTTTAGATAAGATGAATCTATCTGAATGAGGGGGAAAAGTAAAAATTTGATGCCAGTATTCCGCTCATTTTGAATGAGACTCTGCTTCTGCAGAAGCTGGCATTGCTAAAAAATAATAGATTCGTCCATTTCCGGCTGTAAAACAGATGTTTGTCTTTCCATACAATCCGTGTTCAGACAGTATATGCTTTCTTTTATAACTTGTACATTTATTTAAAGTTACAAAATCTACAAGCCAGGTATTTGATGATCCTCTAAACATCATGAATATGATGTTTTAGAGAAATTCTTACTTTGCTATCTTTGAGAAATTTTTATTGGTAATGGCAGTGGACAAGAGGCGAGACATAAAGGAATTGGTTTACGGTATGGGTATACAATGGAAAAGATTACCCATCAAGAAACACTTCTATGGCTATAAAAGAATTTCATTCACCAATATTAATGTTTGAATTGCCGAAATATAGCAGTTAACTTCAGTGATGTTGTGTAAAACAAGGATATTTTATCATTTCTAGAAAGTATACATTCACGAAAGAAAGCATTCTTAAAATTCCCATGTCACACTCGGGCAGGTGAAAGGATTGTGGAACTGGTCAGTGAATCCGTAGAAATTCATTTGAGGTATCAGACGCAAGAGATGGATTTATCTGAAAATCTTTTTATTCGAAAGATCAATGCCAAAACTGCGAAAGTTCAAGTTCAAATCTTAATCAAAACGTAGAAAACTGTTTAAAATCATTTCATTAGAATTAATGTAAATTACTTTGCAAATATATAAGTGCTGCACAAAACTACTCTTGCGAAAAGCAGGGTGGAACACAAAGTGCAACCATCTACTTATGGTGGGTTCTGGGTAAATTGCAGTGAACTATAATTGTGTTTCAAACAAAGAGTTGTATATTGCACATTTATTGTAAAAAAAGTTATAACTAGAATCTAAAAGAAGAAATACCGCAATGTGAAAAATAAGCTAAAATCTTCGATTTTTGGTTAATTTCACGTAACTTTGCTGCTTCTCCACGAACTGAAAACTGCAAAGGAATGCAAATATTTTCAAAGATATATGAAGAAAGTATTAAAAGTAAGTATATATACGGTATTAGAACAAAATTTTTGAACATTTAGATTTTTATAAAAATATTTGAAAATTAACCATTTTATTTCTTTTTTTCAAACTTTGCTGCCAATGCGCGATTTGAAGACATAATTTTTTTTTTCATTATTTTTCCCATCTTTAGGAGGGCAATGCATAATTTTTTGTTTGCTATTAGAAGTTTCTTCTCGGAAATTTCCCTTTTTTGGCCCACCCTATTCTATAACCATAAGTAAACTGGCAAATCATTTCTATTAGAATTAAAAATGTGTTTCAAGTTTAATGTTATTCTAATGTTAAACATCAAGCATCGCCAAGATAAGCTACCATAAATTCAGATAGTGAGATAGGCAATTAGCCAAGCCTTCTGTGAAAGTTAATTCACAGCTTGGATTTTATTACGTATGACATCCATGTTGCATTATTAATTACCCCTATTTCTGCATTCTAAAGGTCTCTTCTACCTTCCTCTTTTCGTATCGTCACCCCCATTTATCATTTGACCGGTAGGGAAACTCCAGAAACATTGCAATGGGCTAAAACTCTGCCACGGGTACAGATTAAGTGATTCGGCGCATAATTTAGCATGGTTATACCAACATTTTTAAAGCCCCCAGTGCATTATTTGATAGGCTCTTATCGCAAAGTATGAAAACCGACTTTGAATAATAATTCGCGTCTCTGTAGCGTGCCGCGTTTAACGACTTGGATATGAATAATGAATAGCTCTGTTTTGGGGCAAAAGTGAGATCGTGGAAAGGGGTGGGTCATGATAATAATGGCATTAATGGTCTTGAAGGTTTACCCGGGTAGTACTGGAGCGAAACGAAGGGTGCGACGCTCCGAAACCTTTACTCTAAATTTAATCTAGTACTGTGCACCTTAAACGGTGTCCTGTAGCTTCAGCTTCGTGCAATATTGTTTCGGTGAAAATTTTTAGTTATGAATTAAACTCATTGTTTCGTAACGAATAATTGTTTTCGAAATTGTAATTTTGCGCATTAGTTTTAATTGCTGGAAAGGTAACAATGCATATCTGCTTTTCTACTTAACAACGGATTGCTTTCTCAAAGGGATATTTTGATAATGCTCAAACAATATATAGCAGACTTTTACTTTTTTTTTTTTAAGTAAGTGTAATATTGACAACTTTTTCAGTTAAATAAGTAATTTTTACCCTTCTCATCAAAACATGATTAACTCACACGGTCATCAAAAGTACATGCATTTTTGGAACCTGATCCAGTAATTAAATAATTCTTACTTTTAGTTAGGTATCTCAATAGTTTAAGGGCTATTACATAATACATTATTTTTTGTCACTTACATTACCGTCACTAATTTAAATTTCTTCGTCTCGGTTCGATAAATAATCTTTTTTTATTTACTTATTTAAATATTTTGTGCTTACCTATCCTTTTAAAACACTCATATAATTAATCACACATTTTTTTGGAACTTGTCCAGCGAAAAATGTATATTTACTGATGAAGATTAAACAGGGGAATGTGTGCGATAAGACTTTTAGAAAGTGCAGGTACTAATCATTACAAACTTTTATAATGAGTGCAGTTTGATGCGGAACATGCTATTGAGGAAAGTAACATATTTTCTAGGGATTAAAATTCAAAAATTAGCAAGTAATTATAAAAATGAAGCATGGTAACCAGGACAAAAATTCGTTTAACAACTTTGGATCTATTTCTTATATGTTTATTTTCTCAAATTGCATGAACTGGAGGAAAACGTAAAGCATAAAAAGTTTAATCATTTAAATATGGTAATTCAGTTAAACCTAAAACAAAGTTTGGAAGTTCCGTGCAAACGATTATTATTAGTAATGTTAATACTCTTATACATACTGTATTTTTAAAGCATAATTAATATATTTCAAATACAACTATGATATAACGTGTTCATTTATGATCATAAAAACTATACATTGACTTCTCTAACACAATCTACATTTCTCGAGTTGAAATTTAAATAAAGGTAGTTTAATCGAATGTTAAGCAAGCACTTAAAAAAATACTTGAATGAGCTGTATCTTAAAGCTGACTCTGGTAAAGTTCTGAGATCCATTTCTTGAAAAATTTCAGGGGAGAAATAAATAAGGCTTTATGGAGAGTCTTCCCTCAAAGAGTTAAAGCAGAGAATTTAAGTGTTAGCATCTGGCGTGCTTTGCTCTCTATAGTTTTCCTGTTGGCACGTTTTATTTTTAACTACGTTTTAAGACAAAGAAGAGAAACATTTGGTAAAATTTTTAGTCGGAACAAACTCGAACGCAGCCACTATATACAGTTGATGGTTTGACGAAAACCATACAATTGTCTTACCTAAGGTACCCCAAAGTCATCTAATTAATGCATTTGAAATGATCCCAACTACGTTTTCCGTTCCAAGAATTTTACTGACATCAGAACTCGCGTGCATTAAAGGCGAGCCCGTTCTAAGAAAATCCCAGTGTTTACAGGAATTGAAAAGAAATGGGTTGTTCCAAAAATTCTCGGTTTAGAACTTTTATGTAAAAATCAGCTACGAATCGCTGGTTTTTCCATTAGCACTTAACATTAAAAAAAAAAAAAAAACTTTCAAATTTTTAAAATTAATTTGAATTTTAAAAGTTTGGATTCAAATTATGTATTTTGCAATCACGAGTTGCGACAGGACCCTACTCATTAGTTACTACCACACTCGCTTGTTTCTAGAAACGGTTCCTGTCCCTCCTCTTGGGCGGTTACGTGTGTATAGTTATGTATGTGTAGGCTTGTGTGTGTGTGTGTGTGTGCGTAGACCTGTGTATATGCACGTTGGCGTGTGTGTATGTGTGTAAAGGCGCGTGTGTGTGTGTATGTGTGGGTATGAGTGTGCGTGTGTCTCGGACACGGACGCCACCGACCAGGAGCAGCGACTACCGGGGGACAGTGCTCAGGACCAGAGGAGTAGCGCCGGAGTTGGCCTGCTGGCCTGCAGAGGGCTGTGGGGTTGAAAAAGGACGTCAAAGACGGTCAAGTGAAAGCAATTAGCAATCGTGATTGCTCAAAAAAACTGTACAGTGTTGACAAAGTGTGAGTTGGCGTGGGTTAACTTTGTTTTCAGGAAAATATGTTTTGTATTCTAACTGATAACTACAGTTAATTATTATCTTCAGTAAATTACATGTATTTCTTACATGTGTCTAATATATTAACCTCAATTTCAACACACTATATTATTGTTTTTGAAGTAAAACTATTAATACGAGGATTCTTTAATTCTGATCCGCAAATTTTGGAGTACGGAAGTGACAGAGTTCTTTTTAGTGGTTGTGAAAAAAAATGAAAAATAATTGTAATTATAAAGACGACACCATGATATAACACTAATCAAAATAGAAAATTGTCGGCTCTCCGAATTGGTAATGAATTTTCGGCGTACTGCTTTGAATTAACACAGATTTTACGCAAATATTATTTTACTATAACTAGGGTAGGCCGACTAGTAAATAAACAGGTACGCGTAATTTTCATACCAATTAAATAATTCATATTATCGTTGAAAATTACAGCAGTCGGCACATGACAGTAAATATATTTTATAACATACATGGAATTGTTTAAAAAAATTTTTGGAGAACGTTTATAGTTCGGAATCAGTTTTTTTTTTTTTTTTTTTTTTTTGATGGAGATGAAAAAAAAAGTGCCCCATTCGAGTGAATTTACCACTCAACCGGTGGATAAGTACCTTTTCTAGGCATTTTTTTTTCTTAAACTGGATAGAAGAAAGTTACAACTACCAATTAAGCTGAGAAACATGTTTTTATTCCTTATTTACAAAAGAAAAAGTTTTGCAAATAAAATTATTGTCCCAATATTTTATGCGCTACTTTGAAAAATTCTCTTAATATGGTTTTTATTGTGTGGTCCGAAATTGTACAGCTAGATTTAAAATACTTAAATAGCCCTGCCCACAACAGTACGAATATAAGAACACAAAACTGTTTCGGAATTTAATTATTATTTTTAATTCAAAATTAAACGCAAAAAATATTTGCTGTGAAGTTGCTCATTTTTGTTTATGTGCAATGTGAAATGCATTTTATTTTGTTTGTTAGTAACAATAATTAATCAAAATGCTATTTATTGATTACAATACAAAAGAAAACGTTTATGTAAACATGAGACATGTTGTTTTACAGAATAATTAATATTTAAGTGCTGTTTCTTGGAGATCTCCCAAAGAAATAAAATCTGAAACATAAAACAAAGAGAAATAAGCAAAACATAAAAAAATAATTTCAAATAAGTGTAATGAACAAAAGAAAAATAAAATAAACAATAATATAACGAAATAAAATAAAGTAAATATAAGTAACAGAAATTTGAAATAACAAGCTTAAATCATAACTTTGAGAGAATATACAGGAAACTAGAAGACAAAATAAGACATAATTTGCATTTTGTTTTTAAAGTCATCATTTATTTTTGAAAATATAAGAGATTTTGAAAAGGATCTAGAATAATCCAATTAAAGTGATGTATACCATAGAATTAATATAGAATTAATTTTAAGAAATTTGCCTGTATGATAACTTATAGATCACAAAGAAGAAGAAAAAAAAAACTATCCTGCAGTAAAGAATTTAGCTTACCTTAAAAATAGTTTAAAATAATAGTTTAGGTTGAAAGCAAGAAATATACTCATTTGCTTCTTGTTCATTGTGATGAAAATTCTACATTCGAATATTGCAATAAACATGCAATACATCTTGATTTCCTCTATTGTTTTCAAATTATGTGAAAATTAGGTTCCGTTTTGACTATTTGACTCTTTATTCACTTAAATGATTTATTTCAACTGTTAAATATAGCTTCAGGGGTCTAAGGACCTTTAACCTTCAAAATTTTCTACTTTCTGGAAAAAATATATGTTATGCATAATTAAATTCTGAACAATTTGATTTCTTCTTTATTACCATACGCAAAAATCTTTTCAAGTTATCGTAAAAATGCGTAACCTTTCCCCATAGAGATTTATGTAAACATCAGCTGTTTAAGGCTCTTTTTCTCAGGTGCAGATTTCACCCGTTTCTCGTTTTACGTGCGTGATATCTCAGAAAATTTCTCATATATTTTCGTAAAACTTTTAATGTATAATTGTCTAGTTTATTTTATGATCTGGACCTAAATTTATTTATTTTTTTTAACCAGACAAACATGCATAAAAAGTTTTACTAAAATATATAAGAAACTTTAAGATATTACGCACGCAAAACAAGAAACCTGCACTTGAGAAAAAGAATCTTAAACAGCTGCTATTAATCAAAAACCTCTTTATTTTACAATAACTAGAAAAGTTCTTTGCGTATGGTAACAAAAAAGGTATCAAATTTTTCAGAATTAAATTATGTATAACATATATTTTTTCCCAGAAAGTTGAAAAATTTGAAGGTTAAAGGTCATTAGACCCCTTAAAAAATGATTTATTTATATTAGTGTCTTTAAATTCGCCTGAATGACTTTCTTATAATGTATGTGTCAAACTTTATCAGATTTGTAGTTAGCAGTCTGTTATCAGTCATGGAATGAAACTTTACGTACTGAATAAATTCCCTAAAGTCTGTTAGGTTTAATGACCCGAGTATGAATAATGAATTATCTTTAGGGACAAAATACATCTTGCTAATCATTATTATGATGACATTTGTGTATTCACAAGCAGTGGTGAACTATTTGGATATCAATAAAATTTAACAACGCCTTGTCGTTCTAGGCAACTTGCTATAAACACCTTTACGAGTGATTTCTTAATATTTCCCAGCGCACTGTGTAGTAGTGATTGTTATAGTCTAGACTAGAACAATTATGTATATAAATACAAATGTAGGAATTCTCAAGTTCTGCGGTGTAATCACTGACTGTTTGACATCCGTTGTTTTCAAGAATAATGTTTTCGTGTACTATACATAATATTTCTTTACGCAGCAAAATATTATTAGTTCTGAAGAAATATGTTACCTGAAATCAAGCAGCGTCTATGTACGAACTATAAAAAAGGAAACTAACACGCAGTTACATATTTATCAATGTATTTGAAGAATTGTATTTTGATTATTATTTAACAATTCCTAGTCGTTGGCAGAGATATGTTTTGGCAACGAATCCAATAGTTACAGCGCAAAAGAAAGAAGTAAGAGACCTTAAAGAAAGTGTAATCGTTTCAGATGAATTAAAAATAGTTAAATGAATTTCAAAATTTTATTCCTGAACTCATTACGGAATTACAGTTGTTGCTACGTATATGTCGCTGATATGCTAACAAAATTTTAAAATAATGTCAATGTCTTGAAAACTGTTTGACATGTTCTTACCTCATTTATTTATAACTCGTATTACATATGTTTGATGTTGTTGCTGTAAGGCGACGATATGTGCATGATTTTATGTTTCATAATTGTGTACTGAAAATTGCAATTGCCGTATTTTACTTAACTAATGCAGTAATATATCAGATTATTCAAAAAAAAAACAATGAATGTAAAAACACTGATAGAAAATGCGAAATCGTTAGTCTTAGAAAATGAAACATTCTACATTTTCCATATCGCAAAAAATTTTAAAAAAATGTAAAACTTATTGCAATAAAAATGAAACATCACTTTTAAGTTCTTCAACTTCAGTGAACCGAAAAAAAGCTGAATCATTGCAAGAATACGCTTTAATATGTGTTATGCATTTCATACAATCTATTTCAGTGTCGATATTACAATATACCAGAAGCTGTGCAACATCAAGTACACCAAGTAAAAGGTTAGTCGTAATCTTTTGTCTCGTTTGACAGCTACAAAATATCTTGTAATCCTTAATAAACGAAAAATAATAATAGCGATGATGGCTTATTACCTAAACAGCGTTTGACGCCTTAAATATGAACAATGAAAAACCTAATTTTGTGACACACGGGAGAGATAAAGAACAAAGAAAAACTTTGCGTTAATGACAGTATTAGTGTCTAGAAATATTTTTTGTAACAATGCTGAAGTGAAACAAATAGTGTGAATAAGTAAATCGAAAAATTGTAAACTCAACCTACTTATGAAGTTTGCGTTTTTATGCAAAAAAAAAAAATCCTATTTGTGAGCATTATTATTAAATAAGGAAATATTTATTCCAATTTCGATTTTCTTTAACTTTTTTTTAGATACTTTACTAAACAAAATAAGAAAAGGAAACAATATACTAATGACTGCTCTTTAAACATCTATATGAAGATTTGCATATGAGAATTGTTTTAAAATGAAAAAAAAGGTGATGTTTTCTTTAATCAAGGCTTATTTGCGCTCGAGTGATGCCTTTTTCTGCTTAAAATACAAAACAGGATTTTTCCATATGTTTATCCTTATCAGGCACGTGCGGTGTCCCCAGCAAGTGCCAAGCAGCTGTAATTTCCAATTGTCTTCATATTATTACTAATGCTTTTGGTAGTATATCTGTGTTTTCTAAGTAAATCCTGTTATTTCGAGTAACTGTCATGTTGTACAGAACATTTTTTATGCAGAAAAACAAATATGAAATACAAAAACTTTACTTGAAAAATACATTAGAAATGCATATTAGCAACGGCGTCCATCATTTTTTGCCATGCATGGGGTGTTGTGTAGATTTCCCTTTCTTTGCCAGGACATACGTCTTCTCGGAAAGTCCCCATTTGATCGACTAATAATTATTTTTTAAACTCATTATCAGTTAAAGTCAAGACGAGAGAAAAACTTATAGTTCATACTTTCTGTAAATTATGAGAATACAAATGAGAAATGAAAATTTATTTTTTGCTTGCCCAAGCACTGCTTGGTTTGCTTAGGCGGACCGCACGTCACTGATCCTTATTAGATTGAAACTAGGCAAAAGAGAAAAGCGGTTGGTTAATCCATCCACTTACTAATTGGTTGAATCATTACATATAAAAGTTAAACTATTTATAAATACCCCTTTTTATGCAAAAAGATCATGTTTTTAAACCACAAAGTTGTTCCTTTCATATATCCAACCATGGCACAAAAGAAGACCGATGGAACAAAGTTTGCCGGTGTTTATGAGGAAACAGGACATTTTACCTGAAAATAAAAATAATAATTATTACTTTTTGGAACACATTTGCTGATTATAATTATATGAGGCACAAGTTAAGCTCCATATATTATAAAAATCAGTCCAGTTTTTTTCATGAATGTTTTTTTATTTTTTTTAATTTGTAACAGTTCAAAATAATTAAGATTAGGTATGGTGTTGGTGATATAGAAAATATCCTCTTGTAATGTCGAGAAAATCATCTAAATTCGTCAGTAGACTTACTTGACAGTTCAAATCGTGGGTAATTTTACAGTATATTTTCTTGGATTCAATACCTGACCCAACTCTTTGTTAAGCACAACACTAGGAACATCATTTCAGATGAACGAGTCATTCATAAGCGATTGTAAGAATTTTTTAACAAACGTATCTTTAACAAAATGAATCTTTTTAAAAGTAAATAAAAAATATTTACTTTACAAAAACGCTTGAAACATTAAAGAATAATAAATAATTTAAAAAAAAATAGAGTAAACTATTATTCATTACAACGTACAATCATACTAATTTTTACGGTTCAAACAAGATAAATACTGCTCTATGATTCAAACGTAGCATGCATATCACATATCAATAATGCATTACTACGACAATAATAACTAACAATTTCTGTGTTTTAGTCCTTTTAGTTTCTCAAAGGTGCTTTTTGTGATGATGCCGTATCTTGCTAATTCATCAAATTTTATAAGTAAGTCATCCTTTTAAAGATTTTGTTCACCGCTTTTGGCGAAAAATAAACATACAACTCCCAATAGTGTGGATTGTCAAAAAATCAGTTTATTCCGTTTTTTTATTGTTTTTTAAGTAGCGCTTCTTCGGAATGATCAACTAGCTCAGTTGATTAAAATGTCGTGCTAAAAACACAAAGATCGTGGGTTTGATGCAACGATGGATTCTGTTGTTTTTGAAAGATTTCTTTTCCTCAAATTAAACTTGATAAAAACTTTCCGAAAATATATATTCTAAATTCATTGTAAGATTCTAAACCACAGTTGTTCTTCTGCATTAAAATCAAAAAGAAAAGGTTGGTTTTATCATGACAAATTGCAGTATCATGGATAATATTTTTTAAGGGTGTTTTTCTGGAAAAGGAGGATGGGGAGGTGCTTTATTAGTTCTTCAGAAAACTACACAAGTAAAGAATATTAATATATGATTCACTGCTATCGGTGAAAAATGAACAAATAACTCACGCTGCGGCTGTTTTTCAAAAAATTACCTTTAAAAAAACTGATACTTGAAGTACCTCTTGTCAAGCACGAATACGTCGCACGGGTCAGCTAGTTACGTAAATTTGTATACAAAAACAATTTCGTCCATTTCCGGGATTAAAATGAAAAATGATGCCTAATACATTATAAAATGCAGAAAAGCTCATTCAAATATCTTTGACTTAGCATCTTTTTTTTCTTTCACCAAAAGAACAAAATATGTTTGGAAAAGCTTTTGCATTTCTTGGAGCCATCATCCAACAGAAAGAGCATTTTATTACACAACGATCATATTTCACTAACATCAACTTCGAATGCATTTCGTCTATACTGGAATGCCAGCTGGATACAGACGGAATACAAATCGGAACGTTAGGCAAGTGAAGGCTACACTCAGTCTCACAAATCGAATAAAAGCAAGGATCCGACGATCCACAAGAAGGCCGGGGTTCATGTTTATGCTAAAGAAAAGATATTTCCGAATAGATGTATCCGAATTGTGTCATTTTCTGACATGTAAGTGGTGGACATTTCTTGAAATGATTTTTTTGTTCAATTCTATTTCCGCACTATGTAGTTGATCGTCGGCTAAATAGAAACAAAACATTGTGGTCGTGTATTGTTTTTTTTTTGGGGGGGGGGGGAGGTTCAGTTACGTAGCGTTTAGTGAATGTTGTACTTCGCGTCTAAGAAACTTAGTGAAACAGTAATGTTCGATTTAGGGACAATATTTGTTTTCTTTCATTTGATAATTTCAACGATTTCAAAAATTTTCATTTTTTTTAAATATTTTTCTCTGAAATAAAAACAATGAACTAATAGAATTCCTAATGGAGTAGAAACAACCACTTAATTCATCTGTAAGAACTGTTATTACGTAAATTTCAAATTTAAAACTAAGATTTATTGCGAATGTAACATATTTATTTATACATACTTATTTATTCTATTTATTTATTTATTTATGAATATTTTCATGAACGTATACTAACTAAAGTGTAATGCACGAACCTAATGGAAAAACGGAAAGAGTGATGATTATTTAAGGTTAAAAGCCACGAAACAAAGGAAGTAATATGATGTCTGGCTTTACTTAGAAAACCTGTTTGCTTGAAACAAATTATAATTATTTTCATTCTCAAAATTTTTGCTATTCTGTTATTCTTTTGACTTAAAAAAAAAATAGAAACATTATTCTTGGGTGTAAAACAGCAGTTTCAATTAATCATTTGTAAAGTTAAGAAAATTTTATTTACATTGATTGCAAAAGTAATTAAGTTAATCAAATTTGTTATTTAAATTATTAATAAACCTTTTCAAAGAATCTCATTCCTACATTAACTTAAAGTTTACACTTAAGATAAACGTTTTCTACATCTAGATAATTATTTCAAAACTTTTCGTAACAAGCATTAGGGTCATACTACGAAAAGCGGTTATTTTGTCCCGTGCGTAACACCTCATATATTTCCTTAAAAATAATACTTTTTACGCATCAATGATTTTTTTTTCTGATCTACATACATATTACAAACTTATGTATGATTTCTTAAGAAAAAGTTTCATCATTACCCTTTAAAATTTTTACTCTTTAATGAAATATATGAACTGTCATGGAATGACCAATTAATATACATTTAAGGCTGAAAATGGTTTTCGAAATGAAGAAAAAACCACCATAGACGTAATTGAACTAATTTACTGTTGAAATAGTTTTTTTTAAAGAGTGGAATTGACAGGGGACACTGGGTGCACATGATTTTAGAATGACCTGAAACTTGCATTAAAACAACCAAAATATTAAAATGTATTATTTTATTTATTTATTTACTTGCTTTCATTTCCCGTATGCTTGTTTTTCATTTAAAATACAGAGCTTGAGCTGAGATTTCACTACATTTTCAATTATTTTATTTCTACTTTTTTAAGTATATATGCAGAGGCTTTAAAACTACCTTTAATCTCTCACACATTATACAAAAACTTCAAATAAAATAAATAGAGCATTTATATGTATTTCAGAAAATATATTTTTCTTAACGTGGTTAAACTTTCAAATACTTGACAGTTGGCTGCCGTTAACAAGTAAAGCGCAGTATCTGCAGAAATAAGTTTCTGAGATATTTGAAGAAACTCGATAGGGAATGGGTCGGAGTTTGACGTTTTCTCTTTCCTGTGTTTTATTTTTAGCGGAAATTAAATAAAAAATTACAATAAAGCTAAGTTAGGCGACTTAATCTTTTGAAGACTTAGTGCAATACCCCGACATAAAATCCAGTCTTTCATGCCCACCATTTAGGAGCAAATTTCAAATGCACAAATAATTTTGACATCTAGTTTTCCACCAGATGGAAACGCCTGGTCTATATTCGATAGAAAACTGCACTAGTGATTCAATTATGTCGAGGGAATTCAAAGCCAACTGAATATTTAAGGGATTTTTTACATAACGCATAATTGTATGACATAAAACCTAACGATTTTTTTTTTTGAATCTCGGATATCGACCGACAGACCACTGTGGGTCGGAAGTCAAGGTTACGGCACAAAAGGGCAACGCTTTACAACCACGCCGCTCAGCCCCCCCCCCCCCCCCCCCCCCCCCCCCAAAAAAAGCTCTTTTTCTTCCCGCAGCTGTGTGGCAGGGTGTTTCTTAAACTGAATAATTCAATAATTCATATTACACGTTTATAATTGTCGTCAAAACTGGGAAAAAAGGGGGAACGCTGTTTCAAACTTCTAGAGACTAGTTTTTGCACTTATGTAAATAATTTTAAACCATATTTAATGTTATGTTTTAATAAACTTGAATATTTAGGAACTACATGATATGACAGTATTGCACTCAGAACATAAAATTACTGAACTGAGACCTGGTGAGAGCTAATAGAATTTGTTAAAGTCAGTGTTATTCGACTGACAAATGTACTCATATAGGTTTATTCAGAGATACTTTGTATCAACAATATAAATCTCAGTTTATGTTAGTCGAAAACACATTTACTTGCCATTATAATTTAGTTACCATATCAAATTTTACAAAAATGTTGTTATTTATAGTCAAAATTTACAGCAATGCCACGAAAAGAGCTTTTTAAAAAGTTGTTGCAGAAAGTAATTTGTGAATTTTGCAATGCTTCAATAATAATTTAAAGCTGACAGATTTTGAGGAAACCGTAACAGTAGTTCTAAAACATTAATACTGCTTTCCTCAACTTGGGAAATATGTCTTCTATAATTTAGATTCTTGCTCACATTTTACTAAAAAATTGTTACGTATTGTTATTACTGGTTAAGAAAACTATGTAACAGTTTTACTTTGCATTAATGATAGAATTTATGAAATACGTATGCTTCAGCATTCTACTAGGAACGAAACATTTTCAAATGTACTTCAGGGTATTTTTGTTAAGTTCCTTATGTAAAAACATATTTTATCATCAGAAACCACAGTTTCGTGTTTCAAAAAAGATTATTAATTATTAATGATTGCAAACACCATGTAGATGCTATTACTGAGGCAAACGAACCCCAAAGAAAGAAAAGACGCATACATATTTTGCGAAACTCATTGGCGCTTAACCGCACCAAGAATAACAATCGATCTGTTTTTGGGCGTGGAATTACAGCACGGATTGCCACTTTCAGTTTGGCTCAAATTTATTGCAGTAAAAACTGTTATCAAGGAATGGAAGAGTAAAATTTTACGGAACATATTGCTGTCGTAATGATTTTTTGAAAAAAAATTGGTACGAATGATCTGGGAATGGTTTGTTTGTAACATCATCATTGTTGTTTACTGCGAAATTTGGAGTGTACGACAATAAAAATCACACACATGAAAATACAAGTTGAGTATATTATTTACGCTACATATTATTATATTTATTTTTTTCTACTTGGCATTAATTTGTTAAAATTGGATAATGTCTAACTTAAAAATAAAGGCATTAAAAATAAATTATCAAATAAAAAATCTGTAGATACTATGCAGTCAAGTCTTTCACCATTGATCAGTATAGTTTTCTAGCTAAAAAAAAGTCTCCCATTTTAACGAAGAGACTTCGTACTTACCCAGGTAAAGGTTTAGATGTGTATTTAAGTCTCAATAAAAATAAAATCAAAAAAAGTCTTCATTCAAGGTTAGAGATACTATGTTATTTCGGATGCTTGACATTTTGATTTTTCTTTTATGCAGGAGGGCTGTTCAATAAGTAATAAGACAAAATTTATAAAAAATACAGAACAACTTTAATCGTCATAATTTACATGGTTTTGTTAAGAATAATTTCTGAGGGACTAAATGCATTTATTCCAATGTTCTGTCCACTTCTTAAAAACTTGTGAACGATAAGTTTGTGAGAGCTTATTCAAAACCGCATGCGCAGAGTTTCGACATACTTTGTTGCTTTAAAAATGTTTGCCAAGAAATCTCTGCTTAAGTTAAAGTAACAGCCAGAAATCACTGGTGTAAAATATTTTTGATTCCCCTTGATGATAATAGCAGCAGTGTTAATCTTTGTCTCTGTGACGGACGTTGAAGGTTGTCCCTCACGTTCAATATCTTCCACATTTTGCCTGGTTTCCAGAAAAGCTTTAAGCCAGCAATAAGTACGGACTCTAAACATTGCTTCTTCGTTGAAAACTTCCCTTATATCAAAGATGTTCGATGCTGATTTTGGCAGACAAAAATTTGAATCGCATAACTTAGTCCCAAGTACATTTTGACAACCGGCTGCGTCTTGCAGGCGCCCGCTAGCATGATTCAATTCAATCACGTGATACTCAGGAACATGAGTCTGTACGCGCCAACTATCGGTAGCTTTTGTTAACACAGACAACAGAAATTTTTCATGATACAGGAATTAACATTCTGATGAGTGGTTTCGCAGCAGTAAAATTAGTCTTATTACTTATTGAACAGCCTACGTATTTAGCAATTAATTTAAATGGGAACATCTTTTTATCAGTTTAAACAAATGCTCTTTTGAAAAACTAATTAAAGAAAAAATAAACATTACATATATGAGTAGTGTTTTTTAAAACAAATTTCTAAATGTATATTTCCTTTTAAAATAATTGACTACTTTCCCGCCTTATTTATTATTTTGAAAGTAATGTCTCTACGTTCCCCTCCACATTCGGAAGCATATAAATATTTGTCGTGACTTAACAATTTAATAATTCTTCATACAGCTCAATCACAACCAAATACGCTCTTCATTGCATATATTTTCGCATTCCATTCCTTCATTATGGATACAATAAAACGCAGCAAATAAATTCATATCATCATCTGAATTTAAAGATCAGTAGAACCAACATTTAAATTTATTTCGCAAAACTTTTTTTGTTCTGCGACGAAATTCAATTTTCTTCTTATGACTTTTTCCGTGGAGTAACGATATGACATATTTATTGTCATCAGAATACTCGTGTACAATTTTAATATTTTGACTAAGTTCTGTTTTCTTATTACAAATATACAATTTATTTACTCAATATTCTTTTTAGTTCCTCCTATACCCAAGTTTAGGGCAACCTGCCATTCTTGGAGCGCATTTGTCACTTCTTGAATTTAGTAATAACTTAATTCAACACATTTCCACTGAACTTAATAAGTTCAGTGGAAATGAATGTACACAAATAAAAACATGTACATAGCGGACTAAAAGTATAATTACACAAACTGACTATATGCAATTAAAGTAGGTGTCCAAAATCATTTTAATAATATCATATTTTTCCGAAAATTTTAAATTAATAAATTTACCCATTAGGTTGAAGCATTGATGTTTAACTCAAATAACCTCAAAAGATAACTTTTATTCCACTCCACAATTCATTTATATTGGTGCAATACTGAGAAATGTAGAAGCCCTTAAAATAAAATGTGATAAAATGTCCCCACTAAGGGTGCAGTCCTAAGCATAGACACTTGACTATACTTATCTTAAGAAACGGAGAATGCTGTTGTTGTTTTGCATGCATGCAATCAAATATGTTTACCCCCTATTTTGTTTCAGTAAGGAGAAACGTAGACATAATCCGATCGCGAACAAATTTCCCTTGTCAATCATTAAAATAGGTAGCGAAGAAAGAAAGTACACGTACCATTTTTTATTGTTTGGCAACATTTTGGCAATATGAACAAAAAAAAACTTACTCCTGGTATATTTTCTTTATGTGATTATTTAGACCTGAAAAATTTTAGTTGCGGCAATAACTGCGTTGAGTTTGAGAGAAAATAAAAATGACAAGCCATGCATTCTTTACTGCAACCCTACTCGAGCCAATTTTCAATTGTACTGCCGTGTGCAGGTAAACGGCAGTATCTGCAGAAATGAGTTTTCGAGATATTTAAAGAAACGCGTTTTTGATTTTATACTAACAAAAGGGAAATGTTGAAATTAGACGTCTTTTTCGCGCCTTTTTTTCAGCGGAAGCCAAATAAGCGAGCTTGTACCGTAAAGATAACGTACAATAGATGACAAAAATGCAAAAAAAACGAAAAATGAAAAATTCGCAGTTATTGCCCTTTACCTGCACACAGCAGTGTAATTAATCATCGGGGGCTTTGTTATTTCTCACCAATGGTTGCTGAAAGGAGTAAAACCAAGACCCACCCCCTTACGTAGAATTTGACCTGTACAATGAGACAACTGCCTTGACCGCGCAAAATGAAAGCTTTTTACTTCTTTGACTATTTTCTTAAATTCCAAGGTGACGTATTCAATCTATAGAACAAATGACGAACTTGCGAATTCCGTTCCAACTTTTCTCTTCATATCGCACCTTCACGAAAATGGACAGTTCTAAAACGGGGCGGAGCAAAAGCTCAACTTTTTGTGGTCGCACTATACTATATGAGAAAATTACACTGAAAAGACTTTATAGTATAACATACAGTGGCTCCCAAAAGTGTTCGTACACCTACGTCTTTCAACGAAATAAGCCCCAATCCATTGGTTGGAATTAATATTTCGGAATAGGTATTTAATTATAAGATCTATGGTCAATTTTTAACAAAACTGCATGAAAAGTTTTTTTAAAATATTAAAACTTATTTTTAAAAAAATCAAAAACCGAAAAGTGCCGGAAATTTCATTTCACAAAAGTCTTCGTACACTTTATAAAATGTCTATACATTATTGAATAATCTAACTTTTTATTAAGTTATTAATTAGTAGAATATCATACAGTATTCATAACACCTTTTAAACGTCTGGGAATAAATTTCATTCCTTTTCTTTCTTTTTTTTTTTTTTTTTTTTGCGTAATTTGTGAGTAAGCGTTCAACCACACTTCGAGTCTCAATGTTTCTAGCTCTATTTTCGTTTTAAAGCCGTATTTTCGTAATCTAGTCTCCGGATATCTCTAAATACGTTACGTTAAGTTCAAATCTGGAGACTGAGGGGGTATTTTCTAAATTTTAGGACAATTTTCGAGGCACTAGACGCAAACGTTGAAAACCGGGTGCTTCTTATCGTTATCTTGATTAAAAAAAAGTTGTTTTCAATAACCAAATTTTTGGCTAAGAGTTCAAAATTGGTTTTTAAAATATTTAAAGGAACAGCGTGGTTCATTATTTCACCAAAAAACTCCAAACTACCAAGTCCTGATGCTGATATGCACCGTCACACCAGAACACCTCCATCGTCCTGATTAACTGATCCAACTAAGTTCTTAAGATTAAGTTCCTAATTTTTTCTTCTACATATTGTTATACAACAATTTAACCAAAAATGTTAAATTTATTTTTATCTGTAAGTAAGACGTGATTCTAAAACGTTTTTAGCTTATTTATCATTGATTTTGCGGCGAAAAGTGTAAGCTTTTTGTTTTTCGCACGACCAAAAAATTTCTGCGGGAAGAGGCTCCATTTATTCCAGCTAATCAGAGAACTTGTCGAAAATGTTTAGGTGAAAATTAAACGTAACATTTTTCTTTTAACTCTTTAGCTAATTTTACAGCACTCAAATGTGTATTTTTCATAATTTTTTTAGCTTTAAATCTCCGATCACGTTTTTGTCAACTTTGCCCGTTGAACTTTTCTTACCTTGTTTTTGGTCCGATTCCTTTGTTTAAAGCATTTTATCAAGCACTTTACTATACAAACAAATAGACTAATGAATTTAGAGACATTTCAATACAATTTACCGCCACTGTGGGAAAAAAATTCAAATTTTGAATGGTGTTTGCGGTTTTTTACGAATACCAGCGATTTTATAGTAATAAGCACAATATAAAGGAATAAGTAAACAAAAAATTAAAGCCCAATGATTTATGAGGGTCAACACAATGCAAAAATATTAATAAAACGGCATATGATAATTTTAATTATCAATTTATTCGAAAATATTCGATGTACGATGACTTTTGTGG
Organism: Uloborus diversus; assembly: GCF_026930045.1. Lineage (NCBI taxonomy): Eukaryota > Metazoa > Arthropoda > Arachnida > Araneae > Uloboridae > Uloborus > Uloborus diversus. Next base: position 141,055,239 of record NC_072735.1, on the reverse strand, counting down.
CGTATTATTTCTCTGTCTCTTCGTTTTTCGACCCATTTTAAAAAGAAGATCCGTCAATACTTTGAAAATACCAATGGGTTGTATTTAGAATGACATAGGAATGATGTGAAAAAATATTGGACTTCATATTCGAATTCAGTTTTGAGTTATTTTGGTTTTACTAAAAAATTTCAAAGTGTACGAACACTTTTGGGAGCCACTGTATATAAATGAAATTAGTTTGAATGAGAAAAAAAATGCTGTGACTCATAAATAAACAAACTGTGTGATTTAAATCTTGAACAAGGATCTGGTTAAAATGACTTTCAGAATAAACGTTTTACCTCAAAAATATGTTTATTTACTTCCATCCCATTCGACGAGATCATGTTAGTATAACTAATAGGAAAATTGTGCTAGAAGAGAGAAAAAAAAAAAAAACAAGCAATATTATCTTGTTATAAGATCCATATATCATACTAAATGTATCTCTATCAACTATGAAAAGCTTATTTCTTGGCAAAATATAAGGAATCGTTTCACGAAGATATTTCCTTCCGTAATTGAACACGGGATATCGATCACTTTCATATGTTGTACCTTTTACTTGCAGTTGGCCAATTACAAGACTGCAAGTCACTATAAAAGCAAACTATGAGTCCATACGTAATTATATGAATAAAACGTTTCGTTAAGGCAATATGCTGTCCAACCATCTATAAAGTGTCGTTGTTAGAATCAAAATGGTGCAAATCATTCTAAAATCGCTTTACGTAATTAATGGTTCGGAAAAACAAAACATCCACAGAAAACTAGGAAAAGTTTCATAAAAAAGTTTAAAACTTGGGCACTGTTTTATGTACAATTATGCATCAATTTTTTTTTGGATGGTAAACGTATTTAAGTTTAAAGTAGCTTTAAATGAGTTACACCATTGTCATTCCAAAATTCATGATAACTAACACTTAAGTCTACTGAGTCAAACATAAATAAAGTATGGGAGGACATCGAAACATCAACGAAAGAATTGTTATAAATATTATAGAGTTAGTTTTTCCTCCGCAATAGATAAAATTATGCATTCTGTTTCAATTACCGACAAGTAAATATATGTACACAACTTCTATTCTCAACTGAACAGCAGTAGAGTTCAGGAACAAGTTTGTACTCTCCTGGCGTCCAATATATTTTAGTGTACCTTTACAACGTTGGTACACCTAAAAGTTCATTTAATAAGAAGCAACTATTCGTACTTCATTTGAATTATATTGTTTTAAACTTAAACCACTATAATACCAACACATAAATGCAACTTTAGGCCTCCTACACACGAGCTGGTTAGTTGAATCAACCTTCGCAAAAAATGCCTGTCGAATAGTTAAAGGGCATTTTTCATTGTGTTCACACGAGGCAACTCAGTTGAATCTACTTTTCTTCTAATAAGCCTAACTTATTTCACAACTAATTAAAACTGAACTGAGTTGACTCAACTAGTCTACTAGCGGTATTAGCAAACGCTTGTAAATGTCCCTCTGAGCTGAATGAACTGAACAGCTGATACGTAGAACTCATCGGAATGAGAATTGTAGGGGCACATGTGCCTGATGTGCCTGTTGACTTGTCGCACGCGTGAGTTGGCGGTGTGAAGTATGCCGGACGATACCCTGACTTCTCTACCATGAAACACACCCTCATAACCGCTCATTCGAAAGTTGAATCAACTAAGATATACATTGTAGATACATTGAAGTATCTACTTTAGAAACAAATCAGTTTAATACGAAAAAAAAAGTAAAAATTCGTGGTTGTATAAGGTAACAATAAATAACTTCGACACACATAGTACACCATAACTTTAATGCTACTGAAAATATTACGACCACACTTCAAAATAAATATGAATACACTATTTCGTCTAATACATTTACAAATATTCAAAGTGGCTACCTTTAGGATTAATACAGAGTTTTAAACGTGTCACAAATTTTTCTGCACTGGGCCGCAGCTCATTTACTGATATTTTATCCCATCCCTTGCATAAGGATTTTTTTACAGATGACAAAGGTTTAGGAAATTTAGCACACTATCTTGTCTCCAAGATCTTATTGCACTGTTAAACTGCGTCAACGACCCTATATAATGGCTTGGGGTGGGATACGTGCTAGTGGGAAAATATAACTTTTTTTTTTTATCAGGGGATAAAATTAGTCACAAAATATATCGCAAACGCATTTTGGAAGATGTTGTCTTACCTTTGTCGCAAAAGTTATTTGGAAACATGAGATGAACCTTCCAGCAGAATTGCACACCTGCACACAGAGCTAAAGGCACTCAAGATTGGTGCAAGACACATTTTCCGGATTTCATTGGAGGTCAAGAATAGAAACCGGAGCTATTACCCAGATGTGTAACCAATGTATTATTCTGTTTGATACATTGTGCAGACAAGGGACCAAAAGAAATCCTTATGCAAGGATTGGAATAAAATAGCAGTAAGTGAGTGTTGGCCCAGAGCCGAAACTTTTCTGACACGTTCAAAGCTCTTTATTAATCCTAAAGAGAGCTACTTTGAAAATTTGTAAATATATTAGAATAAATATTGTATTCATATTTATTTTGAAGTTTGGTCGTAATATTTTAAATTAGCAGTAAAATTATGGTGTATTATGTTTGTCTAAGTTATTTTTTGTCACCCTGTGAAACATATCATAAATTATATCTTATTGCAGATTAGTTCTTAATATGATTTCAAATGCTACACGACACTTCTTTGAATTTCAGACGTCACCATTGCTCTTTTCAAAACACTGCTGCTCCACTTTTATGATTAAGAATGGAAGAAATTACGTTAGGTATAATTTTGTTCAAACTCTTATTTCTAGTTTATTCGATCAGAAACACCAGTATTGCGTGATATTTCCTCTTGTTCTTCGCAGATTATTCTTCTTCCATAGCAGAAATAAGGTGAAGAATGGACATTCGAAAAGATTGTAAGTTATCACTAAATTTGTTCCCTTGTCTGAAACACTGAAACATTTTAAGGCTTTCTTCACGACATAAAACCTTTAAAAAGATCATTACGTAACGGACCGAAGAAATGTCTACAACGTCACCAAATCGCCTTGAAACATTCAAGCAAAAATCGATTCCAGAGAAAAAGATAAATATTATTTTGAAATTTGGCATAACCCTTTTCTCGTTTTGACTGAAACATTTTTTTTTGGACTGATAATTTTCTGAAATATTTCATTTATGCATCAACTGTATTTGTCTTAGTATCAGTTTGATGCTTTCTTTTTATCCTTCAGAGTTCAGTTGTTTATGTTTAAAAATAGTATTAATAATGTTAAATAAAATAGTAAGGATGCTGGTAAAATGTGTGAAAAAGCTTAAGGTTGTAAAAAACGAGATATTAAAATGGTTACATTCGCATATTTGTTTTAATGTTTAATTTAATATGATACCTCAGCTGAAAAAAATAACATATAGCAAGTCGCAAAATTGACTGTTAGAAATTAAACCGGGTAATTTGAACGGATCTCTCATTTATATCAGGTCATTTTCAGTTGATTTAGTTTAATTCTCTCAGCAAACCACTGAAGCTGAAAACAGATCTAGAGTTTCCTCGTTGAATTAGTCTTAACTCGAATGTTACCCGAGGATGCAATAAAAGTGATGAAAACATGTACTAACGAAGTAATCCATTTTAACTTGATCTCTAACCAGTTAAACACATTTACTAAACGTTATAATTTGACATAAAACGCGAAAATGCTTTTTGTTTATCATTTTTGAAGTTCGCATGAAGTAAATCTACTTCTATGGTATTTTACGTGGGCTTTCGAATGAAACTGAAATAAAAAAAATCGGATAATCATTTTCGGTAAAAAGAGCTATCCAATGCCATTTTCAGGTCCTTAAATTAAAATTCGAGCCGTTAGGTTCTTTCTTGGCGTTTAGAATCCTTCCTACATTTCTTCCTGGATGCCCAAATACCTCTCTGGCAAACTTAATCGAGATCCAACGTAAACTGAATTTATACAGGGAAAATACATACATATATATCTCTACAGGCACTTCTTCACTCTTAATCTTATTTATATAGATTTTATGTTATGCATTAGTAATGTATAAAATAAAAAAAATGACAGTCATGAAATTATGTACAAGCAAAGTAATTCATTTTAACTTAACCATTAACCAGTTAGAGGTATCTCGTACACTTTACAGATAAACATACAAAACAAGAAGTTTTTTCGCTTATCATAATGGAAAGAATAAGAATCCTAGATACTTTAACGTGTTTAAATACAATGATATAGGAATGTCTTTTAACTTGGTTTACTTTGTGTATTAGTCGGGTTTTTTGAACCCTTTATTCATAATTTTATGATATGCATTAAATAATGCATAATATCAAGTAATGACAGTAATGAAAACATGTACCAACCAAGTAATCCATTTTAACTTAATCGCTAATGATTTAAGTATATTTAGTACGCTTTAAGAGTAGATATATAATGCAAAAATGCTTTTCACTTATGATAACGTGAAGAATAGGATTCATAGATACTTTAATGTGTTTTTGGACAATGCTATATGAATGGCTTTTTACTTTGTTTTCTTTGCTGTGCTGGTCGGATTTGCGGAATTTGTTATTCATTTTTTTAAATTAGGCATTAAAACATAGTATATTTATGTATTTGGTACATTTTTTAAAAATTTGTGCCAAAGTATTTTTATGGTTTCATTAATCTGAAACTACTTCTCTGGTAAATCTTTAAAAAAAAAAAAAAATGGCGAATTACTTTTTCAAGAAGAACTGACTAGAATGTATTAGTCGCATAACATTAAGTGGTCAGGGTGTTTTGAATAAAATCCAAGATTAAGTCAATACATAGTGAACTATTTGTGTAATTACCTACCTTAAATACATAGTTATTAGATCACGAGATCCAATGTCGGTAAACGTTTGCAAAAATTAAGTGCAAATTGAAAGATATTTGCATGGATCACTACAAATGTTTAAAACGTTTCTGAGAGCATGCTTTATTCCCATTTTGAGATTTTTAGAAATTGCCAAAATACAAATTTGTTGAGTAAAGACGACAAATCCTAGCATGTTGAAGCATCTGATAGCAAGGTAGGAAACAAACCTTGGCATCGAAAGCACTGTTTTTTTTCTTCTTCTTTTTTCGAGCAAAGTATACTTTATGGTAGCAGTATAGGACGTTAATTTAAAAAAAAAAATACTTTAGTTTATTCTTACTACACAGTCTATTCAGTTAAAACTACGATGATAAATTTTCCTTTGATCCCAATTATCTCGAGCAATGTTAAATTTTAATCAAGTATAGTTGTTCAAGTACATAAGAGGCAGTGAGAAGCAAAGGGATGTAAGTGGACATTTTCAAGTTTCGGGTAAAACGCGTTTTAACATCCTAGGTAGGCTTTCATTGCTTTTTTTCTAAATCTTGCTGTATAGCAGCAAGTACCAGGGTTACTAGTACCATCTCTTGTCCCAAGACAGAGGAGAGATTCACCTACCATGTGCACTGGTTATCTCCAAATTTTTAATTTTGCCACTTACATCCCTTTGCTTCTCACTACCTCATATGTTCTACTTTTTAATTCATCACCGTAAAGCACCTCGATCATTTCGTATTTTCGAAGTTCTGAGAAGTCACTTTATTTCTTCAAATAGGGCCACGTATGACTATTTGCCGTTTTGTTGATTTAATGCGACGTACAATGCCTTTAATTTGACTTACAATGTCTCATCCAATTAAACACTCTATGGGCTTTTTAGTATGCGGTATAATCATGAGACATAGGTAAAAACATTTTCTTTATCCCGAAAATTTACAAAATCATGATGGGAGACAAACGATGAAAACCAAATTTGAGGCCACTTGATAACTTGAAATAAAATAAAAATAAATGAAGTAATAATAAAAACAGCATTTTTCAGTAGATCGCTCCAGGTTTTGAACAATTTTTTTTATAGAATTTCAAGTCTGTCACAGAAAGCTGTCCGGAAATTGTATGGAAAAATGTACTGGCGGCAATTCCGCAAGAAGTGGTCCTGATCAGCCAAAAGCATTTTTCTCATAATAAGGAAACAAGCATTTTCTTTTGACAAAAAATATGTACACTTTTAAATTCTAGCATCAGTTCTGAGTTTAAAATATTTTTATATCAGATTTTTGTCTTATTTGATAACATTTATGGGTCATTCCATGCGAAATGAGCAAATCAGCTATGGCTGACATGTCACAGATTTCAATGAAAATTTATATTTAGGTAAACCATGCATATCTATGAGGAAATGCAAAGTATGGAAGTTTAAAAACTGTTTGTTGCTTTGTTACTGAAATAAGAAGTTGATGCTTACGCTAAGCCTAAATTTTCAGAGTTCATTGCTGCCAGTTTGTTACTCAATAACTCCATCAGTTATAAAGTAAATTTATTCGGATCTTTTTTTGAATCTGAGATATTAACAAATATTGAAATTTTGCCAATTTACTTCAAATTTCAAATCACTCTTCTAGCTTTTTTAATTAAAAAATAACAGTAAAAATGATTCAGATTGAAAAACTGTCTATAACTATCTATCTGCTCTAATTTAGTAATTGTTTATGAATTTCTTGATGACGAAATCGTACTTTAAAAATCGAAAATTTCCGAAAATTTCATTTTTTCCCCTATTTTAGATGTTTTTTTGAAGATGAGGGAATGCTCTAAATTTACTCGTTTTTTTACATAGTACACTGAAGTGTCTTTTAGATGCTACTAAATTTTAATCATTGGTATCAGCGTATTTTTGTTACTAGAGTAATTTGAACTAAGGCAAAATTTCATTAGTTAGTTCTTTTTATTGTAAGTTTAGCAAAACTCACCATTTCTTTCGTGTTTCATTTTCTCAAAAGCATGTTTATGAACTACTTGTTAAAATGTACATTTTTTTAAAAATCGAAATAAATGTTAGATATACTTGCTTTTGCATCATTGAGTCGTTTATCTAGTTTTTTGAATTCTCGTAATTTCACATAAAAGTCAATAAATACAAGTTTCCATACAGTATAAACTACTCATTCATGTTCAAATATTTCTAAGTTATAAAATTAAAATAATTATTTTGAAAATTACAATATATTTTTTTTCAGTATAATGTATTATATAGGGCACAATATACGTAATTTAAGAAGGTGCAATGAAGTTTTCACACTTTTATTTCTGTTTTAGTGCGTGAATTGACTAGCAAAATTGCTCAATTTCAAAGACCTGTATCTTTTTTACAAACCAAATACAAAAAACAATATGTATAACATGTATAGTACTTGAATGGAGTATTCAATTGGCCAAGAAATTTAATTTTTAATTCCATCCTCCTTTGGTTTACAGGGGTCTAAAAATGTCATTTTTGTCATTTTCCCGATTTTTGAGGGGATGTAATCTATAAAGGGTGCACAAACACACAGCAACAGTTACATATTCTTTTTAGCATGGTTCCGGTGGTTGGTTTTCGCCGTATTTCATTTTGTGTTTCCGTCCCCTACGCGAGTTATCCCCCTTTGAAATGAGTAAGATTCTTATATTTGACCCTGAAATTTAACCTGTTGCCGTTATTTTAATTATTTATTATTACTAACTTACAGCTACGTAACTCTGCATGTAAGACTATCAATTTATGCACTTTAACATCAAAGCGTTAAATGAACAGTCATAAATGTAATTTAAATAGATTTTGGCCAAAATGCAAAGATCTAAAAGTCCCATTTTTGACTACGAAAATCCCTTTTGATGACCTCTAAAAAATCAAATTTCCAGTTGAGAGAAAAAATAAAAGTGGTTTTAAACATCTTTCATATCCAGCTTTGAGAGATATGAATTTCAAAAAAATTGAAAATGGTGGAGCGCACCCATCCGTCGAACTTGTATGGATTGACCCATAAAACACAAAGAAAATGTTATTTTTCTGAATTTTATTTTACGTTTGGAAATCAAAAACCAATTTCGAGTTTCTTTCAGCAAATAGTAGAAACACAGCTCTATATTCTTGTAAAATTTTAAAGTTGTCTGAATTTTTGTGTCTATGTGAACGGGAAAATCATCATTTTACAAAATGTCACTAAGTTTAAAATTGATTTTGAAGACAAAAGGAGTTAAAATACAACTTCAAAAGTAAAGTATTTCTTTTATGATACTTAGCGCATTATTGGGTATTAATTTCATCAAAGCTAATGCATTCCGTAAAGATTGAGATGAAAAAATATAATGCTTAATTATGAGAAAATTGAAATATTTTCAGTTTTTGAAACTCGATTAAAAGTTAACTGTAATAAATTTGAAAATTTTACTGAGATCAGATTAATTACCCTACTCCATAAATTGCAACAGCATATAACTTTTATGTTTTCATTAAATAGTTAATAAGATACAAGCCTTCAAAAATGCAACAATTAGCATTTATGAGAATGCTGCTCAATTTGACCAATTTTCAATCGCATGTAGCTATTTAAATAAAAGATTTTAAGCAAAAATATTTTAGATATTTTTATATTGGCATAAAAGGAACCTGTATACCAAATTTCATAAAAATCTGTTACCATGCGGCTACCACTTTTTTGCGAATTTTGCTCATTTCGTATGGAATGACCCTTATACGAAGTAAAAAAATAAATAATTAAATAAAAACGCATTGTTAGTAAAATAAATGTAAGAGCCAATTTGTTAACTTTTTTAAAAAAATTTATTTATTTATTTATTTATTTATTTTTATTTTTTATTTATTTATTTTTTTTTTTGTGAAAAGCTATCAGATATCATGAACACATGCTTTTTTTTTTAAATAAAGACTTTTGATATGTTTTTAACCCCTCAAAATATGCAGGCCACTTTTTATTAGTCACACACGTTACGCAAAAAAAAAAGAAAAAAAAGTTTTCCTCCAAGGTCAAATTGGGAGACTAGAAGAAAAATATCTAATATCATAAATTAACTTGATACATACTACCAGTAACCTGACTTTCATCTTCAAACATTCGGCAGAGAATTATTAACGAGACTTTTTGAAAGATGTCACACACGTAACGCTCCTGAATGGTTTTCATTATAAAAATATTTTTACGTACCATTTTTACAGAAACAATTACTTTATATAATTCAACTAAAAATATTGTGCGTTGGTACTGAAACCAAGACTGAAATGAGTGTTAAAAATAATTAATAATAATAATAAAAATTAATAAATAAATAAAAATTGTCTATTTAATTCCCAAAGAGCAATTTAAGCTAAGTATTCGCAATCTACATAAGATTAACAGCAAAATGTTCTATTTACCTTAAATTGCATAAACATTTCTTGATAATTTTTGGTTTTTAAGAAGATAATTCTTCAGATGATTTAAAACATTCCAAATGATTTTTAATTACAAAAGTTTTAGAAGTTCGTTATAGCTTCGCATTACTATTTAATTCGTATGCGAATAAAAATTAATTTCACCTTATTCTTTGTTATGTGAATATATAATTTCAATTTAAGTGTTTAGTGGCTGCGTTGCCCGGCGTTGCACGGGTTACCTCGAAAATAAGTGTTGAGTCAAGTAACTCATTTTCCACAATCAGGCAAAATAAAATAAAAAAATAGCGTAAATCCCCCCTGTCAATGTGTAGAAAAGAGCAGTTTTATGCCTCAAAATTTAAATTTAGATGCCTTAGGCTTTGTTATTTTATTCAAAAAATGTTACCATTGTTAATAATAGGCCTAACTATCCCGTTTCATGGATTTTCTGGTCAATAAGGAGGTCAACCCCCATAGGGGGCGAAAATACCCCTATGTGAATTTTTGAGAATCAAAAGATCTCTGTGCCAAATTCGGCAAAAATCCGATGTGTACTAAATTTGAATTAGGAAAATCTCCGTGGGGGGACACCCCGTGTGGGAGTCACAGCTCCCCCCTTTCCCCAAGGAGGAAAAAATCTTCATATGAGTGCCTGAGCACCCAAGAACCTCTGTGCGCAATTGAGTCGACGTAAAAGATCCGACGTAAACTGTGGATTTTAATTCGTAAATTCATATCAGCTGCAGCACTTGGTCACACATGTAAGGCTCTAATGTCACACACGTAACGCTAATGAAATATGTTTTATTCTTATTGTATGAGCTTTTAAAAATATATTTATGGAATACTTACTTGGTATACTTAGACATATGCACAAAAAATACTGTTCATTTACTTTCAAAACTTCTCAAGAAATTACAGAATAATATGAGGTACAGCTTAATTTCAGATCTTCCGAGTCACGCACGTAACGCTGCATTTAAAATTATATTAAAAAAATTTAGAATTATCCTAGGAAAAAAACACTGCCACCTAAAAACTCTTGCATATGTCCTCCATTTAACTCCAACAGAAATCCTATTAAGAGATATTTAAAAAATATCATACAGTAACTACTCGTTCTATCGCGCTTTTCGAGCGACAAAGAAAAAGCGCGATATATCCGAAAGTGCGATGTAACCGAGGTTATTAAAAATAGTTATCCATCTAACATATACAAGTAAATTAGCATTCATTGTTATTCATATAATTTTCAAATGGTTTTGATGTAGTTTACGAATTTACTATCAGACGTATTGAAACTTATACAAGATTTAAATTTAAGTAAATTTTTAGCGTCAATATGAAATGGCGAATAAAGATGATCTTCAGTAGCTGCAGCAGGAAGAGATTGAGTCCCAGTAGACAATCCCTTCGATTTGCAGTAGAAAAGGTGTGAAAAGTAAAGAAAACTACTTCGCCCGTCCAGAGCATTCTTCCTTTCTTTGATGCAAATCCTGATTTGTGCAACCAAGCACAAATCTTTTTTGTGCTAACAGGTATTCAGAGAGGGTGTATGTTCTCTTCTACTTGGACCAGTATGACACCTGCCTGCTGTTTCTCACTCATTGTAAAGGTCTTATTACAAAAGAAAACGTCAAGTAGTTTCCAAACTATATCTTAAACTAAAATATACTGCATGTACGTACATTTGGATGGCAGGAGTTGCCGCTGCTTCAACAGCGAATTCAGAAGAATAGGAGCATCTTCGTTTTGTTCATTGATAAAATAAAGAAAAGAAAGACCTTTTCTAAGTAATTCCATATGTTTTCATGAGTGGTTACAAGCTTAAAGCAAGATTTTTTTTAAGGTTTTAATATTTTGGGAGATAGAAGAAAGAATCGATATAACCGAAAAAGCGATATATCGAGGCGCGATATAACAAAGGGCTACTGTATTTGTTTTTATTGTTTTTGCAAAGAAAAGGTGTCAAAAAGTCACGCACGTAACGTTGGAATGGCCCTTCATATAAAATGATCGTCTAGAAAACGTGCACAGACAGCCGTCGAGAAAGGACAAGCATCATCAGCTTTAGATGCAAGGTGATTCTAACTTGTTTTTCAAATTAAGACTGTGGACAATATTCATATACAATACTAATTACGTAGAAACGAAGCGTCGAATTTCATTCTAAGCGGTAAAAAACAGGGAAGTAGAAACGGATCGTTTGAGATGAAGCAATACAATTAATTTGACATACTGTATAATATGTATATAATGACGTCATTTCCCACCTGCCTATGTTGCATATGTACATATAGCATATGTGTACGAGACATCTGTGCGAATCGCAGGTGGCAAAAAATACTGTTTTCGTGAACAAAACAAACACGACAACAGTAATCTACGGACGGTACGCCAGTGTCTTCTGTGCAACGACACGCGTACTCAGCATTTTATGAGTTCTTCACTAAACAATAGATTTGAACGTGCAAAATTTTGGTATCGTTCACTCATTTATCCAACACAGTTGTAAGTTCTGTTTGAAGTTTTAATATTCCACGTTTCTGGCTCTCTGTATCGAAGGCGACCCTATGTCTCTATATAACTATTGGTCGTTTGGATGGGTAGTATCACCCCTCTTAACTTGTAAAAATCGACTTAGAATAACCTTCTACACAGACACAAGGGGGCCCATATGCAAAATTTTAAGTGGGGGGCTCGGATATTTTCCCTATAGTTTAGCAGGATATTTTCCCCATGGAAACCGATTTCAGTACAGATTAGAGTTATTAAAATTTGACATTTTTGATAAATTATTCATTAATGGCTGGAAAAGAAATGTTTTTACATTTTTGCAAAGAAAAAAGTACTAAAAGCAAATAAGTTCTAATTTCTAGGGGGGGGGGGCTTGAGCCCCCTATTGCCCCCCTATATGGGCGCCCTTCCACAGACATATAGGGGGAAAATCCTCGAAGCATATCGGCTTCCTAAAACCACTTATTAAACTTTCCAAAAAAATATATGTTGTGCAGGTCACGTAATTACTACATGAAAATAAAATGCCGGGTTGAAATTTTTGACATGTTACCATATTTACGTTTCGCCTTAAAAAGCTCTGGTTTTATGTACCTTGTTTAGGTTTGAGGACAGAATTTTCTTTGGTCATAAAAATCCTAGTTCGATGCCGCTTTCGCGTTTGATGTACCTTGTAAAAATTTTCAACCCCTTTTTCGAGGGTAGCGAGTCTTATCAAACCGCCGTTAAAAGGTAGTTACTTTTTTATGGCAAGGCTCCGAAACTCTAGACTAACGGTGGGATTCAAAGAGGAGAATATTTAGTTTTAAAAATATAGTTTCATTTTAACAGGTTTGGGATTTTAAGAAGACTATTTTTGGATAAAGAACCGATCATCATTAAGCAATTTTGTAAAACTTAAGAAATGTATTGCATCTAAGAAGTGCATGTTGCTTAAAATCAAAGAAAACTGTATAAGAGACACGATCAACTGAAACTTGTAGCAAAACACACTTTTTTAATATAACTAGTTTAGTTTAAAGGAAGTCGGTCCCCTGTATAAGCGTAATGTTAAATTGCAAAACTATATGCACATTTTCTCAAAATGTTTTAATGATAGAAACTTACAATTTTCAGTGTTTTAAAGATATATTTAAGAGTCTACTGATGGGAATTTTTATGGCAATTCTGTGTATTTCGTAATTTATTAAATTTCAAAGAAAAACAAAGTTATTGACCATAAAACGAAAGCCATGTTCTGGAAAACGTGTGAGCCCTACAGAAACAATTTCACTTCAGTACAATAATAATTATATAAATAATATGTAGTGAACATTTCAAAGTTTTATGTCAAGTAGTTTTCTAGAATATAAACATCAGTTTTTAAAATTGACATTTTGATAAAATCACGTTTGAAATTAATATTTTACGTACATTTAAAGACATTCCTGCCTAATTAATACTTAAATGAGGTTAAGTTTAATCTACATTGAACCATGAATTCAGTGTAGGTGAAAAGCTCGTTATTTAAATATTTTAAACTAGTGATACCCGCACGGCTTTGCCCATAGTAGAGCAACTAAAAAGTCTTCCGGTTCGCCTGTATATTTACAAATAATGTATGGTGAATTTCTCGCCGATTGGCTTGCCCATGTTACGGTTCCCCGTTATGATAACTTATTAATTTACTCATCCATCTAATAATAATTTTGCTCGGGAAAATGTTCTTAATATTGGAATAGAAAAAGAACAAATTTGAGTTTTCGAAAAATCACTTCGAGGTGCACAATCCCATGCTACAAACTACCTTTGTGCCAAATTTCATGAAAATCGGTCGAACGGTCTAGGCGTTATGCGCGTTACAGAGATACAGACATCCAGACATCCTCCAGACATCCAGACAGAGATACTTTCAGCTTTATTATTAATAAAGATAAAGATATATAAAAACTGAAAAATTCTTTGTTTAACCTTTCAGTCATGCTAAAATACAATAGCATTTTTAAAGCTGTCTTCCACTTTAAATGTTACAATGCTCAATAGCACTAGTTTTAGATTATATATTCCGTTTAAAACTGAATGCAAAATTGCGTGGAAGTCAAATATTTATCATGTTTAGACAAGTTCATAATGATTCTCACAATAGGATTATTTTATTAATTAATGAGAGCTATGAGGTAACATGTCAACATAAGTTTCGGAAATTCCCATCAGTTTTCTTAGAAATTCTTAAGAACTCCTCTATCATTAAAGAGATATTCATTAATTTTAATCCTCTTAGGTAGTTTTAAGGATATTGAAAAGTTTTAGTTGACAATTTTCACCCATTTAACTTGACAGTAATAACTGCTTAAGTTAATCCAAGACAACAATGTTTCAATTTCAAAAGGATAACAGTCGATAAGTTAACATTGTGAAAGTGGCATTTAAAGTTTCTAACCAATAGAAACCTAAAAATAACATATTTTGCCATTCTAGTGATTACTAAGCAACGCTTTCCTGCGAGAAGTATTTTGAGCATTTTTACTAGAGTTCAGAATTGCACCTAAACAATAACGGTACATTGGAGATTTAATTAACTTATTGGTATTGGAACCTAACGATTATCTTGTTTGGGGAACTGTATGTAGCGGTATAGCTAAACTAAAAACCAGAACCTGTTTTGGTCCAAGATAAACTATGTACTTTTATCCAATAACATACATAAATTTGTCATTTCAATGTGATTTCACATTTATTCTTTATTTATTTATTTATTTCATTTTATTTTATTTATTTATTTATTTATTTTATTTATTTTTTTTTATTTTTGGATTTCCTTTTTTGAACTTGGGATACTAGTACCCTTAAACAACTGTATTAACACTGGTTTTTTTTGGCCTTGTTTTTTATATTTTATTTTTAATTTATTTTTTAATTTTTTCAATACAATTTTCCAGAAAATTAGTGGTAGGAAGAAATAAGGAAAAATCTTGCGCTTTATGTTGACTCAGTCAAATAAACAACAACTTTCGTCACTTATATATTCATGAAAGAGTATTTTATTATAATTATAATACTACCAAAACTTAAAACGCATATTTAGAATGTGCATAATATTTTAATTTTTTTTTCGCAAAAAAAAAAGTAGCTGGTACTGTAGATAAAAATGTTTGGAATACCACCGTAGGCGTTAAAATTGCTAAAACAGTTTAATCAAAAACAAATTTTTAATACATGTTCTCCATAAAGAGCTTTTTCCAACGACATTTGCTTGAAGAAAATCAGCTTTTAAGTTCAGGAAACACGTTTTCCTTACTTTTCTCTTTAGACTCTACTGTAAATGTTTTTAAACTAGTCAAAAATGAACAAATCAAATTATGAAATATTGAAATGAGATGTCGTTGCCGAGGTTTTAAAACCTTTCTTGTTTACAATTTCCTCAAATATTATTGGAAAAGGGGGCGGCATACACACCGGCAGACAAAGTCACACATTTTCCACACATCAAACCCCTGCTGTCTTCCATTTTTTAAACGTTTTTAGTTTATTTATTTGCTTTTGGCAATATTTTTGTAATGCATTAAACATTTTTTTATAATTTTTTTGTTCTTATTTCCACTATTAATAAGAGTAAAGTAGGCTAAAAATAACGAACTGCAAAGATACTTTTATTCTACTCTTACTGAGCGATAATGTCTACATATTCCTTATTTTTAATATTGTACAAGTTATACAAGAAAAAATAATAACAAGGAATTTTATACATCATTTGACGCGTCATGTGAACAAATTTCCCTTTTTTTATTGTTTTAAGTAAAACTACTTTCAGAAAATGTTTTCATTATCTTCTCAGAATATTTTTAGTTCCCTCCTTTAATAAATGTATTTACTTCCGATTTTTTAAAAATATCGATTTAATTTAGAACTTTGGAAAAAACATATAGAAATTATACCTGTTAAGAGTCTTAAATCTAATGCGCTTAGTTAGCCAAACCGTTTTTCTTTAGCATAATTTACTTTACGAATATTGTACTGCATTTTGATTCTATTACATATTACAAATGGTGTTAAATCTTTGAGTCATTTGTTTCCGTTGAAGCCATCCAAGTTTTTTTTTCAAAAGCACATTGCATATCATTGTGCGTATTGTTTTTCCACTACTACTTAGAGAATCACATTTTTTACGTCTCATGGCAAAACGTCACGCTAACAGCAAACACCACTTCTTTGCTTGAACAAAATTTAATGCCACATATCACGCGAACGAAAAATATAAAAGAAATGCACGGAAGCAAATTTGGAAATATGAAACCTTTATTACACCATTTAAATATTTTGTTACGAAGGAAAAGGTTCCAGTTATTTTTATTCCACATAAGTAGTGATTCTTCACAGAATTAAACTCTTGGAGCAATGCCAGGATATTAAGCAGACTTCCAGTGGAAGTTATTTTTCAAACTAGCGAACATTCTTACATTTTATCGTTACTCATCTTTTCTCCCCGTTTTGATTTAGTTCGTGCTGGAACACTCTCACTGTTTTTTTCTTTTTTTTCTACTTTACCTTGTTTTTGGAAAACAAACATTGGAAAGGACCTTTGTTCTGTCTTTGGACTGAAAAATATTAAAAAAGATGATTCCGTTCACTCAGTGTGTTCCTCAAGTAGGTCAAACTCTGATCATTTTTTAAAAGACGCGTGGTTAGAACTTTGTTATGACTGTCGTGACAGTATCGTTTCATGGTTGTTCAAAAAGTTTCAAACTGCATAACTATTCACTTTTTTATGAATAGAATAACTTCGCTGCGAAACAAAATGTAACTTTATAACTTTGACATACAACAGTATATAGAGATTTGTTTACTCTAAGGAAAACAGCGTCATTTGAAAAGTTCTACAAGTGATATATTGAACTAATTTTTCAATTCATTTGTCACACACTTTAAAGTTTACGAAAGTGTCGTTTAGATTTATATTATTAATAAATTTGTCATACTCTTAATGTTCAATCAAAATAATTTAAACTACATCTTATAGTTCCTGAAACAACCGCTATCTACGCTTGTTTAGGAAGCATTAAATCGTTTTAAGTATTACCTTATGTTGAGAAAGAGGGAAAGTGCTCCAAAAAATGCTACTTTACTAACCAAATTGATTCAAGACATAATTGCATACAATATATTTTGAGTGCATATTGAAGTTACAACAGTTGGTTCAAATCAACTTCCAGACGTTCGTATTTACTTGAGAACCATGCATGCACAAATACGTCAATTTTCCACATGGCAAAAGCTCCATTTTACAAGA
Organism: Uloborus diversus; assembly: GCF_026930045.1. NCBI lineage: Eukaryota > Metazoa > Arthropoda > Arachnida > Araneae > Uloboridae > Uloborus > Uloborus diversus. Next base: position 141,038,134 of record NC_072735.1, on the reverse strand, counting down.
ATTAATTTGAGTTGCCAATAACTTTTATATAAAATGATAAATATCACGCAAAAATCATTTTATTTATATTGAAAAAAAAAACTATTTAAGGTAAAAAAAACGCACTTTATTTGCAATGTTAATTATTTATTTTGGTTGATTTTAAATATCTCTGGACTGCTGACATTTCACTTATTTTCAAGGTCTTCCTCGTTCAACAATTTGGTGGATTCATAGATGTAGTAATAACCAGATATCAAACTGGAAACCAGTTTCATGGGCATCCAAGATCAACTAGTAGATGGGCAAGCATCCTAAAAGCGCATGCGTGGAATCAACTTTTGCCGCTGCCTACGAGGATGAAAACGTTGTATCCGATGAAGATCAGTGGTTGTATCCTTACAGACAATGTTTTGCCCGCTTACTGAAAGATGCATGCTTTCAATGGCAGTCAGTGGTAACCGGTTTTTAGTTGTGTATCAAAGTTATACAACTCTATGAGTGGGACGAATCAAACAACAGAACAAATTTCATCATAAATAACGACCAGTCTGGTCACAAGAGCCAACTTATCTTCAATGTTAAACTGTCTCAATTTAAAGTAATTCTTGCGAAACGTTTTAGGAAAAACAGCGTCAACACAAGTATAAATAAAAAATCCAATGGTTACTTAATGCATAGCTTAAAAATGAACGAATTATAAGGGAACAGTACAAGATAAAAGCATTGCTTTATGTATTTTCTTCTACTTTCTTATATCTCTAAAAGTGACCTTTATTTTAAATTCTGTAAAACTACGTACCATTAGGCAGGCATGTTAACTCAGCTGCTGAAATGATAAAATGGGGTTTTGCTTAATGATCTTTTACAGTTTATGCAGGACAAACAATTGAAAATAAATGATTTTCTACTTCATCAGAAAGTCATTAAATTTGAAGTATTTTTATTAAAATAAATGAAATATATTGAGAACAATTCCTAAAGTCGTATTTAATTATAGGAAATGGTAGGAAAATGTTTTTGTCGATGAAAGAATGTGTACTTGATCACATTTTTTCTCGTTAAAGTTCAAATCCTGAAAATTGGGCAGGGCATTAAAAATGTTCAACTTACTTGTACTAAAGAAAACATTAAATGTATGATTCTAACGTAATATTATTGTCTAAATATGGCTGAAAAAGTAATTTGGAAAAATACGTTTTCTAGAGTTATTATTCAGAAAACATAAAAATTAAATAGCTTCAGTATTGTTAAGCAATGACTGAGTGCTTGAATGAGAGATTGGTTGTCACATTTTCTGTCCTTTTTTTTTTTTTTTTTTGCTTTTTTTCTGATAATATACAAAAAATTTTTAATCAAGTTTTGTAGATTCAAGTTACCTGCATGGTACTGCTTCGTAGAGTGCGAATTATAATGCAATCATAACCTGCTTTAAAAAATCGGTTTTGTTTAAGACCATTCTGAGTTGCAAGCACTTTTTTATTTTAAAAAAATGTTTCAATTTTGTTTTAGCTGAAACAAAAGAAAAAAAAAGAAAAGCCTTTTTTTGTAGCAACAGTAAATCTTATGGTTTTCAGGAATTCAGTGACTATCTGTAAATGGTGTAAAAACTATACATACCGTTTTCCGAACCTGCTATTTTTCCTCCGATTTTGCAGCTCCGGTTTTTCTTTTTTGAATGCAAAATAAAAAGTTTTCAAGAGTATATTTTAAATTTTAAAATTTATAATTAAACAGAAGTTAGTGTAAAACACACTAACCATTTTTTAAAATATCAAATGTGAAAAACCATATATTTTTTCAGATAAGTAAGGCAGAAAAAAACAGGGAAATTTCCAAAAATTCTACATTTTTGTAGCAGAGGAAGAAAGAATACTATACGCCTCCAAATTCTTTGTTGGAATTTAGTTCCACCAATGGCAACGTTTCCGCCCTAACTATCGTCGAAAATGGAGAAATATTTTTTTCCTTTTTAATAATTTTGCTGAAAACATAAAAAAAAAAAGCAATTGGTTAAAACTTAAACACAACTGCAGAACATCAAGAAATTTTTGAAATCATTTAAAGTTTTTTATGTGCACTTTGCTCTGCCAATGGCACCATATCTGCACTATCTATCATTAAAACTAGGGGGGGGGGGGAATTTTTGGTCCATCCTGTTGCACATGCGCTTAAAGACATTTCTCGTTAGAGTAGAATTTACTATTACGAACAAAATTAGGTCCTACAGGACTAGATTTTAACAACACTTTAATGGTAGTTCGATCGAGTTAAAAATGTTCTAAAACGTAGTGTCTTACTTGCATTTTTACGACACTGAGCATTTCTTCTGCATCTTGGAGACTTTCAGTAAAAGACATAAAAACACCTCCGACCACAGAATAAAAGAAGGGTAATGGTTTTGTGTATCTTACACTCTACTTTGGCAACTTAATTGAATGTAATTAGTATAAAAGAGTGATTCTCAGGTGATGTATACATGAAAGCAGAAGGTGAACCAATGCATTTTTTTTAATAACTGAAGTTTTTCTGCCTTTTTTTTTAATGTTTTGATTTTCTTTTACTTTGATGGTTTATTTATTGAACTTATTCTGTGCCATGCCAAAATTGAGAATCCACAGTTAACAAAAAAAAGGTTAATTTTGCAAAAAAGTAATATTTTGCTCACGCTATATGAGCTTTCATTTTTTCTTGCATTCTACATTGTTTCATGTGTAAATTATTGCATTTTATAAAAATAAATAATGACTCTTTCTTAAACCTGTTAGTAATGAATTAAAGGTGGCTTAACTAGTAGTTCGTGTTTTATTAAACTTCTGCTGCGCTGTAGCATAGTTGGTAGAGCAAAAGGCTCAAACACAGGGGACTTCTCGAAAAAAAGTATTAATTGTAACTAATTGGTAGAACTCTTCTTTGGCTCATACCCTGGTTTTTGAAATCCACATTCTGCTGAGGTTTCATCACTCTTATTTGGCCTGATTTTTGATTACTGGTGATCAAGATGATCTGAAGTTTTAATTACTACTACAGTTTCATAATTCTATGCCAATCGTTCCAAATGATTTAAACATTTTGCTTACGATAAAATGCACCTGATAGCTATTTATATCCTCTTAACTTTGATCAAAGATGTACACAGATATTCTTAAACATGAAATACTGCAACAGTTTCGGAGTTTGGTATGCAGAGTTTTACTTTTTGCTTTTTACAGTCCTATGGTAGGAATATGTTTGGACGGGAACGTTTTAATGTTTTTCGCATGGAATTTGTTATGGAAGAAAGGGCTTTTAGTTGTCGTTATTTTCAATTATCAGAGCTTGGTAATTGATTTGATTTAGTATATTTTTGTAGCTATTGAACCTTAGCAATTATATTATTTGATAGAGTCTAGATTCTAGAAGAGTATTATATATCACTTACGAGAATTTAAAAATATATATCTTTAAAACAATTTAATTTTCTACAACTTTCGGAAGAAACCTATTTTCAGGCATCACATACCGCACCAATGAGCATAGGTCCCAAGTGGCCTACAAAAAAAAGTACAGCATGCGAAGAAATGTCCACAAAGATCCTTTGCACAGAAAGGAATTGCCCTGAGGCTTTGAGTTAAATTCAAAACAATGCTGCTAGAGAAAACTGTAAATACATTTTTAGCATTATCTTTTTTCATAGCCATTTTAATATTCTAGCTTTCTCAGTGAAACTGCCAGAAAATTTTATTTCTGGTATAACGTAGTGATTCTTGTGTGAAGAAATCGTCTGGAGCAAAGCCAAGGTATTAAATAGAAACTTAGGAACATGCAGGACATTTTTCAAACCGACAAGCATTTTTATATTATGGTTATAGTCATCTTTATTTCATGCCTTGGGTAAAAGTGCTTTCGGTTGCTCTCTTAGCTTGATTTCCACAAAACAAAATTCAACAAAGCCTTTTGTTATGTCACTTTAAGAAATATGTATTTGATGCCTGAATTCATTTTGCGAAGCTAGGCGCGATTCAGATATTTCTTTAAAGGATGTTTACTGGGAATTTGGAAAGAAAAATGTTCCTTAATAGAACCGTATTGAAGTAAGATTAATGGTTGGGCATTATCCTTGGCAATATTTTTGCTGTGCTTCATTTGTTTTACCATAAATACCCTCATTTTGGGAACATTATTACAGAAAAGTCGTCATTACTTTCCGTCTCTTGATTCCCTGAAGCTGGTCACGTCTAATTTATGCATATATAATAGGATTTGGTTCGCTCTCTCATTTGGATGTTTATGATGCCTCAAATTCCGAGAAATAAATTATGTATATTTTTTTTGTACTTTGTGCCAGTTCTGAATGTATAACTTTAAATACAATATAATTTTTGTGTTGAAACTGTTCGCCAAAGTAATGTAGAACAAAAGAAATCATGCAATTTATAATTCCCCCCCCCCCAAAAAAAAAAGGAAATCATGCAAATTACAGAAACAAAAAATAAAAACAAAAAACAGTTCCCGTGCTGATTAAATAAACATTTTTGAATAAGTATAAATGGTTTCCTCTTACTTAAAAAAAAAAGATTCTGTAAAACCGTATGAAAAGTTTAGTAACACGTTTCCTCTGTTTTCAGGACTTAATCAGTCAATAATTAAAAATATGGAGCAATTTATATAGGATTTATATAGGAGTTAGGGGGGACACATAATTACTTTTTTTTTTCTTTTTTTTTAAAAATATTTCTTTGTTTTAAAACTTATCATCAATTTTTGAGCGCATAAAAAGAGAACACATAAAATAGGTGACAGTTCCAAACGTTCGGCCAAGAGTTAGGACTGATACTGCCATTACGTGAGAATTTTCCTAGATGTTTTCCATGAAGTTATCTTAGTAAAACATACCATGTTCACATATGCCCTTAGTTCACATGTACCCCTCTTTCCCCTGAAACATAGCATTTTATGAATTCAGCTGTTAAGAGGAAGTAAAAGATATCCTGGAATAATAGATAAAAATTGCGCATTACACATATTACTACCTTTTATTTATATTTCATTCCCGTAATCAGTTTTCAGCTCAGTGAAAATACATATTAGCAGACGTAAACAGTGATGGTTTATATTTCATGAATGTCAATTTTTATGATATGAATTCTATTCTGGTACAGTTCAAAAGAACCTAAAATAAAGTAGTTTTATGTATTTTCAATAACTTTAATATGTATTTTAAGAACAAAATTGAAAATTTACGCAAATATTGAGATTAAGTATAGCTCCTTTCTCTTGCAATGTAAGTGCGACGAAGGTATATTGCCAAAAGAAAGAGAAAGAAATTTGACTGAACGGCTTGCGATACACTGAATACATCTTCCTTACTCTTGCAGTGTTAGTACGGTGAAGATACATTTACAGAAAAAATATTTAAAAGCGAAATGAACGACTGGGAGGATAGAAATGCAGCTTTGTTACTACTGCCCTGTTACTGTGGGGAAGATAATTTACACACACAAATATACTGATATTTCACTTTATTTACTTAGTGACATATATTTGACATTTCACATTGGATAGTTATCGACGAAATGAGAAGTAGACCGGTAGTAGGTAAACCGGCAGTTCAACCGGCTTAGACATCCAGTTGGATAGTTAACGTATATTTAGTAGACTCTGGATTATCCACGGAATGGTGAGGTGCGGATAATTCGCAACTTAGATAAACACTATTCTAGTTTATGCAATATTTTTTAAAGATCAATAACACTTGAATACATTTAAACTACGGCTAAAACAAAACTGTGTATGGAAAAAATGCACATAGGAGCAAAAAACAAGGATCGCTCACTATTGCAAACCGATAACACGCGCACGCGTTCAAGTAGTGTAAACGGATTAACTACAACAGTATTATGTTAGGTTACAACAAAAACGCACAGTAGGGAGGGGGGATGTAGTGTCGATCTGAGGCAGTTATGTAGTGTAGTTAGTTCTCAAAAGGAAGTTTGAACAACTCAGGTTTCGGTGACCTTGGGTAGTTTGGATGTCCTTGGAAGGTTGAGGGAATAAAGAAATAGGAATGGCTAAAAATAGATTCCGTACTAGTTAGGGTTTAAAGGTATGTATTTGTCTACATTCAGTTACTCGCCACAGATGATTTTTTTTTTTTTTGAAAAAGCGAAAGACCGCGTATAATCAGGCGTCTACTTTATAATTATTAACTTTCAAAAAGTTCTATACAAGCAAAACTATGTACGCATTGAAGTTCTGGTGCAAAAAAATAAATAAATAAATAATTTTACAATGAAACAGAACCCTTCAGCATTCTTTGTCATTTAACCATATTTTTGAATTATCTCTTGCTAAAGTCCTTCATAAAGGTTCATCTGTTGCTGAATTGAATTTTTCGACTATTAACCATCCTGTTTTTGTCATGGAGCACTTTTGAAGACTCATTTCAAAAACATCCCTGCAGGAAAAATATTCAACCGTATTTTCTTATCTGTGACGTAGTTCCCTAAATACGAAATTTACCAGAACCTTTTCACTATTTGAATGGAGTATCGTTAAAACTGTGCAGTGTAAGAAGATCTTTCAGCGCTTTTTGTCTTGTTTTCTTCTTCAATGGATCGTGTTTGGGTCAACATGAACCTCTCGTTTTATGCTCTGATAAAGATAAACGACCCGTTTACTTCGAAAATCAGATAAGTGAGTTTCTAATAATTATTTGTTCTTGTACTCAGATTGTCTTATTTTTCTAGGGTTTAACTTCACACAAACAAGTTACTGATTTTGCAATGGTAGTTCAAACTGACAATGATAATATATTTTTTTAGTTTCAAAAATAATGTTCAATAAGCTAATTTTAAATTGACAATTCTTTTAATTCAATCAGGTATGCATCGATTTGACTAAATTCTGTCACACTTTTCTTCCGTTTTAACTTCACATATTATACAGAATAATACATGATAATGTTTATAGGTAATATTATTTTTTTATTCAACGTGGATGACTTTACCAAACAGATTTTTTACAGGTTTGTTTACGAACTAACAACGCATTTTATTTCATAAAATAGCACAAAACATGTTCAAAAAAAAAATGAATTTTGACATCTGGAATTCAAATTATGTTTTTCGCAATCACGAGTGTGTGTGTGTGTGTGTATGTAGGCGTGTGTTTGTGTCTGTGTGCAGGTATGATTGTGTGGGTAGTTGTGTGTATGAGTGTTTGTGGTAAGGGGGGAGAATGTGTATGTGTGTGTAGGCATACGTGTTTGTGGCTGTGTGCAGGCATAAGTGTGTGGGTAGTTGTGAGTAGGTGTGTGTGTATGTGTAGGTATGCGCGTGTGTATGTGTGTGTGTGTATGTGTTTGTTTGTACGTGCGTGTATGTATTCGTGTAAGTGTAGGATATTGACCCAACCTGGAGATGGCTTTCGCTAGAGGAGCAGCATCGTGAGGAACCGGTCGACGGTGATGCTGCAAAGGGTGCTGGCGGGAAAATAAAATCATAGCACATCAAAACATCAAATGAAAGCAATAAGCAATCGTGATTGCTCAAAAAAATACTGAAAGGATATAAATCAAACAAAATATGATGAAAAAGTTAGTTTTAAAATTTTAAAAAGAGCCTTTTTAAAAGAAATTAAAATATAATGACTGTAAGCTTAACAACGCAACATGCAATGTATCCGTCAAGTACAACAGCCATCCCAAATAAAGATTTTTCCTCTGCGCAATTTAAAAAAAAAACCTGAAACCTTGTTAATATAACAGAATTAGCAATCAAGATTTGCAGACATGTGATTTTTTTCAGCATAAACAAAAGCCCCACTTAAAAAGTTTAAAAAAATAATAATAATTTGTAATATTATTATTTTAATACGTAATTAGTATTGTTGATTGCACAGTCTTATTGTTGCTATTTCTGTCTTGAAATAAAGAATGTAGGACGATTGCTGTTAAAAGAAAACTCATTTTCTTTACTAATGGCAACTACATAAACATGCAACTTTGTAGCAACTAAAAAATGTTTTACCTTTCTTCATTTTATTCTCAATATTTTTTTTAAAAAATTATCTTTAATTTTATCAAACATAAATTAATGCAGCATAAAAAGATTGTAATTGATTTCGCTATAACATAAACAGTTAGATATTCACTAGAAGAAAAGTAATAGAAAAGAACAGAAAAAATATTGATGGATGTAAGTATATGATCAAACTTTAACAATGAAAAAACTATTTATAATCATAAAAAATAATTATGTTTCTCTAAATTTATCAAAGTTAAGCACTATTAATAAGTTCTTTTTAAAACTAAAACGCCAACTCCAGTTCTCTAAAATTACTGCCGCATCGGAAGAAAGTAATAGAATATTTAGCTACACCATATGCACAGAATCATCTATTAGAAGAAACGCAACACAAAGGCCGAGAAAAAATATTGCCAGAGGTGGGCATATTAACAAAATGTGGTTCCTCCCATTTGCTCTGAGGAGTTTTTCCAATTACGATTATAATGCAGAGAAGGAAGAGTTATTTCCGAGGAAGAGGACGCTTTTGTATTACCATTATTGCGTCCGCTCCAGTCCTTTTCTTCCCGTTCACTTGCTGGCACTGAGCCAGATCCTAAGTCTCCTGAACCACCCCATACCACCCGTCACAGACCGACGAGTTGCAGATAAAGATTCTTTAAGCTAAAGGTCATGATATTGGGTAGATGCGATAAGTTGGAATGGAAAATTGGAATGCACCGAAGATTTTGTCCCAGTGATTTTATCGCATAGAAGATAATAGTGTAACTAAATGTAAAGACTTTTTGTAACTGCAAAAACAAATGGCTTGCTTTAATTCTCTAATTTTTATACATTGCTGTCTTTCTGATTATGACACATCCTGCGTTGTTATTTTTTTTTAAATTATTATTATTATAATTGATTTATGTACATAATAATTTATTAAATTAGTTTCACGTAAAATGGGGATCTTGAAATTCCAAAACACCTGCCTTGTTGCTGAGAGTGATTATTTTTCGCAGATATTTAGAAAACTTAATAGGGTATTTGCTGCTTAGAAGCTTTTACATCATATAACGAAACGAAAGAAATATAGGAAACTACACAAAAGTTTAAAATATACTAAGCTAATTTTATTTTCTTTTAAAATAAATATTGAAAATGCTCTGCGCAAAAAAAAAGAAAAAAAAAAAAAAAAACAGAAAAAAAGCTCCTTTTTTTCTGAGAAAATGTTTGTAACTGTGTGATTAACTAGTTTCTAGTATACTTTTTCTTTCGTTTTGACTAGTCTACCAGGTAGAAGCTTCTTTCTTAGCATGGTTTACTTTCCTAATGGCACTTTGCATTCTAGTCTCTATTACATTTATTGATTCATTTATTAATTCCGTTTTAATACTATTCCTTCTTTTGTAGAATGTTTTCCGACGGTATTTTTGGCCTATTTATTTTTGCTTAAATACTTGGCTCTTTATGGCACCGAAACACTTGTCTTTTTTCGTTTTCGTATTGTAGTTATATTGGGCATCTTTAGTTATGTCTTTACTTTGTTCATTGATCATGTTTAATGCTATGCAAATAGCAGGGAATCACAGCATTAGTTTAGTATTAAGACAATTATTTCTAATTTTTTGACAAAAAAGTGCGTATTTAAGTTATAACCTGAAAACCTGCGTATTTAAAAAAAAACATTATTTTGTCCTAAATTTCTTTTATACATTTATTTATTAAATAAAATATTAGTGAAATTTGTTTAACTCATTATTTCTTAACTAAAACAATCACTTTTAAAAGTTTTCGTTATAGGCTTAAATATAGTGTGTAGACAGAGTACATGTATTATAAAGCATTAGCTGAAAGTAATGGCCTTAGTTAAAATGACTTTTAAACTGATAAGAAAATGTTGAAAACGACTTATGAAACCAGAATTAAGTTTAACGAGCGATATACAGAGAAATGATAAATTACATTTATTTCTGTACACATAAGTCAAAAATTTTGAGACAATAAAATCTTTTAAATAATTCATGTAAATACAATCATTTAAAGTTAAAAAACATTTGGAGTTTTTTCTTTCTTCATAAACTTATATCTGGAGTTTTATGAAAAGATAGGTAATAATCATGAAAAAAAAATAAAAGTAAATTTAAAAAAAAATCAGCATTTAATCATTCATTTGAATTTGGTCGTTTTGAATTAAAATCACAGTTTGCAATGGCAATGTTATAGGACCCTACTCGTTGCGTTTCTTGGTTCTACTAATGGAAAAGAAATAAACACTTGACATATGATGACTGATGATTCTCTAGAACGTACTGAACGTAATACACTGCAAAAGAAAAGATAACTAGGTTTCGGTTTTAACGAAATAGCTTTTGTGACTAATTTGCACCCTTACACTTATTAAGATTATATTAAACGTGTACAACATAATGGTATATTTATTTATTATCTAATTTAATACTAGAAAGGCGAGACCGGTCATTTTGATAGCAAAAAAAAAAACTTTTTTTATTTTTATTTATTTATTTTAAACTAGTCTGATGTGTTCAGGTTTTGTCTAAATATTAATTAACACTTCGCACAAAAAATTTATCCATTAACTTTGTTTTGTTTCTATGCAAATTGTAAGTATACCTAGAACTGCCGCAGGCGTTCCATACGAAAGGCAGGATGAGCAGGGATTGGAAGTGTGTGACCTTCAGACTTATCTATTTTAGAAAAAAAACATTTGCTTGCGCAGAGTTTTGTGTGTGCGTATATATATATATATATATATATATATATATATATATATATATATATATATATATATATATATATATATATATATATATATATATATATATTAACCGCCACGGTCACCCTCCTCATTTCTTCTACTGGGTTTGAACTGAGGGTTCGAGAAAGATGCATGAATTATATTTCCTATTTGTTTTACCTAAACGTTTCAAGTTAAAGTGTAAAAGTTATAATGAATACTAGAACCAACACAAAGCATTGGTTATACAGGTATGCATTTTTATACTAGTTTCACAGCTTATTTTACATAACAGTCAGCTTGAACATTATCGGTTGTTCTACACGTGTCGGAATATCGGATATTCTAGTGGTAAATCATGGGAATTAGTAACATAGAAATTTTCTATTTAAATGAAGTTTTGCTTTTAAGTTCATCTATACAGATGTTTTTAATAAACATGATTTTGCCCTCCAAAAGCGCATTTAAAAAAAAAAAAATTCTTAAGTTAAGCCGTGAATAAACGCAGCCGATTTGAAACCACGATGACGAGTTAGACTGATTTTCGACAACATGGTAATTAAAAAATTCAAAGGAATGGTAAAAAAAGGGTCATATGAGATAAATAAGCAATTTGTCATTGCTTAAAAATAAAAGCAAGGGCAATGAGGTCGTTTCCGAAATTTTATAAGTCTTTTTTTCTGCAAGAATGTGCTTAAAAAACATAAGATCCGACAATTTTTTAAAATAATTTGACAAAGTTTATTATTTAAAAATCTATATATTTTAACCAGTGCGCAGATTCAATTTCATTTTTACACTTCTCTCATGACATCACAAGTGATGAAATGCCGTTTACGCAAAACGCAATATTTAATTCGCTTCTGAATTATAATAACCTGGAAACGTGGTAGACAGCAAGCCTGAACATTCAAAGCGCCACTGGAGTATGCGCCAAAGTTAATCATTCGTGACCTCATAAAGACTACGCCTTATTTGAAAAATCGCCATTAAAAAAAAACTAATTAAAAATTAAACGTTTGAAAATAAAATAGATTCTTCGCTCCGTGCATTTTTTTTTTTTTGAATATTCTATCAACTTTAGTGTCTAAAAGTAGTACTTTTGACTGATGGAAACAACCCCTTTCCCATGTAACAAGTAAAGTAAGTATTTGTTAAAACGTTTTACGCATCTCTAAAAGCTCGGCATAGTACTTGCTGAGAATAAACTACGAACGCATAATATGCATCACAACTTCTATTTTAAAATGATTTGTGCTTAAAAGATCTAAAGGCCATCATAATTGAGACAGAGTAATATTTACATTTGTAATAAAATAAAAGTTCTCATTTCCGAATATAACTTAGGAATTATACGTTCTAACATTAACCACATTTATATGCTTAGAATAATTTAGCTTCAATCTCAGCAGCCCTTACTCACCTAATATTTCCCACTCCACCTTTAGTTAATCTCTAAAATCCCCCGCCCACATTTCCGCGGAAGTTGAAACGGGAAAAGCATACGTCGACCCAAAGCTGGTGAAAATTTTCGCGAATCCTATAATCGGATTCCCGATTTAATCAAAACTACAGATTACCAGAAACATGGCACCTGTTAAACAACTGATGAGATATTTGAGAACTTTGGAGAGGATTAAAAGTGTGACAATGGGGATTTTTTTTTTCACAGAGAAGTTTCTTGTTTCATATCAAAATTATTAATTCTTAAGAAAATGTTCTATGCATCGAAGTTAATAATTAATATTTGCCATTTTCGACTTGAAAAGTGTATTAAGAAACGGAACAACTAACAAATACTTTCACAGTTCATAGTTTTAAACTTTGACCCAAAACTAAAATCTCATTATGTTATGAAATTACTTTGACGATTAGCATTACAACTTTCTATTAAAAAACTAAGTTTCATTTATTCCGAGACTTTTGTAAAGTACTTACTATCCTTGATTCAGTTTTCAATTCGCAATTATGTAACATAAGCATAAAACTTAAAATATATTTTGTGTTTTTAAGAACTTTCATCTAAGCTCTCATTTAACCATTCGCCTTATAGTAAAAAATCATATTCCTTCTTTTAAATATTAAGCTTTGTGACAATTTGCTTCATATACTTTTCATGGGACATGAAAAAACACTTTATCATGTCAATTAACTTTTAATAATAGCTTATTTGACATATTTTTATTTAGCGTTTTTCTACCACAAGTGCTCGACTTAGTTTTCCTTTATGTTTCTTTTTAGATTTGTTTACAGCTACTGTATTAGTAGATTTAATTTTTCTTTTTAAATAACGTATTTTTTTACAATTTAAAAATAATTTCTAATCATTACAAATAATTGAAATAGTCAAACAGATTAAATTTGTTTACGTGAAAATAGATTATAAAGCATAGATAGATATAGAGATGTTAGTTATATATCTGCTTTTTTGATATAATAGAAATAAGTAAGTGCTTGAAATCGCGATGGGCTGGACATATTGCTAGAAGACAAGATAACCGATGTACCATTTAGACTGATACCTACGTGATATGAAACGACCTACAAAACACACGCAAACTAGATGTAGTGATGAAATTCAAAAATTCGCAGGCATCAGATGGAAATCCCAAGCAACAGAGGAAAAGATTTGGAAACAGTTGGAATATACCTTTATCCCGCAGTGGATTGCGAATGGTTGAAAGTGATGATATATCTGCTTGATGGGTTTCTTGTTTCTACACATGGAATGTATTGGAAAATGAGAGAGTTATACACTCGTCATGTCATGTCAAAGTGATGATATATCTGCTTGATGGGTTTCTTGTTTCTACACATGGAATGTATTGGAAAATGAGAGAGTTATACACTCGTCATGTCATGAGATTTTCCAGATTAAGTAGTCCGAGACATTTATATTAAAATAAAAAATAAAAAAGGTTACTAGAATGAGATAATAAAGATATGGGTAATGTGGCGGATTTGAATCCGTACTTTTATTATAAAAATTATACTTATAGCATACTTGTTTCGGTACTTTCATTTTTATAAATCTTTAAGGGTGATAATTGATAATCTGTGTGACAATTTTGTGTTAAGGGGAAGTTTTTCCATTTCAATTAATCTATATATTTGTTTCGGGAAAAACGTGGTTTTTGCTTGAAAGCACCGTTTTTCTAATGTAAAATTTGCTTGATTTAAGCCTTGAAAAAAAAAAAAAAAAACAACCTAGAGACACTTATGCTCGTCATCGTGATAGTCCGAAAAAAATAAAGGAGCCACAGTTATGTTCTTGTTAAGATAATAAGCGATTCGCGATTGTTAAAAAGAAATAAAACAATATAATAAGCTATCACAAAACAAACACTACATCGATAGCTTCGCTGTCCATAACTCTGAAACACGTGATCACCAGCACGTTTTGATCACTTGTTGTGTTTCAAAATTTTTACCTCCATTATCTTATTTTCCGCCCAGTTAAAACACATTCGATACATTTTTTCTTGCTTCTGTATCTAATATATGGAAACAAGAAGTGGATTCGTCAACATTTTCGAATTACTACTTTTGATGGATTTGCATGTTATGAGCTATTGGGATAAGTTGTACCGATTTTGACCATTTTTTTAAATATCTGTCTCTCTCTGTGTGTATGACCGGTTTTTGTTAGATGTAAATCCACACCTTTGGTGAGTTCTCGGCTATTTTACCTAGAGCTGCAGTATCTGTACCGAACTCATTCTGAGATAAAGGAGCTGGAGTTGGGAGTCAACGATTTAAAATTCAAACAGTTGGAGTTGATTATTTCCCCTCAAAGCCCGCTACTGCCAGTGCTTGCGGGATGGAGTTGGACTGGTTTTGGATTTTGGGGTAAAGGATTCAGAGTCGGGTGCTTTAAAATTCCCAGAGTCGATCATTTTCCCTCCGCCTTCACAGGCCGCCCTGTCTATGTCCGTCTGTATGCGTGCAACTAGTTTGTACTCATTAGTTTTTGGCGCCAAACTCTTTTGGTGAGTGGAGCAATCCAACGTGTTTTTCGCATGCTTGACTGTTATATCTCAAAAGTAACGGACTAAACGAAACAAAAATTAGTTCACAAGGAAACCATAATAAGTCCAAGTGCTAATTTAGTGTTGGTGTCAATATTTTGGAGGGAGTCGACAAAGAAAACTTTTATTTCCGTTACTTGTTACTGCTAAAAGTCAACAAGTAATAAACGGAGGGTAACAAAATCTAGTTTACAGGTTTTTTATGGTACTAAAACTGTTTTGAATTAGACGCCGATAGCTATAAGGGAAATGGTGCAATCGAACATTATTTCTTGTCCATTGTGACTGAAAATGTGTGACTAAAGCTCCGACTTTAATGACATAAGTAATAACAGTTAACCTACTTGGGTAAAGATTGTAATTAAATTTTGGCACCCATAGCTCCAAGGGTGGTGGCTATTGATCAGTATTTTCTCGAGCTATACATCCTTTTTAAATTAACATTGTGAAAGACAAATGACATCAATATGTTTTAACTTACGATTTGCCTTGAGAAAACTTTTAAGCAGTTTAACTGTCAGTAAATGACTGAGCTCACGGATTTTAATTTTTTATCAGCTGTTATTTTCTATTTGTGTCAGAAATGAAATTTTTGTAGTTAATTTAAACAAGGTTTTTAAAAGGCTAGTTTTTTCTCAATTGTTTTGCTTTTACGAATAGCAGAATTTTGTAATAAGCATTTTTATTTAGAGCCAATAATTCATAAGTAAGATATAGAGGGAATTCTTTTTATGGCCACATCAACCTAGTTTGTTGATGCCTTTAGAAAATTTCTTAACAGCAGAGTTACTAAAATGAAACCCTTATGAGAAAGCCGCTTGGTGGTTAAAAAGGTCCCCCGTCACGTGACGGTCATAAATCCCTGCAAAGCCATTAACAGGTTTCAGTAACTTTTGAATGTCATTTCACAGAGACGTAACAAAGTGAAGTGGCAGAGACGTCTTCTTAAAATTACAAAGTGACCGACAAAAAATTAATTGTCGTAGCTATGTTGAGGAAAGCTACATATGCAATAAACCAAACAGATGCCTCAGAGTGGCTAAAGTGAGGCGTCACAGTTCCATCCCATCCTGGCCCCTAAGAGACGTCACACTTCTAGCACATTGTGAAGTGTCATATTATTGTCACTTTGTTTCCGTGACCATTGTGACTCAGAGTGACGCACCAGTAACTTTTACGTTTTGATTTCTGCCTATCAAGGACTTGATGTTCCAAAGCCGACAGATACTTTTATTTGCACTATTTTACAAGCTAATCAAATAACAATTTTAGGTTTTCCGAATTAAAATCACTCTCCCCATTTACATCTAACACTTAAGTGTTCCCATTTTTCATTTTGTTAAATTTATGGCAAACTCGATTTGATAGTAATTGTTATGTTTTATCTAGAAATTAAACATAGTACATCCTAATCATTGTTAATCACCTTTATGAAACTACATCTGAACTCTTCATATCACCCCTACCTGGTACCATTCCTCTTAAATCCTGCGAGAGTCCAAACAAATTAATTAGATTACGCCCTGGTCGAGTCTCAAAGAAAACATAATTTGTTTTTTATCGATTATTCGAACTATCCTTAGAAGAATAAATTCCGACTTCTAAGAGAAGGAAAACAATGATTGCCCGTAAGATAAAAAACATCTGAAGAAGCATAGCTTTTCAGGCAAACCCCTTTTCGATACGAGACAGGAAGTTATTCTGTCAACGTAGAAGCATCATTAATCATATCGCAGGTGCTTGAAATATCCGTAAAGGAAATACAGATACAATTGTTGTGCGAAAGAAAGTTATAGTTGTTGGGAGAGAATTATTTTAACGAGTGAAAAAACATTTCTAACGGTATGCGCACTGGAACAGTATAGTATTCCTTTATTAATGCACACGTTTGTCATTTGGTTCTTAAAAACTTTTGCTCTTGATTATGTAGCTTTTTGTCACATGTTATTCGTTATTGGCGATACTATGTCGCATCTTGCTTATTTTTTAACCCTGAAATGTAATCAATTTTAACTTTTTTTTATTCTTCATGGGATCAAATAGTTGACAAGTTTATGGATTAAGACCTTACATGCTATATACTCTCAATCATTGTAGTTCTTTCATTATGTTATACTTACACAAAAACATGAAGATTACAGTGCAATAAGAAAATTCATTTTTTTCATAAGGAAGCTGTCATTTGATTAGTACTTTCCTTAAAAGAAACTGTTTAAAGCATGGAACCTACAAAATCATCACTATCAATTCCCCATACAAAGTGCAGTACATGATGACAGACAGAAGGAAAGACACTTCTTTATCCCCATGTCAAAAATCTACTTTCTAACTTTTAATTTTTCGATATTTATGCAATTTATTATTTAGTTCTGACGTTTTTTTGTTTATATCGATAATTTTAGGATAAATTAAGCCTTCTTTCATGATTTTCTCTTTTTTTTTTCTTTTACTTTTAATGGAAAGTAGGCTGAAATGGAAATGCACTTTAAACAACAGTTCATACTTAAAAAAAATTATTAGCGTTTTCCCGCACAGTTATTTTTTCGTAATATTAAATTTCAAAACACTCTTTATAAAAGTTACAAAAATACTAGCATGAAAAGCGAGTCTTTTATGACCAGTTGACTGTGGTAAATGTTTTGCAGAATTCCTAGTTCTTTACTGCCTGGGAAAGAATGCTATAAGGAAAACAAGTATTTTTTCAAGTGACCTAAAATGATTTGAAAACTTTTTTCATAACTTAGCCTAACTGACTAAACATGTTTTCCGCAATATCTGGAACAAATGTACTATCACCGAGGAAACATATTAGAAATAGTTGATGCATAAAAACGTATAGGCAGAGTTACAAAGACAGTAACAGGAATTCTGCGCCCCGAAAAAGATAACATTAGAAGTAATTACATCCATAATTGGATAAGATTGCTTTAGGGGAAAGATTCGAACGGATCGGAAACCTTTTTGATCGAGCTGATGTGTGCATCACATGACTTCCTTTTACTCCAATTTAATGTCATTTTCTTATTATTGGCAGTTTTAATGGGATTTAATAGTTTACTTTTTAAATATCACCAACAGTGGTTAAATTGAAATTATATTTTAAAAACAAATCGCTAAAAGTGTCGCCAAGTTGGAGACAATACTTGGCGACCAAAAGATTGTCGATATATCGCCAAGTGTCCGCCAAATTATAACACCACTTGAGTTCAAATCGAAATTAACAATGATTCCCCCTCAAAAGGGGCAAAAGACCCTTTTAGAAACAACCGAATGCAACCAAAACGGGAGGTGCACAACTAGATCCTACTAGGAGTCTACGTAGCAAATTTAAACTTTCTAGGACATTCCGTTCCTGAGTTAGGCGTCATACATACGCACATATACGCACATACATACAGACGTCAGGAGAAAACTCGTTGTAATTAACTCGGGAATCGTCAAAATGGTTATTTTGCGTGTCTATACGTTCTTAGGCACTTATCCACTTGTGGTCGAGTCGAAAAAAAAAAAAAACCTCAACATTCATTCGGGGGTGAGCAAAATGGAAATTAAGGTCGATTTTTGAGTGAAAATTTTTTCGTGAATACAATACTTCCTTTTTTGTAAAAGGAAGTAATAATGCAGATATGCAGAAATTATCATTATGAATTTAAATACTTTACTTTCAAAAATAGTTTAAAGCATAGGTCGGCTGTCTGAAAAATGTTTTCAATATTATAGTTTTAAAACGAAACAGAAAAATAATGCTTGTTTATTACTTTTATTATATGTTTATTGCTTTTGGACTATAGAGGATGTTGTATCATTATGTTTATAATAAGTAACCCTGCTAAATAATAACACTTTCTGATACTGTCAGAAAATCTAAAACTGCTAAATAAATAAAAACGTCTTTAGCAGAAATAAAAATTAAAAACACATATTGTTTACGTCTAATAGTAATTAAATCTTAAAAATGAGATTTAAACCTAACCAGTTAGAAACTCATTTCTAAGATACAGTGTAAAGATATTAATGCTATGATAAGTTGCATGATGGTTTTAAAGATAAACTAAACAAAAACACAAGGTTATGCGTAGTCAATGTTTGTTTGTATAAATGCAGCGTTATCATGATGTTTATAAATATTTATGTATAATACTGAAAGGCTTACTGTTTTTAATACTTTAATGGCCATCAAAAACAAAACGATTTTAAATGCCTTACATTACAACGACAAGAAATAGTTCGAAATACACATATACCTTTAACTCTAAAAAGGTTTACGTTTGTGTCATAGTATGAAAGGAAAACTTACTGGAAGTTTGTTCTTATAACAATTTAAACATCAAAGGTAGTATCTTTTATTCAAAGAAAATAACCCACCTGCATTTTTCTTACTTTAAAGAAAGTATTTGATTAAGTTGTGAATAAATTGATTAAATGACGAATTATTTGCGAGCATTTAATGAACGCTTCAATATTTTTCAAAGGTTTTTTTATTATCAAAGGTACACATATATATAGTCAAACTTCACCATAGCGAACCCGGGATATAGCTATCCCCCGATTGTAGCGTACCTTTAAACGGTCCGAACTGAAGTCCTTGTAACCAAAAAAAAATAAAGTACCATTCCTCTTCCATGCTAGAGAATTGTTCGTTAAAAAAGTTAACTTTCAATAGTTGGCTTATATTAATGAGTAAAATATAATTAAAACATTTAACTTTATTGCGTTAATTATTAATAGAAACATTGTAATTTAGATGTTCATTAGGAAAGTCACTAAGCAAATTCGGATTTTCGGGGCGGGGGAGGAATCGGATGTAGCAAACCCTGGGCTATAGCGATGTCTCAAGTCGGTAAGTTGAGTACTCGTCATAGCGGGGTTTGACAAAATTATCATTTGAATTACGTTTGACGATCGAGACAACTCGTACTTACGGTAAATGATACTTTTTTTACTTATAGTTACATCATTTTTTGCTCTTTTCTCAACTAATTAATCTTTTAAGGAAAAACTCAAGATGATTTTAAGACAGGAATTAAATTACTGCGACTATTACACAATCATACACTTTTCTAATCATTACACCCATCTATTGAAAGGAAAACGTAGTCATTAGAAACAATTTCCTTCAGGACACCTCAAAAACCGTTCAAGCGACAACATTTCGTCGACAGCTCAAAAGAATTCATAAAGCACCCGCACAAAGAAACTATCCAAGCATATTTTACCTTAAAACCAGTTAAACAAAAGGCTCATCGGAGCGTCGAGCAATCTATCTGCTGCTACCTCTCCTCTTATCGGTATGCTAGTGGTAAACAAACAACGAGAACCAATTGAGAGCCTCAGCTGCAAAGCAGAGGGGCATGTATCCATAAATCGTTGGTTTAAGTGCCTCAAAACTCAAGACCGAAGGGAAGTCGCAGTAAAACAACGGCATTGTTTACACGTGCTGAAAGGATAACGAATGTTCGGTGGGGAAGAGACTTAAATCATGGTGATCTACGTTACTTGAAGAAAGTTTTCTCTTTTGCAATATGTGGGGTTTCGCTGTTGTGTTTGCGCAACTCGGAGGAGATATTAGATGGGTAGATTTAACGTTTGGGATAAGATATTGTCCACATTAATCTGTCGGAGAACTTTCATAAGGCAGATTGTGGTATTAAATCTGAGCGTTGCGACACATCAAGCAGAGTGGATAATCGCTGTTTTAATCAATTTTTCCTGTTTTGGGGAATAATGGAGCTATTAGATGTAATTGTTGAATTAATTTTGCCGGGAGTGTAGGCATGTTTGAAATTCTTCAGTGGGAATAATAAAATAATCTAATTGAATGCATTCTCTACACATCGTTAATACTTATTGTGCATTGCAAAAATTATTTCTATAAGCTTTCCGGAATTGTTAGATTTACTCGTTTAAATTTTCGGAATAAACCATTTTACGTTTTAAGAATCTTTATAAATTTATTAGATAATGTTTTTTTACTTCTCAAAATATTTCACTTATAGAATTAGAAAACTAATTACATTCATGCCATTTACAGCGAGAAATGATTATTTATTAAACTATTAGACGTACAAGTTGCAATTAAAGTAGTTATTATAATCATTACTTATTACATATTCTTACCTTTTCTGACAATTTTTGAGCTGTCGCGTTTAATTAATGTAATTCATATTACTTAGTCAGAAATTCCTATAAATCAAAGTCTTCTCAAAAATAAAAACTAAACGCAAATGGTATTTTAGTGCAAATTTATTTGGGAATACCAAAATAGCTGGATATTAATGTTTAATGAAAACCATGATCGTGTTGGTGCTACTAACCGCAGATTAGTATCTGTAACTGGATTGTGCAAGCAAAACTTATAGAAAGTAAATGTTCTGTCATAAACTATTTGAGTAGATTATGACAGAGTTTCGAAAGTTTATAATTCTTAAATAATGTAGATTTTTTTTAAGATTAAAATGAGCTAGCTTTGGGCAGTGAATTTTGAGACATTATTTTAAATGATTTCTGGTAAGGGTCAATTCCATATTTGACGGAATAGTATTTTTCGAAGAAAAATAAAAGTTTCAGTGATTGCAACGTAGATATTTTTATAAAAACAGGCTTTTTTTCTTTGATTATCAACGTTAGCAATTCAATTATAACAAGAAGTTCCGTAAAGAAATGGACGAGCCTACTTTCCCGTATACCCATACTACTTTCTAGTACCTAATCAATATTATCAAAAATAGCTAAAATCGCAAATTGTTTCAAACATATTTTTTTTAAATATTTTAAGCTAATTTCTAGGAATAAAATATGCAGTGCTGTGTGTGTACGCGCGCGTGTGTAGGCTTTCGTGGGTGTGTGTAGTGGTGTGTGTGTAGGTGCGTGAGTTTGCATGCACGTGTGTGTGTAGGATATGGACGCAACCTGGAGACGGTTTTCGCTATAGGAGCAGCATCGTGAGGAGCCGGTCGACGGTGGTGCTGGCAGAGGGTGCTGGTGGGAAAATAAAATGATAGCACGCCAAAACAGTCAAATGAGAACAATAAGCAATCGTGATTGCTCAATAATTAAAATTGATTCTCTTACTAAAATAAATACGTCATATCAAAAAAAAAAACATCATTTCTTTTTCCTTTGTTACCAAAAATAATTGTTAAATGAATTAATGAACTTACCAAAATAAGAAAAAAAAAACCAATAAAATGTCAACTTCAAGAAATAATTTTCATTGTCCAAAAAAAAAAAAAATCGTCTGCTTGTATCATTATGTAGAAACATAAAGGAGTTTATCCTTCGAAAACTGAATACCTAAATTAAAACTTTAGAGTGAAAATAAAAACAAGTCATATTAACAATAATTATTATGCAGTTAAAACTATGGCTGCGGAGTACGAGTAAACTCAGAACCGGAATTGGAGTCGAATATCCAAGGATCAGAGTCGGTCATTTTTCCGCCGTGTATAAATTTTTGCCAAAGCTACGAAGTCAGAGTCGAAGTCGGAGAGTTGGAGTCCGACTCATTCTCGGACACAGGAATCGGAGTTGGAGTCAGGTGCCCCTAAATTCTTGGAGTCGGAGTCTGAAGTTTGTCGTCAAGAGCTATTTCCAACAAAATTTGTTTGAAATAAATCCGCCTTCAAGTACGGAATCTACATTGACTTTCAGTTTCCCCGTAGGCGCTAATGTTATGGGATTTGAACTGTTCAAAATTGAACGGAAAATTGTTCAAATGAAAAATATTTTTTTATTTAAGTTTTTCATGAACCCTTTTTCCTACAAAGTTTTTTTGAAGCAAATTCACCTCACAGTTCGGAATTGCTTTGAATTTCCCCGTAGGCGCTAATGTTAAGTTTTTTTGTACTTCAAAATCGAACAAAGAATAGTTCAAACCAAAAAGTGAAATATAGGAATGACGTGTCCTTTCCCAGATCTTTCGAATGAAAAAAAGGTTGTTCGAATCGGACTATTCATTCAAAAGTTATTAAGGCGGGATAGACAGACAGACCGACAGACATTTTCCCCCATATTAATACCCTACTTTCCAAATTTTAATTTTTCAATATTTATTTAATTTTTTATTTATTTTTGACTTTTTTTTCCCTGTTTTTTTGCGATATTTTTAGCCCGTAACAGGGGAGGTGAAAAAGTAGGATGTAACAGGGGACGTGAGGTCTCAGAGACCGCTCTGTTTAAAAATACATTCCTGTAATTTGCCTTAGATGTTCCTTGAACTTTTATTAGCCCGGGGGAAAATATTTTTTAATATTAATCTGAAATATACCTTTTCCGAGGACATTTTGCTAGACGCTTAAGTTTTTTCAAGAAAAATCACATGCTGCATTAAATAACGTACTACTCGCAATAAAAATAAATCTGTTATTTATTAATGATTTTATTTTAGTTATTAAATACATAAAAAAAATTTTAACACCAAAAAAGTGATTATATCACCTTAGTGTAAAATATTGACAACACCTAAACTATTAGTACATCGCGTCATATTTCCATAATTCATGGGTGCCACTCTAAAAATTAGCCAGGACTGAAAAGCGCGTGGCTCCATTTCGCGACACCAAAATGTTAGCGCTTAGTTTGTTTGATGTTTTAGACATATATAATGTTAATTTTTGATGATGTAACTATATAGTAAAACCAAATTGTAAGATTAAGTAAAAATTAAAACCTAAATAAAAAAATAACATATCATTGTCCAAGATTTTTAGGAGGTAAAAGCAGAAAAAGAACTTAATAATAAAATGCAATAAAAAAAACTTGCTATTTGCTAATGCAGAAAAAAAGCTTCAGATTTTATAGTTAATGTTACATTAATAGTTCATATTTCATACAAAAAATAGTAATCAAAAAAATTCAGGTATGAGATTCTTGGCTTTAAGATGCATTGTGATAAACACTTTAATAAAATTTTCCAGATTAAGATAAGAATGGTTGAAATCAACAGGTTGAAATCAACAGATTGAGTGACTAAGTTAATTATTTTTTTGAAGAAAAAAAAAACAGCTTATCTTTTTAACTTTAGCAGATGGACCAGTTTTTTGTCATCAGAAGAATAAGACCTTTTTTGAGAGTGAGAGATTCAAAAGTAAAGATTTGTTTCATCTATAAAAATCATTTTGAGCATGGAAAAAAAAATCCGATGGCCGAAATTTTCAAAAAGGCGGAATTCCGTCCCTTGGACGGAAGTGTGGCAACCATGCCATAAATAATTAAGCTCTTATTGTCCCTTTAAAATTCATTTCGTAACTTTTAAGAACCTGTTAAACAAATAGCAACCTTATTTCGAACATTTTGCATCTCTTCCGCATAACACGGATCAAATAAATAAATCCATATTCGCGGTACAAACGTTAAAAGCCGTGTCTACTACTACAGAAAATTGTACCACTGAAGGGGAGGTGAGGTCGCTACTAAATAATGCAATGAAATTTAAGCCAAATACACGTGCCAAAAGATACTGATAAACAAGGGGGGTGTTCAAGGTCACAAAACAGGAATCTATTGGGAAAAACCATTCAATCGGACTAAAAATGAAGTAGGGGTGGTGGGATAAACTTTTGAGCGGTTTGTGAGACCCCGCCTCCCCTGTTACGGGTTAAGATGCATTAAGCCTTCTCTCTTGCTTTTTTCTTTCTTTTTCTGACTTTTACTGGGAAAGTAGGATAAAAAGCAAACTAACTCTTTTTGTGCAATTGTCTGCTTTGTGACAGAATGCCGTTTTTGTCAACTCAGAACATTTCGTCGCTTCAGAGCAACAGTAAAACATCTATTCCCTAAAGTTTTTCTGAGGCGACGATTTGGTCCTCTTAGAATAGAACGAAATTTCTGCAAATTGTGCAAAAATTTAGTTTCTATGCAGACACGTACTTGTAAGGTACAGACGTATCGATACGAGGCCGTTAATTTAAATTTGTCACGCAATAATTTAAAATATTTTCGCCGACTTAAGTACGGGTTAAGCTGTGGTGTAATGACAATAATTTTCCTATTCCACTTATTGAAATAAATTTGACCATATTTTAATTAAAAGTTAAAAAAATATTTTTCATTTTGATTTATATAAAGTTCATGAACAGTGTATAATGAGTTTAATAAATTACAAAACTAGTGCAGTAAAAGAAGCAAAAAATATATATAAAAAATCAGTTTTATGTAATTGCTCTGTGCGGATTAGCATTTGTATAAGGTATTTTATCATTCCATTAAGGTGTTGCATTAATTAACTTTATCCAATTTATGACTTCATACTTTTAATCGCAATATAAATTCTTTGCAACTTCTTCGCATTACAGATTTATTTTCAATTTCTGCGAAATTTTTAAATTTTGGTTTATTTTAAAACTTAGTAAAATAATGTTGAAGCTTTGTTTTTGATTTTTCTACGATTTAATGTTTATGGCTCTTAGAATATGTTTTATGCACCGTAATATTTAATTTAGGTGTTCTAATAAACGCTTTGTTCATGATTGGTATTAATCAAATTTTAGACTCAGATCGAATCCAAGAAAAAGTAGCAAAATCCAATTTGTTTTTGTCGATTAATGATACTTTATTTTATGATTCTGAATTTATTAAAAATAACAAACAATTAAACTACAGTAAAACTGGTTGGTGAAGAAAAAATAATGGGGAAAAAACTAATAAAATGCATACAACCTACTCTAAGTTTTTTACTATTAATTTTTGTTCGATAAAAACGATTTAATAGAAGACGGAGAAATATGTTAAAACTGCCCTTTTTTTAACCAAGAAACATAACCATTCTCCAAGTAAAGCTTAATAATTAGCTCCAAAGCTTAATACATTAGTATTGAAAGTGAGCAATTTCATTATTTCAACCAATGAGATAAATTTTAAAATTACACTAGAAGCTTACTATGGACGCTAAGGGGTATGTGAAATACATTTTGCTATTTTACTTTAGGATTCTATATCCATTTTTATGCAATCATTTTAAGGATTATAATGGTTTTTGAAAACATGAATTATAAGAAATAAATTATATATTTTCAGTGGAAGTTGAAATACATTGCACTATTTGCAACAAGATACTTCATGATATTAATTTCTAAATTAAATTTCTAAAAATAACAGGCAGCTTTAAATATGTTTTGCTCACCTACAAATTTTCTAAACGAAAAAGTTTACATTATTTTTATAATCATAACCTCTAAAATAAGTTTAAAAAGAAACACATGTAACGATTAATTAAAATAATTTATATTTTAATCAAAACATTTGTATTTCAAACATTTTTAAACTATGTTTAATGTACCTTAAAGTATTATTTCAGATTTTTTTTAACGGATACAACAGTCATTTAAAAAATATATATATTTCGAGTTATATTAATACCATTTTTACACACGTTACATAAAATAGAATAATTTTCAATAGTGATTTCTCTAAGGTTTTGAAATTATGAAGGTAACTAATTTTCTTCTTTTAAATATAATTCAGCATTATACTTAGATCAAGAAAAAAATATGGTAGTTACTGGTACAGTTAAAAAAAACTAATTTTACACGTATTTCTGCTAAAGATTATGTACGATCGATGTACGATCCATGCAAGTCAAATAATGTACCAAACAATAAGCGAAAGTAGTGAAACTACTTCAAATCTCCCAAGACGGAAAATATGGTTTGTAACCGATTGCACTATTTTCTTCAAATAAATGAAGTGGAAGAAATGACAAAGACATGAACGGAAGAAAACAAAAGATTCTCCGAGTTCTTCAATCATTTTGATCTATGGTCAGAGAAGATATCAGGAAACTGCAGAAATAACCTATCTTAGCACCATGTACACATGAAATACGTGGATGCCAATTTTTATTAATAAATACTATTGAGGAAATAAATAATCATTAGTCAGTATTTTTTAAATAAAATACCCTTAGTTTGCTAAAATTTTGCAAATAGTTTTAAAATGGAGTTGCGTAAAAATTTGTTACGTATAACGCATTAAAAAAAAAGTTAACAAAATTAGATATATTTTTTTTTTCATTTCAGTTTAAAACAAAATATTTTAAATATTTCCATCGAAAAGAGCATTTACAAAATAGTATTACTATATTTAATGTTTAAAAAATAGAATAGGTGCTCCCGAGCAGCAACGCAGCGGAAAAGACTCATGCATACACAAAAAGTAGTCTTATTGGCCCCATAACAAAAATATAATAAATGGCGACACCTTGAGTTAAACCAAAGACATTTAATGGAACGAAATTGGGCACGGGGCTCAAATGTGGCGACTTTAAATGATGATTAATCTGAAAGATATTTGTATCATGCATGTGGACTAGAATGCAGTTAACTAAAATTTAAAAATTAATACATTTAATAGATGTTTAAAATAAATACACAAGTACTTTATTTTGTAGTAAGTTACCGCCCTAAAGCCAGGGCTAAGGAAAAAATACTTAAAATACACGACCAGCTCAGTTATTCCAACCGAGGACTGCAGTTTCGTGCTTTTTAGCACTCATCAGCCAGGAATAGGAATCACATCAGCTGGAGGCGAAACACCTCTTAAGGGAGCCAAGAGAGCCAAACAAACTGGTAGCTAATGCAGAATTAGCAAACCAGATGAGCGACCGCAGCAATGGTGCGGTTCAACTCAAAGATTGATGGCAAAGCATGGTATTTTGTAGTAAGTTACCGCCCTAAAGCCAGGGCTAAGGCAGAAATACTTAAAATACAACCCCACCTGCTCAGTTATTCATGTATTTTAAGTAAGTATTTTATTATTACTATTTTGGAAAATTGATGATTTAATTCTACAGAGGATTTTAAGTGAAAAAACTGATTAGTTTTCTTGTTTTCCAGAATTAAAATTAAAAAAAATAGCGTAACGGCAACAGTAACAGACATGCTTAAGACATCGCTCTCAAGTTAACTCAAGTTTTTGAGCTTTTTAAGGTATTTAGACTTTTGAAACTGTTTTTCTCTCATGCAACTACATCTAATCCAACGTTTGGCTACTTCTGCATCCTCTGAATTAGTTAATTCTGTTTTCATTTGCTCAATTTCGAAGAAAAGGTCCAGTCCCCCAGTAACAGACACCGACAATTCTGATGATACCCAGTAACAAATATGATGAGTAATGAAGATAATTCCCATTTTCCCTTCAGAATGATCAAAAGTTTTTTATTTTTAGATTTAAACCCTTATTAAATTCAAATCAACACAAAACATCAGTAGACCTCGTGGTAGCTGTACATAACCTTCCACCACTGCCTTGTAAATTCGAACTGGCAAATTCAAGGGTTGCAGCAGCATCAGGTTTATCCTCCTGAAATTCTTATTATTCAAATATAAACTTACAACTGTCTGTTACAGGATCTTTGTCTCTTACTGGTACCTTTCTCCTACCTCTTGTAAGAAATCCAACAATTTCTATACTGGTCAGTTCAAAATTTCCAAATTATAACAAATTCTCATTGAAGAGTAAAGTTATTCTGACATGAATTATATTAAATAACAAGTCCCAATACGAAGGGAAAAAATAAGAGGGTAGAATAAAATATATTTTTCGGTTATTATTTGGAAAAATAGCTCAACGCAATAATTCCTTAATTTAACTCAGAAACTCCTTAGTTCAACTTAACAAGCTCTTTAAGTTGAAGTAACTATACTTTACAAATAACGTTATTGAAGGAAGTCCCAATTAATTGGATTTTACCTTTGTGTTTATTTAACGTAAAGAAGCAAGCTTCAATACGTTTCGAAGTTTTTTTTTCTCAAACGTTAACAAGCGTTCTACGAAATCTATTGGTTTTGAAGAATTTGCGATTCGTTCATGAGATGTGTTAAACAGTGTCATAATTATGCATTTCAACAACAACTTGCGAAAAGCATGTAAACTGAAGATAGTATAAACCATTTCGTATAGACAAACTTGAATTAGCTTTAATTAAGCAAACAAGGATCAAATATTTTCATACACATTTTTAAATGACGTGAAAAAGTTTTGTCTTATGAATACACAATTAACACTTTTATAATCACTTAACATTTATTTTAAGCAAAATCGTGCATTTCGCCTTTCTAAACTCTTACTGAGCTAAATTATTTTTCTAAGATGATTCGGTATAACAAAATTGTCTATAAAATATAGGAAGTAAACTAATATTATAAATATAATAATATCTATCACGCAAAGTAAGTACGGGAATGTGGGACATAGTGAAATAACGGGGCAAAGTAAAATAGTGAAATATTTACTCTACTTTTAGCGCCACTTATTTAGTAACATTTTAGCTATGTTGTAACATATGTGGTCAAGACACAGTTAGCTCTGAAAATCAAAGAATATGATAATACAAGCATTTTTCAAAAATTGATACTCGTATTGTTTTGTTGAAAGTCGAAATTTATTTGTGTTATTATTAAATGGTTAAGTTCATGTTTTTAATATTTTAAATATTAAATGAGACCTAATATTCGGTGTTTAGTTGCTTATTATTAAGCTTATTTATGTTTCAAATGATTTGCACGTTTAGTTAAATGCATGAGAGGCAAAGCAGACGGGACAAAGTGAAATAGTCCATGCCATTTACTTTTTCAATCCTATATCAAATTACTTACGTATTAATTTATTAATTAGTACATTTACTATTCGTTTATTTAATAAATCCCTTATTTGTTCGTTTCTTCACTTATTTTCTTGTTAGTTCATTATTTTATTCATTTTTTTCTTCTATAAATTTTTATTTGTTCATTTATTGTTTCATTTTTTCATTAATTATTTTATTTACTCATTTATTTGACCAAAATTAGCTTTAATAATCAAAAAGAAAATATTTTATTAGAAAAATATTGTCTTTTTTACTTTGCCCCCTATGAACAAAAGAAGTGAATACTTTCCATCTTTTTTGAAGGTATAAGTTTACTATTAAAAATAAAAAAAAATATGTTTCAATGCAAGTTACATTATAAAATACATTGTTATTTCTTTTTGTACCGTATTTTTCAGAACAAAATTAAATTTGCCTCACATTTCCCTACTGCATTTAAACAGTCTTCAAGGATGCATTCTGAAATTGTTAAGATGTTCTCAGACAGAAGTCACACGATTTTTTACTGACTTAGCTTAAGTTAGTTAGGGTAGAATGAATTTTTGAGACCGAACAGAAAATGGGATTGACGCGAGAACATTATCGTACCATGAATTTCTATGATTTTATAGCTATATCTTTACTAATAATAAATCTGAAAGTCTCTCGTTCTGGATCTCTGTGACATGCAAAGTGCCTAGACTGTTAGGCTGATTTTCATGAAATTTGGTACACAATTAGTTTGCAGCTTTGGGATGTGCACCTCGAAGCGATTTTTTAAAAATTCGAATTTGTTCTTTTTCTATTCCAAATTTAAGAAAAATTTACCGAGCAAATTATCACAACGTGGACAGAAAATTTATCATAACATGGAACAGTAATATGGACAAGCAAATGAGTACCACAAATTGGCGAGAATTTCATCATCTATTATTTGTAAACATATACAGGCGAACCAAATGTACTTTTAATTTTCTACTACGGGCAAAGCCGTGCGGGTACCACTAGCTCAATATAAACGAAAATGCTTAACGGTTGTAATTAGCATTTGGTGATGGATGTCCATCTCGTACTACTGTATTCAGATGGCTTAAAGAATTTTGCAGAAGTCGAATTCTCCTCAAGATAAAGAACACATATGAGGGCTACCGCCGGCAGTTGTTCCGGATAATACACACTTATACAAAAAATGTAAACGGATGAGAATTGTTGTACCTATTTCAAATGAAACGGAAAGAACTTAGCACTGCATTCGCAACCAAAAACATCGTTATTCACGAAGAAATACATAGGAAAACAAAATAGTTTGCCATCGGGTTTCCCATAATTTCACTGAACACCAAAATGATGCGAGCATCAGTTTTGGAAAGTTAATCCTTAAATTATACATGAGGTTGACCACTGCTTTATGTTTTGAATTGCAACTGGTGATGAAACGTACATACCGTTTATTGACGAACCAAATCGACAAGAAAACAATATGTGGGTCTTTGAAGATCATCCCACGTTAACAATAGTGAAAAGACAACTAGCAATAAAAAGGCAATGTACACAATTTTTCTTCAGAAGTACGTAATTGGTCAAAGCCATCAAGGTGGAATGACATAGGACAGTAACAGCGAACTGGTATGCCTCTAAATGTCTTCGAGAAATTATCCAAGAAGTAGATTTTAGGGGACTCTCAAAAACATATTAAAGTGGTAGAACATCTACCTTATTCAGTAAGTTACCGCCCTATAGCCAGGGCTAAGGCAGAAATACGTGAAATACACCGCCAACTCAGTCATTTCCAGCCGAGGACTGCAGTTTCGTGGTTATTAGCACTCATCAGCCCGGCATAGGAAAGTGACTGAGCTGGAAATGGAAAACCTCTTAAGGAAGCCAAGAGTGCCAAACAAACTGGTAGCTAATACATAAGCTGGTCAGTGTTAATTATATATATATATATATATATATATATATATATATATATATATATATATATATATATATATATATATATATATATATATGTGTGTGTGTGTGTGTGTAGTATCGTAACCAATTAGAACCAGTCCGTTGGTTCGTTATACAAAGACTTTGAAAACCATTGCCGTAAGTGATTCGGAACGATAACATTTAATTTTACGTCTTGCAGTTTTAAGCAACCCTTTTCATGCTTAAATGCATTCAATGAAAATGGGACTCGACGTTAAATTCGTTGATGTGCCAGATTACCCTGTCCCAACACGGAGGAAGAACGTGAAAGGATTTATGAGGCCGCGATAAGGGGAAACGCGGCTTCTTAAATCATGGTGATGTACGATCAAACAAGAAAGGGCACAAATTGTTCCACAAATAACATTACTACACGTCGCTGCCTAATGCGCTCGGTGTTGCTCAAGAAACATCTTCCAGACTTCCTGATGGAAACAGAGAAAGTTAGAAGCTTATTTGGTTAGGCCTGTCTAGCTGATGCTGCCTTTAAATCTTCTTCCTAGACGGGGTATAAGAAGTAATGGAGAGCAGCTGCTGATTGGAGTGGGGTTTAAATGCAGATTATCAAGATAAGATGATGGAGGAAGAATCCTTTTGTACAAAGATGAAACAAAGTTACTGAAATTATGCTTATTTGTACTGTTTAACTTATTTCACCTTTACTTTTTTATGATATTTTTCCGATCTAATTATTTGGCTCCGTGTACGTTTTTCTAGTTTCAAACATAAATAAATTAAACTCCATAGTATTTTTTTGAATAAAACAAAACCTGTTCTCTGCCACAAATTGTTTTATATCTCAACTCGCAATTGCAAAAAATGTTTTTTATATATATTTATTTTGTTTTACTTAAAACGTGAAGGAATTATTTTTTGCGAACTGTAATTATGTCTCGGGGAAATCTTGAATAATCTTGCATTACAACCGGGACGTAACTATTTCCTTGAAAATGAAGCAGTTTCTTCTTGGCAAATCACAAGGCGATATTAGTTTTTACGTACCTTTATTTTCGTTAAAAAAATGTTGAATGAAATTTTAGGAGAACTTTCCTTTACTCTTTGTGTTTTTAATGATAGAAATGTTTACAAAAACTCATATTAGTTTTTGCATTCAGCCAGAAGTTTATCCATTAGTGTAATAAATGTTATGCTTTCATATATTTTCACTGATTAAGTACTGCATTCTAAAATAACTGAAAAATATTGAAGACTGAAAAGGAATCCTACATTTCCGATAAAAAATAACTAAATTTCGGTATTTTGAAAGAGCTTCAACGAGGCCTAAAATAATTACCACACTGAAGAAAAGTTTTTCTATTTTCAAAACAAAGCACCAATATCACAACATAAAAAGTAAGTAGGAACTCCATAAAAGAAGAGAGTGGGACCATTCCGGGTTATTCCAGTCGTTCTTTCAAAAAAAATTCCAGATATTCTATCTGCAAGAACCTCCTTGTACGTTAATGCCAGCTCGATCCCTGGTTTACAGCAAAGAATAGAGACATAAAAATCCCCTTCGTTTCATCGATTTTTCTCGAAAAATTGAGATAGATCACAGAAGAGGAAAAGAAGAATGTACTTTCTTATGTCCAGCTGTGGATCCTTGTATTTGCTCTTCATTTATGACGATATCTGGTAGCTCCAGTGAAGCGTCCAGAACTGACTTTATTTGTATTTACATTAGAGCTTAGATCTGTGACGAAGGCAACCTCTTAACTAATTCCTCGAGATTTCAGACGAAGCTGTTCGTATAAGTAAGGGACTTTTATTCGTATAGCTGAAGTATGTATTTGCGCTGTTTCTTGCGACATTTTTCGTTGATTATTGTATTTTGGGTTATTCAAGAAATTTGAGATAATAAATCATAGTTATTACTGTACTATTCTTTCTTATTATTTTAGGTTGCATATCACGGTTAACTTTTGTCTTGCTATTAAAACAGAAACACAGATGTAAGATTTACTACACTGAACAGTTCATATAGTTTCTAATTTTGGGAAACTGGCTTTCATAGAGAGAAACTCTTTGAAAATCCATTAAAACTTCTTTTAACTTTTGAATTTATATAATAATGTGTGGGTAACGTTTTACATGGTAAATAACTAAATTTAACAAATTGCGTAGTAAAAGTAACACTGTCCACTAAATTACACTTTATTGTGTATATTATTGAAAACATTTTCATTAAAAAAATAATACTTGTTACTAAATGTCCAATAATCTTAAAATGCATAAAGATTTAAAGGTTGCTCCTTAAAATATGCTTACTATGTACTAAACTAAGTAAAAGAACGAATGTATGATCCTTGATTTTCATTTACTCATTTTTTTAATTCTTTTTTGGCTTAGCATTTAGTTCACAATAATCATGCCCAATAGAATGAAAATTTGATAACTACTATAGATGCTTTTGATAGCTCAAAACAATGAGTGAGATTAAATCTGATTTGCTTCAAAAAACATGTAAAATACCTTTTTTGTGACATTCTAAAGCAGTTAAAAGAAACGTTGTACAAGTAGACCTCATTACAAGTCTACATACAAAATTTCAACCTTGTACAGCACACCGTATTTGAAATAACCAAGATACATACATACATACATACATGCAAACATACAGAAGTCATGAGAAAACTCGTGTAATTAACTCGCAGATCATCAACATGATCATTCGCGGGTTCATACTGTCTTAGATACGTGCTGACGGGCAGAGAAATAAACTCAACATTAATTTGAGGATAGCAAAATGGAAATTTAAGTCAATATTTGAGTGAAAAAGAAAATTGCAATCACAAAACTTCCTTTCCTATGTAAAAGGAAGTACAAATGAATAAGTTAACATAGTAGACAGAAGAAAGCGATTTTAATATTTTTTTGAGAACGATCCAAATACAAGTTTGAGTATTATCACAGATTTTTAACTGTCGGGTTGACTCACTGGAAGGATATACTTGCTAGTTTACAACCACGCATTGTCATATGTTTTATTTATCATCCCATTATTATTAAATACTTATATTAAATGGAGCCATTTACGTAATGATGGGTATGAACCCGTAAAACCACTTGCTAAAAGGCTGTATAGTCGGTAATAATATGTTAAACCTAAGGTTTGTTACAGTTTTGCAAGGACTATCACCAGTCCAGTTGGACCGATTAATTAGGACGGTGAAGGTTTCTTGTGTGAGGGTGTAGATCAGAACCATGACTAGGTAGTTTGGAATTTTTTGATGAAATAATGAATCATGCTGTTCATTAAAATATTTTAAAAGGAAATAACTTTTTTTTTAAAATCAAGATAACGTCTGGTGCCTCAAAAATTGTCCCAAAGTATAGAAAATACTCTGATATTATTCTCGTTTTTACAGTACACCTTTTGATAAATATGGATTAAAATCTAACAAGTCATATTTTTTGTTATTATATTTTTAAATTTTTTTTTTTTTTTTGAAACATCCTGCATAATAAGCCTGCTTTTTTTTTTGAAGGAATAAGTAAATATGTTTATGTTTTCTTTAGAAATAAATTTTTTACATAAAAATTAAGTGCTAAAAACACTATGTATTACTATATAGGTAAAAAAACAAAAAACAAATAGCTTTTTGCCACAACACATTGAAGAAATAAATTGGTTCATAAGTTCTCAATCCTCCAAAAGCAATCCTTCCTAATGTACTTTAAAGATACAAAATTAAGCATTGTCTTTCCTCCATAATTTAGGAATGGCAGCAAAAATTAATAAACATGGCATTAATAATATTCCTTGTTGAATTGCAAATTTTACGTAACTGACAAGAAAATAAATGAAATTAAAGAACAATGTTAAAATGGAAAGAATCGGTATTCGCCTTTAAATCACCGTTAAAAATGGAGTGGCATAGATTAATGGACATAATAGAAATGAAAAGGCTTTATTTAGTTAGAAGCAGGCGCATGAGAAACTGCCAGACGTTTCAACTGGTCGACTTTTCAATTTTTTTTATCCGAACTAGATATTTCAGTCAAATTTCAAATTTACATAAGGAACACAACTATATGTGATATGAAGACTGGTTGACTTATGGGGAATACTTTAATAAATGCTCTGAAGTATTTTGTCAAAGACAATGCTAGAAATGATTCAAAGTTATAAAACACATTACAATTGGTAGAAAATCTATGATTAAAATCGAATTTTTGAAGCATTTGAGTCTTTTTTTTTTCTCTCATTTTTTGTCTACTTAGTTTTTTGTCTTATCTCTTTTATTAGTTCTTTTTTGACACAATAAAGGGGGGGGGGGGCTAAACAAGGATTGGTAATGGCATTAAAGTCCTTAAACATTGTTTGGTGTCAAAAAAGCACACTCAAATGATAGGCCAAATCAAGTTCAAGTTTATCGATATAATCAATAATTCCGGTATAGAGCTCCGAATTATATATCGTTTTCCGAATTATAAAACTTCTTAGCAACAGTTACATTAGTGAAGAGATAAGTGCCTGCTTATTAAAGTTTTTTCACCTAATTTTAAACCAACTCGTAAGTTCTTTCCAACTTACAATGCATTTAATTATATTTTAGAATTAAATATAAAAGAAGAATGTAGTTGTATGTCCAACATTCTGTTTCACTGAGTGATAGGTTTCAGTAAATGATATGAACATGAACTCTGCTACTGTACTCAGAGTGCAATTGAAGTAAGTGCCGTAACTCGTACACATATTTTTATGATCTCTACTCAAGCAGTTTTTAATACGGTCAACTTTCAACAGCTTGAAGCCCCAAAGGACCGGTTAAAACGTTCGAGTTATTGGTAGTTTGAGTTATTTAAACTTCAAACAATAGTCTCAAGAGTTTGAGTTCCAATGAACCGAGATCTTTAGTAATAATAAAGCTAAAGTCTGCGTGTCTGGATGTCTGGATATCTGGATCTCTGTTACGCGCATAGTGCCTCAACTGTTCGGCCGATTTTTATGAAATTCGGCACAAAATGAGTTCGTTGCATAGCGGTGAACACCTCGAAGCGACTTTTCGAAAATTCGATTTTGTTCTTTTTCCATTCCTACTTTAAGAACATTTTACCGAGAGATTTATCATAACATGGAAGATTAAATTATCATAACATGAACAAGTAAATTATCGTAAAGTGAGCCCATAACACGGACGGGCAAATTAACATTGCAAATTGGCGAGAAGTTCATCATCCTTTAATATACAGGAGAACCAAATGACCTTTTAATTGTCTACTACGGGCAAAGCCGTGCGGATACCACTGGTAAAGGAATATTCGAGTTAGAAACTTCAAGTATTGATATCCGACTGTATACAAAAAGTTAAACTACCCTTTAAATATTTTTATTTTTATGTAAGTGTCATGTTATTACTTTCCACACAAAAAACTCATATGTTTACTGTTAAATATAAAAATATAATATTTTGGTCAAAATAAAAGCTTCACATATCAATGCAAAAAACAAAATGTTCAGTCTAGTTTCCTATAAATCTAGATGAAATTATGCGTAACAAAGTAATATTTAAGTGTAGTTATTGAAACCCTTTGAGCTTAAAAGTAGTTTTTCCTTCTTAACGAAATCTTCTTAAAATTGAAACTGTCTTTTTGATCGCACAAAAAAGATTTTCTTTACGGAGGTTACCATCTTGAATTATTTTTGCCCGAAGCATTTACTGTTAATGTACATTGTTACCGCCAATTTTTATAATCAAAAGTGTTTCCTTTATTTAAGTTTTTTTTAATGTTATTCTGATACATTTTTGACATGTTCGTTTTTTTTTTTTTTTTTTGATAGCTTTTCGGTCTTTAAGATAAACGTTATAAAATTTAAATAAAATGCTTTTCAAAAGTTATTAGTTAAATAACATTTCTTAAAACATTTGATTTTCATATTTTTACTGCACATCTTACGTCTATTCCTAGAATAGCGCTCAAATTTTTAAAAGATATTTGAACACCCTTTTTAAATCACCAACGCAGTGGCCTAGTAAACATTTTCCATAAAAAGGTTTGCTGTCATAAAATTTGAAACAATTTAAAAGTATATTGTTGCTCAGAAAGTCATTGATTTAGATAGGGGAGACTGAGAATACTTGACCCATGGGGATGCATGATCCCATAGCCAAAAATGCACCAAAATCAGTAAATAGAGATTTGAAATCTGGGAATTAGGTTAAAGTTATACTCGTACATAAAATCTGGCAACACTTTTTTTTTCAGACGTTTTCTTTTACCTCAAGAAAAGATTGTATGAATGTGTCAGGGGAAACTTTTTAACAGGAAAGCATTCTAAAGTTTATATTATCAAATATATACAACTTGAAAAAAATACTGAAGTGTAAAGTTTGGACAGTCTTTTATAATTGAGACATATTTTTAGTAAATTGCCACTGATTGTTAATATAACAAGTATGTTTGTAGAAACCGCATATTAGGGATACTTGATCCCTTCGTTTGGAGCAGCGTTTCTAAAATTGTGTTCCGCGGAACCCCAGGGTTTTACGAAGCTCTTTCCGGGGTTCCGTGAAACTTGCATGTTTTTATTCCATATCTTTCAATTTTCTCGCTTAAAAAATTGATAAAAACACTTTCCCAAAATAAAAAGTTTAATTTTCTTTTACTTTCGTATACTAGTCTGAGCTTTATTACCCATCAGGATTAGCCACTGTAGGAAAAATTTTATTTATCGCCTGAAATTGTGCCTTTAAAGCGAATTTCTTCCAAGATCAGTCGTAAAGCACCTCTTTTTTACTTTTAAACACTTCAATTTCGAAAAGAAATCCGGAAGAAGCTACTGACCCCCTAATAATACCAAAGATAGTTTATAAGTGACTTCAATGTTGAAAAACTTATGGATGAACATCCCTAATTCCCTTTCCTGCATTATTACGAAATATTGCCTAAACTTACGATTTTTGACGGAAATTTCAAATATTCTTCTATTAATACTATAGCCACTCTCCCAGTATAGCGGCACAGCTGAAAGCACAATTTTAACATTTAACGAGTGAGGACCAATTTAAGTCAACATAACATACAGTGACATCAAAGTTTCTGATTTATAAATAACTTTAAAAAATGCTAAGGGTTCTGGGAAAAAAGGTGAGCATTTAAAAGGGTTCCACTGATCAAATAAATTAAGAAACGCTGTTTTCGAGGGATACATGATCCCAGGGATCAAGTATCCATATGACAATATAAACACAATGAATACAATATAACTGTTGTTTGCTTAGTTGACATTAACTTTAAACATTCAAAACCATATTAACAGAATAAAATTTATCATAGTATGAGTGATAGATTTATATAATCACTGCAGTAAACAATAAAAATATCAGTTCGCGCTTGTAACCCACATAACACCTCAAACATCTAAACATAAACTAACTCTTCTGATGAGTTATGTTTTGATCAGCCAATTTAGCTAGAACAAGTTGAAATAGAT
Organism: Uloborus diversus; assembly: GCF_026930045.1. Lineage (NCBI taxonomy): Eukaryota > Metazoa > Arthropoda > Arachnida > Araneae > Uloboridae > Uloborus > Uloborus diversus. Next base: position 140,999,406 of record NC_072735.1, on the reverse strand, counting down.
GTCAAATCCTAGTTTAAATTTAAAAAAAAAATACTTTCGTTAGATTTACATCAATAAATGTTAGTGTCTGATTATATAGACCCATCAGCGGATAAAAAGCTAAATTGGATTTCTAGAGTTTGAAATAAGTTTTCGAAAGCAAAAAGGTAACATGCTTAATCAAGCTATTTTTCCGTAAAATGTGATAAAAGTGTAGTAAATGAGAATGAATGTGTTAAGATTGCACACATACTGATGGGTTGAGCTTTAACTTTAAGAACTACAACAAACGAATTGTTCGCATTTAACTTTTCAGGCTTTGAAAATATATGCTAGACTTTCTATTCTTTTCTAAAAGTATGCTGATACTTACATTTTTCATCTCTCTTTTTAAAAATTAATTCAATTGATAAAACTCTTAATTTTACTATTGCAAGACAAGAAGCAAATAAGTTGATTATTGTGATTGTCGTCCTTTTTCTTTTTTTATTTATTGTAATTTGAGTTTCTTTACGCTACGTTAAAAAATGTTAGTTTTATTTATGAAATATATTGTTCACAACTGTATTAGATAATTAGTTACTGATCAAAATCATCATACGTTGATTTAAGTTGTGTACATTTTTTTTACAAATGTCCTAGTAGAATTTAAAACTATGTTATTTTGTGTTCACTTTATTATAATTTAATTAAAAAAAATATAGAACTAGTGTTACATTTAAGAAACATTATGTAGAACACTAAAATTCATAAATAAAGCTGATCTAATTAAGCGTTTATGTATTTTCACAGTTGGATCAAGTATCCCCCATAAAGGGATCACGTATCCCTTTATGTGGGGATACATGATCCCTTTATAAAGTTTTTAAAAAAAAATATTTTACCAAAACTATCTACTTATCTTCTACTAAAAAACTACTGTTAGATAGAGGAAAAAAAAATTACATACTTAAAAAAAAAAAAAAACTGATAATTTGCAGCCGAGACAAAAATTGAAAAATAAAGTGGGGATCAAGTTTCCCCAGTCTCCCTTAAGTACGGCAAACTAAAACACATAATTTGACTAAGTGAAACGCATGTTTCTCTGATAATATTCTGTTTTATATGATTAACAAACTTTTTGTAAGGAAGCATCCAATAAAAATATTTTGCTTTGAATCTAAATTAGTTAAAATATATTTTAACTGTAACTAATGTAACTAATTTGTGTGAAACTTCTTTTCTAGAACTACAAACAGTTAAATATGCTGAAAAAGGGATACGATGGCTGGAAAAGGTTGAAAACCCCTTGTTCAGTGTGCAATATGGTGCTTTGTTTCGCAACTTTTTTCGAAGTGTAAGGTAATACCTGTCAAAAACGACCAATCCACTTGCACATTACAGATGTACATGTCTGTACGATAGTCTGTACGACTGTCAGTATGTCTGTACGATTATTAGCTCACAAGCATGAAAAAATCAAACAATAGTACCAAAAAGTTCTCAGATTTAAATTAAGTTAAAACAGCTATATTTTTGCATAAGACGTGTGACCTGCCATGATATTTCGTGTCTGAACCTCAAAGCGCCGTTAGACCCTTGAAGAGTTTATATATTCTTCCTCTTGTTCTAGAAAAGGTGCATAAATTTAGTACAATTCATGGATTTGCATCTTTTGATTCGAGTACTTTTGTTACGTTTTTTTTTCAGTATAAGTATAAACGAATAATAGTTGTTGCTGCATTATCATATGTATCCGTTAATTTCTTTATTAAAATAGCAACTCCATCCACATCGTCTGGCAAGAGTAAATGACACACATACTGCTGTCCACTTTGTCGTTTGTGATTGTTTGCGTGAGAACTTTTTTCTGTACAAAGCGTAATGCCCTGGAAAAAGGACAAGATGTGTGGACATGTTAGAACCAGTTTTGTTTTCATGTAAGTTAATTCTATATGTGAGAATTACTGCTTTAAAATTTGAAATTTTGCATAAAAATACCAAATTTATCAAGAATTTTAATTAATTCTGGCAAAATTTGGTGCCCCTCCCCATACCAGATTGAACTGTAATTCATCCATAAAAAATTAAATATGGTTCAATTTAGGCACCAAATGTCCAATTGTAGATACGTTGGCTGATGTTCAATGCACAAATACGATTACATGTGAGTATTGAGAAATGTCGATAGGGGAAACACTTCAAATCGAGAGCAACTTTCAGCACTTTTGTGGTTTTAACGAATTTCTTTGGATGAAAAGGAAACAAAAAACGTAACATCTAAATCATTAGAAAGAACTGTTGCAAAAGCTTCGTCAAAATAAAAAGTAGTGCGTATCTGACATTCCTAGCTCTGATAAAATGTGCCTCATAAATAATCATCGTATAGCAAACAATATTTAATGATTTTAAAAGTCATTATTTTTATTTAAAATTAAACTAAGACTCGAAAACGTCCAAATTCTTAGTCCCCATCTCCTGTGTTATGGGTTTTTTTTCAATAGCTCTCTTGCTCTGGCTTATAATTGAAAGACTACTGCATGTTGATTGACAGATAGACACACCGAGAAACAAATACATTGATAGCCATAAATAAAAATATAAATACAGACATACACATATGTACATAAATAAATATATAGTCGATCTCGATTATAACTAGCGCAAAGGGACCGCAATATTTTCTCATTGTAACTGAGTTCTTGTAAAACGAAAGTTCGTGAAAAAAACTCTTAAAAATTCATCTTTGCTTGACTTCTTTTTAATAACTGTAAAGTACCAAAAGTTGCTTAATTTTCTTCGAACTGTCTGAATGTCTCTTTCTTACTTCATTGACTTATACGTACAAAAATAATCTTTCAATCATTCTTTCTTCCACAAAATTTTTAAAGAAGAGTCATTATTACATGTTTTCAGGATTTATGTCTCATCACTAAATTTCAGTTGACTTCAGAACATTAAAGGAATTTTCTGAGAAAAAATAGGGGAGGGTGGTCCAAAGCGGGTAGGCCTTTGTATGCTCCCCCCCCCATGGTGTGTGAGCGGCGATGCATACGCATGTCCTGCTTACAAGAACACCCCCCGAGTTTTAATCAGTCACAACGAAGCAAAAGTAAAACGGCATGGCGCAACCAGGATTAAAAAAAATAAATAAAATAAAAAATGATACATTTCCAAAGAAAAGAAGTTTTGCATCTTGTGATTAGTCGAAGATCAGCTTAATTTTTTGATTGTTAATAATGTTACGCTTTTCTGACACCATCCACCTAGAAACTACGATAGTCGTTTCGTTTGTTTCTTTTTTAAATTTAAGGTTATAATTATTGAAATAAAAAACGTGCCTTCGGGCAAAGTGGGTATAGGATTTAATAATACATTTATTGTAATTTCTTGACTCGTGTGCTGACGTAGATTTTCTATTTCAATAAGATAAGTATAACTTTAAAAAGTTATTTTTAGAATGTTAATTAAGTAGTTTATTAATTTAATCAGTTATTTCTTTACGTTCTATAAACAGAAGGTTCTGACCCTATATTGGATAAGTACAACTGTTTTATATATATTTTTTATAATGGCAGGTAGCTAGTAAACTATTTTAATCATTTATAACTTTATATTTGATTGGCAAATGTATCAAATCACCATTAGTTCAGCTTACCCGCTTTGAGCTTTCCGGTAGGGCAAAGTGGATTTTTCAAATGTTTGTAAAGTTTGATAACAAATAAATATTGGGTTTGAAATAATACAAAAATCACTTTATTTTGAATTTCAAGAGAACCCTGCTAGGAAATAAAACCTAAATTAATGCGATAACAATCGAAAAACTACATCTTTCAAGCGCTCTTCGAAAACCTACCCCCTTTGTGCCACCCTCCCCTATGCAGAACTGAAAGTCAATGCAAATTTTATGATACACAACAATATTGCTCGTTTTAAGCGGGTTTTCCTCGTTAAAAGCGAGTTATACTCCCGTAGACTTAACATTGTACCAACCAAATATTTCCGATTTCATTGCTAAATCCTGGTTATTTTTAAATCAGGGCTCGTTATAAGCGAGTTTGATTGTATTTATTTCCTAACTAAAACAGTAGCTAATAAGTCAAGAAGGCCTCGTTCTAAATATTTTCGTGATTGTATTACTTTCAGATCAAATGCAAATGTTAGGTTTATAGTTATAACAACTTTAACTAAGTTTAAAAAAAGTTTTGAAGAACTAAATTTCGAAATAAGATCTATTAATTAAACAAGAAAGATCCATTTTCAATGCCTCTTAATTTTCCATTTTTTTAACTGAGATAGTGCGAGTTGCAATACAAGCACACACTCAAACCACAATAAAAAATAACTATCAAGGTGAACAAATAAATAAAATGTCAGCAAATTGAATTAGTGTTCATATACTTTGGGCAAATATTATTATACTAAGAATATTTGTACAAATAGGTTACGAATTGAATTATTTTCTCTCAAATTAAAAATTGATAATGAATCTAGGTAGTACGTAATACATAATATACTTTTTTCAAGAACATGGCATTAAGAAAAAAAATCTTCTTTCTTCGCTTAGTTTTTCAAATATTAAATTTATTTTTCTTTGCAAAACCAAGTTTTTATAAATTTCAGGGATATTTTTAATTATTATTCTTGCGCATCATCTTTCGATTAGAAATTTATAATAAAAATCCTCAGGCAATTTGATTAAAAAAATAACTTCTTTCACCATAATATTTTTTTTCCGGTAAAAGAAGTAACTTTCGTTAAGCTGTTTTTCTTTACCATTTTTTCAGTTTTTTTTAATTATCTCTTGCACTACATACTGACTTTATTTTATACCATGTATATGAAATCTGAAACTCATCTTTTAAGTATGTACAAAAAAACTATTTCTCCCTTAGCCGTGTAAAGTAAAATCAATTTCTTTTAGTTTGGATAAATGTTTGCTTAACTTTCCAGCTTTTTCAGATATAACGTTTAAAGATACATTTTTTTTTAAATAACACTTTACTATATTATGTTTTCTAAAGCGTCAAAGAAACAATTTAACTCTTTGAGAAAAACCTTTTTCGCACGAAATAAAATATAAAAAGGACTTGATATTAAAGTTACTTAGTTTAAATACAAGGTTGGTATTTTTAATATTTTCAGCTGAAAAACGCTAGGGGTATTTCGTACGTATTTTCCTGAAATCAGTTAGTTAACGAGTCGAATAAAACTTAGATTTGTTCAGAAAAAAATATCTTATTTAAACTAAAGTTAAAGTTCGTCAGTATGATTGAAATTTACAGGGTTAGCATAAATGAATATTCACTTTTTGTATCGGTTGTCAATTGCTTTGAAATAGTAAAACAGATATTTCAGACTGGTAATTTCCAACAAGAGTGAATAGAGTCCCTAGAGTGCCATAATGAGCTGTTCAGTACTTTTAAAGCTGTGCTTTTTGTGGGACGTTTTAGTGGTCGGAGTGAACTGAAAAGAAAAATGACATAGAAAAACGTTCCTGTGGTCGAACGAGTTTAGTTCTGAAGTTTCGTTATTTTATATGCATTTAATCTGCTTTTAGTGTGAAAAATCCAATAAAACGAGTGCCAACACTATTAGACTAATCTTCTGGAGATAATTGAATTTTAGTTAAATTTAAATATTAAAAAAAAATGTATTTCTTACACTTCGTAATACTTAAAAAAGTCTTATCTACTTGAAAATTTGTAGATTATACTATAATCAAACTATAGTTCAAACCTGTACAAAAATGTTTAAGAAATTTGCTTCGATTTAAAATGTCAATTTATGTAATTTGGTTTTACTTTTTTTTTTTTTTTTACCTGAAAGCTGAAAAATGTCTTAGGCAGCATGTGTATTCCCCTTATCACATTACAAGATTATTTGCTATGGACATCTTTTTTTTTTTTTTTTTTTCATTCAGGAGCAGAAAGCAGAAGGTTTAAAATGCTTTTTATTTTTCACTCAAGCAGACTTCGGGGGAAAAAAAGGGAATGTCAAAGAGAATATCTTTAGCGTTTGAACAAAACAATAAAATTAAGGTTTACAGCGTATTACAACGAACGTTCAAAGACGGGAAAAACATTCGGACAAGCTATGATTTGATGTTTCAGTTATAACTTCAAAATTATAAGCTTATGTTAATCAGTAACCTTCAGTTAAAGCATAGTTTCTATCAGCGGGTCTCGCATCTGCTGTTTTATTATGTCTTAACTTTAACTTGTAATTTAGAGCACTAAGGAAACAATTACAAAAACTAAAACACACATAAATAAAAGATATTTATACGATTCGTTTGGATACGTGTACTGTTTTGAGGTGGGCAGGTAAAGGGCAGTAACTGCTTTTTTTTTTGTTCTTTCCAGTGGGGTTGTGTAAGAGGCGATTTGGCCTTTACCACACCTAGTGCGCGTCCCGAAAAGGCATCAGTCCTTCATGTGCTATCATTAAGGCGCTGATACATGACACAAGTTGTTTCGACGCAAAGTTTCCACCAGATGACGGCATCTGGGCTCTCTTCAATGCGAATCTGCACTAGGAATTTAACTTTACCGATGGTATTCAGAGCCAAACGAATACTCAAGGGTCTTTTACATGCCGTGAAATCATAATGCTGATGAGTTTTTGCATCTCAAAAATCCACCGACTGGCCACCTCAAGGCAGAACCCGGGTCCAAGACGTCGAAGGCGAAGGCCTTACCATCACGCCGCCAGCCGGCTGTAACTGCAAATGTTTCTTCTTTCTTTTCCTTTCGTTTTCATTTATTGTATGTTAAATTTCTTGTGTAAACTTGTGTATTTGGTTAAAAAAATACAGAATACGTATATGGATCAAAAATACAAGACAAAGAACCCCAGAATAAGCAAAATAATATTTTAAATAGTTACATCTTTGGTATATGCGATATGAAAGACAAAAAGCGACCTTACAGAAATTCATTTTACAAATATCGATAGCTTTTAACTTTTTTATGCAGGTCTTTCACAAATTGTCACGAACTCGTGAATATAAAGTCAAATCAACGACCAAACCTTGTTGGAGAGTAGGTTGGTGATAAACTATAGTTGTAATACTAAATCGTAAAAATATGTTACTTGAATTGGAAATATTTTACTTTAAATGGAAAAAAAAATCCCCCGAAAGTTAAATGATCTGTTGATCAGACTGATACGAACTTGTAAAGTTTTTCGAGAATGAATATTTTTTGGATAAACGAAACAAAAATAATGGAACATATTTGAAAAACAATGACACACTTTAATACAGTGAGAGGTTTGGAAAGACGAACTATAACTAGAAAATGTTTTCATTTCAATAGGCAATTTATTAGATGCATCTTGCTACGTTAGTCTTTGAAATTGAGAGTTTGCTGTCAGCAAAATGATGTTGATCTTTCTGCAATCACTTATTCTTCAGATTTAGATTTCATATCCCCGGTCAGATTAGTGTAAATATTTGTTTTGAAAAAAGGGTTTATTAATAAAAAAACCTTTGCGAACGAATAAATCGTGTTTGTTAAAATTTCAAAGAAGTTTTTTTCTTGAGAACTAAATGTTTATTTTTACATTTTTTTTTTTTTTTTTTTTTTTTTTTGCACTCTATTAAAAATAATATTTACTCACACAACATTATCACAACAATCTTCACACAGCATTTGCATAAAATAGCAATTTCGTTTCCAATTCAAAGTCAATGTGATAGTTTACCTAAAAAAGAGAAAAACATTATTAGAATCAAATGTATGTATATTTTATTTGTTTTATCACACAAGCAATGTTAGTGTATTATAATAATATTTATATGGATTTCTTTATCTTATATAAGCTTCATGAAGGAAATATGTCAGTAATTTACAGCACAAAACGTTTCTTGTTTTTCCGGAAAAATCAATCAACTTGCCAAAAGTATATTTAAAAAAAAATACACAAGCTCTGCGCAGTAAGATTTTTTTTTCTTTTGAGAGAGAAATGTCGAAAATAATTCTTAATTTCATTTAGATGAAACTTTTTACCAAAAAAACCTTGACGTATCAGGTTGAAATTTAGTTCATATTCATGAAAATGACATCAGTAAAACGTTTATGTTTGTTAAATAATATTTTACAGTACAGACCTATGTAAAATAAATATACAATGTGAAAAAAATCTAATTAAATAATTGTTATTTGAACGTATAAACAGACAAAAATCTTACCGTCTTTTACAGGTGATACGCGAAGAAACACTACATGACTTAAAAAATTACAAAGGAATATTAAGATAATATATGATACTTTTTAATAATGCCATAATTAAAAAAAAAAAAAAACGTTACGTTTTTAGAGGTACAAAAAGCAATTTAATATCATGGCTCATCAACTCATTAGGTTTTTCATTCTCTTCCAATTCGTGACAGAAGTTTTGATGGGAATCGATACGAAAGAAAATGAAGTACCTACGCTAAAAAATGAAAAAACAAAATTCAATTATTTTGTAATCTTTTTCTTTAACACTACTAAAATTAATCTATTGAGCTTTCTTGGCAATATTTCATCTATTTCACATCTTCAGGCTTTTTTTCTTATTTTCATCTGTTAATCCTTTCGATATATCTTTAAACCATTATAATTGCTTTGGATATCGTCTTTAAACCGCTTTCCATTGTACAGGATTTGCCAATATCAATTTCTCAGTTGCACTTTTTTTTAAAAGATCTTCTCTTCATCTTTTCAACCAAATTCTCAGCGCTACCTAATATTATTCTCCTTAATGCATTTCAAAGAGCATTAGGATAGTAGAAGTAAATAGAATCGCTTTTTGAATTTTGAATTTTTTTTTCTGAAAACGACTTTTGGAAGTAGCTTGAAGTACAAAGCAAATGTGAAAGAATGATTTAAAAAAGTTTTTTTTTTTTTTTTTGAGGGTGAGTTATTAAGAGCGCAATTGTTGATTTTGCTTTCTTTTATTTATCCTAACCAGAACTGTTATAAAGACGAAAATACAAAAGTAAAAAGTAAAAAAAAAAAAAAATACAGCAGATTATCACTTATTTTAATGATATTTGATGATTTACCAAGAAAAATAAATTGGAGCTTTTCTACATTATTATTATTCGTTATACATTTGCAGTTTCATTTTATTTTCGGTTTCATTTCTATAAAAATAAATGAGGCAAATTATTTTAAAGAAAATCTATTATTAAAAGAAAATAGTAAACATAAGTTCCAGTGTTATGAGAAAGATCTTTGCTGTATTGTTGTTACTTACCTGTGTGACACTCGGTTATCCGAGCCGGAGTAGCTACTTGATTTTAAGGCAGAGGGGTACGGCTTACGTTAAATCTAGTGCATATTTATAGGTGAAAGTGCGATTTGGCTGAGATAACACGATAGATGGCAGCACCACGAGCATATTTAACGTCCCCTCAGTCACCCTTAATGAAGTGGGTAGATCTTCGACCGGCTAGAATCAAACCAGGGACCCTCTGGTCACAAGTCCAATGCCTTACCTTTCAGGCCACATGGCCCCCTTCTCGTTGTTGTTGCTGGTAACTGTACCGTAATTTGGTTAGATTCCGACTTTCACAGTACTCACATGACATAACAACCTGTTTAAAGGATATTCAACCATTCACAGCACATCAACATATTCAGACAAAAAAAGGATAAGGACAGGGGAGAGAAAGGACATCCCTGACCGAGCCGGAATTTGAACCCGGAACCTTTCATCGTAGCCAGACTTCTTTGACCACTTTACAAGGTGACCGACATGCTCATTTTCGGAACATAAGAATAACCGATTTCCCTGTCTAACTGTTTTAGTGTTTAATTTATTGAACAAAAACGTTTGAACTTCTCATATCTTAAAAACTAGAGCATGGATATTTTAATTTAGAAACTTTAACTTTTCTCATATTTATACTTCTTATTTTAATTTTTAATATTTATATAAAAAGGTTTTAGGACCTCTACACTTAATTTTCCTTGTGGTAACGACTTGGATAATTCGTAGATAACGAGCAACATGATCTACGACTTAATTTGCGGATGAGTCTTTTTATTCATAATGTTAAAAAGCTGAATCATCATTGCGTCGTAGTAAATCTTTATGTTGCCTATCACAGTAAAAGGATTCTAATTTTAGGGACTCTATTCGTAGCAACACTTGCCTTTATTTACTCTTGATTTATGGGAAAAAAATCACATATCTTAGTAAAGGATAAATCTGCACAAACTGTGTAATTATTGTTTGAATAGATTATTCTAGGACTTCGTTTTCTTTGAGTTGTTTTTGAAAATTCAAAGTGCGTTTGCAAATACGGAAAAAATTGAACTATCGAAATTTTAAGGTCTTGATTGTATCGAAGGCCACTTAAAACGGAAGGCTGATACTTAGGCGAAAATTCGAAGTGGCATAATATAAACTGATACTTAGATACTGGAAATGTGATCACAACAATTATTTGCAAACTTTAAGAATGTAATAGCGTAATCAAACAGACTTTTTACTTTTTGGATGAAATGTAAGTAAGTAATATCTTCACAGAAAGTAAGAATAATCATGAATCCGAGGTCCTACGTTCAAGTTACGTATAAAATAGTAATTCATCTGTTCGGGAAGTGTAAATATAGGCAAACTTAGTTTTGCTCTAAAATTCTTCTACTGACTCATATTTTTAATTTTATAAAACCTTTAGCACTTAAGATATGCTAGTACGTAACTCTTCTTACAGTGACTAGTACAGCAAATCATGCTCAAATTAAGGAAAAGAAAGTAAGAAACTCAAAAATGAAATGCAGTTTTAAATGTATGGTTCATAATGAAAAATAAAATGTACAACGACAAGCAATTCATGTTTTTTTTTTTTTTTTTTTTATTAAAAGATTGACACTTTGAGCATAACTAGCAAGGTCAAAACCTTTTTCATTGCAACAATTTATTCGCCTTAGCACTCAGTTCCTAAAGTTAATTTGATTTTATAGAAACACGCTCAACAAAATTGCTTTTAACCAGTCTTGAACGCGAAGTAAAGAACTTCATAACTCAATTCTGAGAAGACATTAGTTAAAATAAACCTGAAAAACTCTAAAACTAGAGTGTCTTATTTATTTAGGCTTACGTTAATTTTTCTTGTGGCCAACGAGAAGTTTTAGTGTTATTATTCTGCAAAACTTTTTTAAAATATAGTAAGCATTTAAATATATATATATATATATATATATATATATATATATATATATATATATATATATATATATATATATATATATATATATATATATATATATATATATATATATATATATATATATATATATATATATGCGCTTAAATTTTAGTGATAATTGTAGGTTAAGTTCTCATTTGAAGAGAACTATACAATGCACCATTGTTAAAATTTGACAGTTACATTTTTGTTAAGACATAACTTTGTTCCACTTTTATATTATGAGAACGATAAGTATTTTTGCTTTGATTTTGTCTAAACTATAATGCATTTTAAGCATTAAAAAATGGGGCAGGCAGAATGTGCTCTATTAAAATGTCTCAGAACATTGTTTTGAAGGAATTAAACTATGGTATACATAGAAAGATACTAAAATATTCTTCTCAAATTAGAGTATTTATACACTTGTTTGTTGTTATCATAAATGAAAGTATACTAATGACCTTTTTTTATAAAACAGAGCTAAATGCGGCGTTCATACTATGAAGTACTTACGATGAAAAGATTAAATTTAATATTATATCATTTAAAAAGATTGAATAATATCGTAAATATTTCTCTCTTAACTTTTTCCCTATAATTTCTCAAACGCAAAAATATAATAGAATCTTTTTAAGAACAAAAAGGTTTAGGATTAATATTGCGACGAAAATTAATGACCAAGCACAAACATCTAGCACAAATTTACGGATGGTGCTGGTAAAGCATTTATGTGCAGATTTTTTTTTTTTTTTTTTTAAGTATACATGGTTCGATAATTGTAAAAAGGCATTAAATTAAAAAAAGCCTATCGTTTGGTATTGTTTTTTTATTTGAGATACTCGCAGTCAAAATATAGCTTATGCTGGCATATTATAATGGAGTAATTTTCAGTGTGTGTGAAGGATTCGAAAAAAAAAAAAAAATCACGCTTTTTTAAATTTTAGAACTGTTGCGGCTAGATATGGTCATAATTTAATACAGGATTTGAAAACAATTGCGCTACTTAGAATATTTACCAATGACTATAATACATTCTCATAAGTGTTCTACGCTATTTTCCTAGCATTCCGTCGTTGATACTTGCAATTGTATGACATTATTCAATCGCAAATATTTCAATTATCGCAATATCGCAATTGCGAAAAATAGGACCCCCACCATCAGATTCAGTGCATCCAATAATTATATGATGATTTTTTTTCTAGGAAAAAAAAGTTAATGCTGTCCGATCGTTAGTTGTACAATATAAAAACTCAGCTGCTGAGTCAATTTCAATAACCTATTACAAAATTGCTAATATGCACTCTGTCGTAAGACGTTCTGTGATAGTTCTCTGCCTTAGATTTCTTTCCGATAAGAGGTTCCCAAACCGAGTGTTAAACATTTTTATTTATTTCAGAAACCAAATACAGACAAGGGAAAAACACTTGTGTTATATATTTAAAAATAATATTGCAACATCACAATTTTAGCAACAACACTACTCCAGTCTTTCTAGTGAAAGAATGCCTTGCATTTATTGGAACTAAACTTCGAAATTGGATCAAAACCAAAACAAATGCTCACAATGCCAAATATCATTTACAAACGCGCTATCTTCAAAATTTTACATTATTTCGGAGTTAGTGCATTCGAATTTGATTAATTTGCGATCCAGCAAAGCATTAGTGATCCATGTCTGATGTATCCCTTAAAAGATAGTAAAAACAGCTCTCTTATATATATTTGAGCCAGATAAATATCTGAAAACATTCATTTTTAACTCCAATTACTTAACTGAAGAAAATTAATAAAATGGGTCCAATAATCATTTTAATGATGCCTATTTAATTCTTTGTTAAAAGAGTTGTCCATAGTGAAAAAAAAAACTTTCTTTAATATTTTCCGACATAATAACTAGCTACTACCAAATGCTATTTTAGCCTTCTGTGAGTTTAACTTGACTAATTTCTGAATATAGGAGTATTTTGCCCATTCTTCAAGTGTAACAGTAGTCTTATTTTTTACACTGGCAAGGGAAATACGGTATTTTCTAAACAATATTCTAAAGATAAAAATACATCATCACGACAAAAAGAAATATTTTTAAAAAGAATAAAAACTATAATATATTGATAAATGCTGTCCGAAATCCATTTATCACATTTGCTTCATACACACACATAAAAAAAGTTCAACTCTAAAATATTTGAGATCATTTATCTAAAATCATATCCAAAGTCAAAAATCTGAAATCATTATTATAATCTTAATGGAATACATATAACGGTTTGTTTCTGCAAATTATATGTGTTGTCTTTACAAAACATATTGTGATACTATGATTTTGTGTTTAAAATCAAACTACCTGTGCTAATCTCTGTGTAGTATAAACATAATATGATATATCATACATAGAATATGATTATTTGATTTTTATTTTTCATTTTTTAAGTTAACACATTGCAACTGTTATATATATATATATATATATATATATATATATATATATATATATATATATATATATATATATATATATATATATATATATATGTTACACATTTTGCTATTATAAACTAGAAGGATATCAATACATATTTCTTCAAACAAGAAATGTTTTAAAGAACTAATAATATATCTTCTCATATTTTTCGCCAAAACAACGAAAAGTTATTAACTCGTTATTTCAACCAACAAAAGCGTTAATTAACAAACTTATTAAATATTTATTAGAATTTCTTTGCCTGCTGACATCTCACTTCTACCCTGGATCTACCGAAGGTCAAGCGAACCGCATTGATCGTCAGCATTGATTGATCTCCTCCTTTATTCGTAGCACCGCATAATGTCATAGAAATTCCGCTTCCCTCTTGTTCTCATAGAGTGGAAAATAAATCAACTGGTCTCGTTCCTGGTGATGAGAAGAAGAGAACTTCAAATGGGACAAACTTGTTTCATGGGTACCGATAAAAATTGTTTCTTGCTCAAGAGGAAAAGGGGTTGTATAGAAAACGAAATCTGATGAGGGAGTCTTTGCACGTTGAGCATCTCTTTTGGGTGAATCATATAGATGGAAGCATCGATTTGGTGGAATTAAGAAATTCCGTTGGAAGTCTCATATTTACGACGATTTTTGTATGTGGGTCAGTCCTAAAAAAGTGTAACTTTACTATCACAGGCCTTTTCCACTTTTTAAGAACAGTTCAATTAATAATGTTTTTTAATTTCATCAAACAGTAATCGATTTAAACCTGCCATCATTTTTTTTTTAATGATAACTTTTTTTTAAATATATTTTTGGTTCACAACATGTGAACTCTCACCTCCGTAGCAAGTTACACACCCGATGAGACTTTATATTGCTTAATAACGTGTTTAATTAAAAGCATATATCTATTCATTTATTTATTCTTTCAAAAATGCCTAAAATACTAATTGCTTAAGTTTTTTTAATAGTGTGTTTTAGTTCGTTTTAGTAGGATAAGGAATTACGTCACACTAGAAAATCTCACCTCCGTTATCCAAACATACAATGCCATTTATCATTAACACATAGCAGTAATGAAATCACACCCCCCCCCCTTGTATTTTTAAGACAAAAGTAGTTTGAGATTTTTGTTGAAAAACAAGAAGATATATAGATCTGTTTTAAAGAACAAGTGTGGTTATTCAGAATTCTCACCTCCGTGGAATTGAGTTTTAGGGAAGTAAATTAGTGTAAAAAAGGAAGTGCACACGTTTTCCTATGCTTAACGTGTATAAATTGTACCAACGTAGAAAAAAACTCATTCCTTGAAAAATGTAGCTATTAGGCCTATATTAAGAGAAAATTCCTCACCTCCGTGAATCTTACCTCCGTGACAGACCTTATCAATATCATTATTTCTGAAGTGAGAATAAATGATGGAAGGGAAATACATCAATTTTAAACAGTCCACCGAAATAGTAAGTGTATTTTCAAATTTACTAATTTGGAAATATATTAATATTATGCTATTTTTATCAGAAATTTAAAATAAAAGGATAAAATTGCGATAACTTGAAAAGTTTTTTGTGAGTGGTAATAAATATGGTATCAAGTTGTTCAGAATTAAAATTTACATAACATTTATTTTTTCCGGAAAGTCGAAAATTTTGAAGGTATCCTGAAGTTTTGAAGGGGTCCTTAGACCCCTTAAGCCATCCTTTAATTGGGAGAGCTAAATACTGGATTCACACTAATCATTAAAATAGCCCATTGTTTGCACAATTAACAAAATAACTTCTTTGATATTAAATTGACCTCTACTTTCAAGCATTTTCTTTTTTTTTTTTTTTTTTTAACGTGAACAATATTTTTTTTTCAATTATTATTTATGAGTAAAATAATTGGAACTCAGATCTGTCATTGTTTATGGTTACTTCTAGCAGGTAACACTGTTATGTAAAAATAAAAGAAAAAAGAAAAGAAAACAGAAGGTTTGGAAACTGAAAAATATTTTCGTTGAAAAGTTACACATTCTGGAGAATGACTCGTATGTCACTGACATTTTTTGATAAACATTTAAATATGGCTTTGCTTGTTTACATTTTTATGAAGCCCGATTTAGCATAGCAAAGGAGGTAAGTTTTCTAAGCATTGCTTCACTTTAGCTATTAATTACTTTAGCTGCGCATTAACTTTAGCAGATGATCATATAACTTTCTCGCCATTTGAGTTATGAAAAGCTCTCAATCCCTTTTTGTTGAAGGCATCATTTTGTATTTGTATTTTAACCGCATTCGTTATTTTCTTTCCTCTAATTTTTGAACCAAAATGGCTGCTTTACCATATTACTGACGAATTCTTGGTTATCAACGAAATACTTACAAATTGTATAAACATGTTTCGAAATGTTGAAAATGATTTTTTAAGAAGGTTATTACTTTTGCTTCTCTAAATACAGCAGATATAATTGCTGTAGTGACAATTAATTAAAACACCATTTCTTCATCCTAAAGGCTCATTTGTAGTTTAAGGAAGTTTCAAAGTAGTAAAATGCTAAACTATTTTTTCCCCTCTACCTTTCAGTTTTAATACATATCAAAAAAGAAAAAAAAATACTGCATTTAAAACTGCGGTTTAAAATGAATGCTGAACTATTAACACAAATGTGTGGTCTTTTTAATTTGATGGTAACATGTGGCACCTACTCAAAGAATTATTGTGGTATGCATAATATTTTTAACTGCAATGTTTAATTTAATGTAAATGCGAAAGAAATATTCCAAAAACTTAAACTGAAAAAAAAAAAAAAAACACTTAAGACTACAGGATTTTTAATTATGTAACGTTATTATATTTACTACATCATAAAAAATCGTAGGAACTTCAGAAATATAATTTAAAAATCAAACATGAAAGCATCTAGTAAAGAAAATTTTCCTTTCTTGCCTTTGATTCAGGCCTTACTAAGAATCCTTTTATGACTTATTTTTATAACTCTTAAATAAAAATAATATATGTGGTATTGTGATATTTTTAAGAACACGTAACAACTCATGCCTTTCCTTATTTTACTTACGGTTTTTCGGTGATGTTTTGATGTTTCTTTTAAAATAGCTCTTTTTCTAAGAGAGGTTACTATATTATATTACTTTGAAAGAAATGAATAGCACTATATTTATGACAAAAAAGCCAGATTCTAAGAATGAAATGATGCAATAGTTTCTATAGTTGAGAAAACTAAAACCTGAATAAAACTGTTCTTCCATTATTTTAAAGTTGTTATATCTTGCCAAACAGCGATGTTTTAATAATATGTTTAAATAATATATAATATAGAAAATGATTTAATATTGTAAAGTATAACTTTGTTTTCAAATTTAAAGCTTCTATTTAGCGTAATCTGACAAAAGACGTGTAACAGCAAAATGTGCAAAAATGTGTAAATCAGAACATAGTACATAAATACACCACCAGCTTAGCCAATTCCATCCGAGAACTGCAGTCTGAAGACGTATTTTATGTATTTCTGCCTTAGCCCTGGCTATAGGGTGGTAACTTTCTGAAAACAGAACATAGTAGTTGTTAACTGAATCAGATGTGCGATTCAATAATTTAGAATGTACCCTGAGAGAAGTTCATTAAAGAAATTTGCTGTAATCTACTTTTAAGAAAATGAGAAATGTGTTTCCTCCAATTACACTTATATAGCATCGAATAAATAAAGTTATAAAGAGTCATATCGATATAAATCAAGTGCCTTTAAAAATCAAAATAATCCATTACATAAAACCAAAAAATAAATTAATGAAAAAAATAGAAAAAAAAATCTTTCCATGTTTAACAAACTTATTATATGCTGTCCAAGTAATAAAATAAGGGAAATAATTGAAAATAGAGCCACAACGCACATAATGTACCACTAAATCTTTATATATGGACAACCTTATTGTACATCAAAACAAGTATTTAGAAAAATATAAGAAAGTTTTAGTTGTATCTGAACCTATATTAAAACCTGAATTTAGTACTACAAGTAGCTATTCTCTAAATTCTATAAAAAATATAGGATATTAATACTATCATATGCAATATTGATTTTAAAAAAAATCGGTAGAGAAAATATCAGAAGAGGGTTTACGGTGTTGTTTAAAGATAATAAATGTTTAATCACTGAAGAAGTAATCATTTGAAAATGCGATGTCATCAATCAACTTCAAACAGTAACAGAGAAAAATGAAGCCTTAAAACTGAACTAATTAGACTAAAAGTCTTCCCAGCTTAGGATTTAAATAACATTTTAATTTATTAGTTCGATTTCTGTTCTTTGAGATTTGTGCCAAAAAACTGGGCAGACCTAATTAACCAAAGAGAAATATAAACACAGTAATACGTGTTAATGAATACACGACAAGAGTGAGATGTATTTTTTGACAAATAAAAATTTATCAAATTATTGAACGGAAAACGTTAAGATTAAAATATGACTTACAAAAAATATTTAAGAAATCAAAAGACAGATTGCTTAAACCAGTGTTGCCAGATGGTCCAATCCAGATTTCCCCAATTCCTTTCAAACTTTTCCCCAAAACGCGGTGTTTTCTACCAAAATTCCCCAAATTCAAAAACTATTTTTCCACTAATATTTTCATAAAATGAATCGACTTCCTCTAATATTTTTGCCTATTTATTCTAAAAAAAAATTTTCCCCCAAATAGCCAAATTTTCTTATAAAATTCCCCAACTTTTTTTTTCTTCCCTTATTCGCTTTTTTTTTAATCTTCTTTATCTTTATCTTTACTAATAATAAAGCTTAAAGTCTCTCTGTCTGGATCTCTTTCTGTCTGTCAGGATCTCTAACGTTTATATAGCGCCAAGACCGTTCGGCTGATTTTCACGAAATTTGTCAAAGAATTAGTTTGTAGCATGGAGGTGTGCACCTTTAAGCAATTTTTCGAAAATTCGATTTTGTTCTTTTCCTATTCCAATTTTAAGAGCATTTTCCCGAGAAAAATTATAAGATGGACGAGTAAATTACCAAGTTACATACGTGGAACCGTAACGTGGGCTAGCCAATTGGCAAGAAATTCATCATGCATTATTTGTAAATATACAAGAGGACCAAAAGACCTTTTAATTTTCTACTACGGGCCAAGCCGTGTGAGTGCCACTAGTCATAAGTACAAGCGCCTCACCGAGAGATAAGAAATAACCGAATATTTTTTTTTCTACTCGCATTTACTACTCTGCTTCTGTATGTGCATTTAAACTATGATTTTTGTATATATTTAATCAAGAACACTCTTCATCACACTTATTCTAACCTGTTTCACGTATCAACTAGTTACTCACGCAGCACATTAATTCGAATTCCATAGCATAATATTCCACATAATGCGAAATGCGAATTCCATAAAGGTGAGCAAAGCTAACCAACGCTGTTTGATACAATGTTCCCACTACTTCTAGAAGCACATTTAAATACGAAAAAAAATTTTTCTTCCCCGAGGTTTGCTTTTCCCCCAAGGAAAAAATTTTTCCCCAAAGAATTCCCCTCAAAACCCATTTCCCTAAATTTCCCCAGATAGCACCAGATTTCCCCAAAATGGGGAAATTTCCCCCAATCTGGCAACATTGGCTTAAACATTGTTTCAAATTAGCATCATTCAGTGTAACGAAGTCCTACCATATTTAGAAACAACAGACGCTCAGTTTAAGTACGGCTATTATTTAAGTACGTACCGTTTTCTTTTTTGGGAGGGGAGAGGGAATCATGGGAATTCAGATTTTATTTTAAAAAACAAGTAATTTCATTTGGGGGTCATTTTTAAGCCCAAAATTTTCTCCTTCGATTGGTCCTTGTACATAATATACCAAAAAAAAGTTAATAAAAAAATAATACACCTTGTACGAGAGTACGTAATACTGTACTTCGATTTTCATCTCGGCTTAAAAGCACATATTTTATGAATTTTAACCCCCCTTCCTCCTATTCAAATTGATGTGACCTTGAGTTTTCCTATTTAAAGAATGGATTTAAACAACCATCTCTTTTGTAAAACTATGTAATTCTTTAGTTTCATTATTGACAACTATAATATAAATAACAATGAAGGTACTGATATTGGAAGAAATAGGCTGAACTTAAAAAATAGGTTGTTTACTAACAAAAAAACCATTCAGCTAATTAAATACATTATTAATTACTTTCCACATGTGTTAACAACCTTCAGACAAACTAATGTAAGTGCGGAAAGAATTCGGATAGTCTGAAATCCATTTTGCTGGGAAATCACCATTCTTCCCTCCCACCCACACGCAGTCGAAAATGAAAAACAATAATGGGGGAATGGAAAAGCCATCGAAAATCATACCTCATGAAATGTACTTTTATTTCATCTTCACTAACTGATGTGCTAACATTTTTATCGGCATTTTTATCGTTAAATCGTTGTCATCACCGAGGAAATTTGTGATATGACTCTTTTTGTTCTTTCCATGGAAAGGTAAGAGAATTTGGACTTCGCCTACGGGCTGTGATCATCAATTAGGAGTGCTGGAAATGTATTATGCGTTTTTTATCCTTGTATTGATCTAGATGATTTGGTAGCAATGTTTTGTATCCTTATTAAGAATTGTAGTTTATTTGAAAAAAAATATATTAAGAAAACAAAAAATTGTTTCGGTATGGAAGTAAAACATTTTTTACTTGGATTTTTTACAGAGTTGAGCCTTAAAGTTAATAATTTTACAACTTTTGGGCAAGACCTAGAACTTATTTTTAAGTAAAAATTTGACTGATATTACATTCAAATGATTCAATATTTAATGTTATTATAGATGATGCATTTTACAAAACAATTTACATTCAAGCTAATGCTAATCTAATTATATTTCCTAAATATGTATTGTAAAAATAATTCAATTAATCCATCAAACTAAACATTATGTATATGACTCAATTCATCCTATTAAGATTACAATAAATACGACATAGCAACTAAGATTATAAATTTTATTCACTATCAATTTTCTAGTTTAGTTACATGCAAACACTCTTGACCCAACTCTGATTTATGAACCACTAAGCGTAATGATTTCAAAAGGATTTAAATGAAACAAAAAGCAAGTACCCAACATCGGTTATTATATGAGAGTGTATTTATTTATTTATTTTTTGCAACTATTTACTTTTAAAACCGATTAGAACAGATTAATTAATTGTATTTTTAAATATTTCACTTTTAAAATATCTGATTAGAAATCCATAAAAAATCGTCGTATTAAAAAAGCTGCATACGTTAATTCTTGAAGGAGTATCTACTACAATATTTTGAAAATGCCATCATTTTTTAACTCAATAGTTGTAATATGGTTTAAAATAACTAGCTGGGATAAAACTTTTTCGGTATTTCTTTTTTCAACGACGATTCATCTAACAAATCGATCAAACAGAGAAAGATTTCAGAAAGGGAACAAAGTCTCGTTTGAGTCTTTCAACGAATAAATTCAATTGTGTTGCTACAAGCGAAAGAGCGACTTTCTGCAAGCAATGAAATAAGCGAAAGTTACAGTCTGAAACAAATGACAATTCCTTGTAGCAACAGAGAGTCGTCGTAAAAGAGGGAAAAAAATACTTTTGAAAGCTTTGAATCAATAACTTGATTTTCTCAGCAGTGTCTCTTTGTCCTGAAAAGCTCGAAAATTTAAAGAAAGCATATAATGGTTTTGAAAAAAAATCCCTTCTGGTTATTAGAAAAGGAATAGATAGTTTGCGAAAGAATTGCAAAAAATGAAGATGCAATTCCGATATTTAGCTGATTTTTTTTTTTTTTTTTGTAACTTTACAAGGATATTGATACAAAATACACGATGACTAATATTTTAATATTTTCTATTATAGTTCACATCTAACAATTCTTTCCGGATTACCTAATTTCTAACTGTGGTTCCTGTAGTAATTCCTGTATAGTTCATGCAGTAGTGATCCTTGTATAAGATTTGGATGGTGTTTTCACAGTTACCATTATTCAATGTTGACCAATGTTAACTATTGAACACGAAGAATATCCGGAGACTCAGTAGTTACATAAATTAATCATTGAGAATATCAGAAATAATACTTTTATTTTACAATGCATCGCAAAGTTTAGAGATAACCTTTTTTTGCCCTCTAACACAAGATGCTTCAGCACATAGCAACGCCCTCTGGTAACAAGCTGGAGAAACAATTAGTGGAGGCCAAGCAACAGTACGAATATACGCTTCGTGAATCCCTAAGCGTCCCTACAATTATTGTGTGCAACTAATTTGTACGCATGAGCTGCTAACACCCCTGAATTTCCTTTAAGGTAATGAGTGTTATTTGTGTAACACATATTTGAAAATTTTGTGTTTCAATTGATAAAAATAATTGTTACAGTAATTGATTTATTTTAAGCGCTAATAATACTCATTCGTATAGGAACATGTGAGACAGTGAGAAGCAGAGTGATGTAACTAACCAAATTCCGCAAGTTTTTATTTGAATTTGGAGATAACCAGTACAAAAAGTAGGTGGACCTCTTCTCTGTCTTGGGGCAAGATATAGTACTAGTAGCCCTAGTGGGTGCTGCTGCACAGCACGATTTATTATTTTTTTAATATAAGCCTACATAGGATCTGAACTATAAACGCAATTTACTTGAAATGTAAAATAATCCACTTACATCCCTTTGCTTCTCACTGCCACGTGACGTCATCATTGCGAGACTTGTGCTTTTGTGCCTATATTCTCTTTGAATAATCTATCTTCTTTTCCAGACCCTACTGAAAAGTTTTACTTGTTTTTGACTATCCTACTCAGAAATATGATATTTTTCAATATTGTTAAATTTTGGACGACATTTTTTCCATGTCAGAGGATTTTTTTTTCTGAATGGTAATTGTGCGCTATAAAACAATGACCAACTTTTCGTGACTAATTAATGTTCTTTTAAACAGCAATTTTAACATAAATGTGTTTAAAAAAAAAGTCATGCATGGAAATATAAGAACAGAAAAAATGAATATTTCCATTGTAGTTTAATCATCCTCTCTTTATTCATTTTTTGTACTTTCTGGCTCATGAAATATTAAGCCCCATTTTTAAAAAAGAAAACTAAATAGAAAAAGAAAACTTGTTATTGACGTTTCAAAATAAGAAAAAAAACTTAAACATATAAAACATTAGTAATGTCAGGTTTTATTCATAATATGTATCTACTTTGTAAAATCACAAAAATAACTTCGAAAAGCTAATTTGGTTCAAAAAAATTTACTCTCAGCAAAATTATTGACTCAAAAAATTAAAGTTGTTGCAATGATTAATTTTCTGCATTGTTCTGTTGTTCAAATTCTGCTGCTGAAGTTTTTTTTTTTTTTTTTTTTTTTGCTTTCTGTTTCGAGATCAACTGAGTCACCTGAAAACAGCTTATAGACAAAAACGAAACACATGAAATTGTAACAAAGTCCATTAAAGCTAGACCTTTTTTATTTTGCAATTTTGGCATGAGGTAAAAGACTATGTGCTATCAATCTAACTAAAATACTTTATTACTAATACACATGCTTTCAATATTTATAAAAAGCTCCAGAAGCTGCTTGGAAGAAATATCAGTTTTCCGATTCATACACAACAATTTGTCAAGCAAAAACATCGTTTTGTGCAAGTCATTAAGGTATTCATAGAAATTAATGTATATTATTAGTAACTAATTTCATCATGAAGAGAAAACAAATCTTTACAAAAAAATATTAAACACTATGTAAGAATATATTTAAAAAATGGTACAAAATCTAACCGACACTGCATTGGTTTACGTTAGCTAAAAGATCTAGTAGGGAAATATTCCAAAAAAAAAGATAAAAATATTAGTAAATTCTCAAGAAAAAAACATTGAAAAAAATCAGGGTTTTTTGGAGGATTTTTTTTTTACCTTTTCATTACTTCACTTAAACTCTTTACTACACTTCTTGAAATAACTTTTTGTAAAGAAATAAAGGAAATATTGTACATAATTAAAGCGAAGAATATTTTCAGTTTGGAATAAAAACGATAAATTTTATATCTAATTAAAAAAAACTACAACGGACTAACGATGTAACTTGTTTTTTTTTCTGTTAACCACGCACTCCTTTCCAAAATTAAATTATTTATCATTAATAAAGTAAAGCGATTCCATTTAACATGTTTTTCTTTCGATAAATATTTATTTCATACGTTTCATTCCATAAAAAAATACAATCACTAGCACATCAAATATGGAAGTTTTTAATTCCTACCTAAATACACATTAAAAAACTCATTCAGAGATATCGATTTACCTTTAATAGTTGGCAATAAAATTCCAAGTACCCTTTTGATTAGAGAAGGCATTAGAGCAAATCAGAAATGTAAAAAAAAAAAACGTTTTTTAGAATAATTTGCCTCTCAAAATGCGCACTCACGATCGCACAAAATTCAAACGACAACTTGCGCACCTTTACCTCGAATCCCAGCAAAAATGGAAGCACATGTCGCCGCTTTAATTGCGCCTGCAACTCATAAACATTTATTGTTCAAAGCAACTTTGAGTACTTTTGCGCCTGCAAATGGCAACGGCACGCTGATGGAGTTCATAGTTGACGACGCAGAAAAGTCATCGCTTCTTTGTCCCGATGGCTATTATTGTAGCAAAAGCTTCCTATTCATCTGCCGTAATTAAAGATCGAACGCTGAAGTGAGGGGTGGGCCTGATAACTATGACGGTAAATTTTTCTGACTTCCTTTCTAACTTCTCTTTTAATGAGTTTTAAGATTTCAGAGTAATATCTGAAGGAAAATGGAGAACAATTAATTTTAAAGAGGTATTTTTGCAGGGTATTTCAATTAAGTGAATTTATTTATCATCACATCAACTTGTTTATAGCATGTTTGTGTAGGTGAAGTCATTAAAGTATAAGTGATTACTCAAGATGGTTATCAACAGCACTTGAGAGCCTAAAAAAAAAAAACTTTTTTTTTTACGTTTGTTTGCACATTGTTTATCTTTACTAATAATAAAACTGAATGTCCGGATGCCTGTGACGAGCATAGGCCCTAGACCTTTCGACCAATTTTCATGAAATTCGGCACAAAATTAGTTATAAAATCCAAGAACGTTTTTTAAGAGCGCAATATTTCTTAACTTTAGAACTTTCTGACTTTTGTGTTGATAAAAGCAGTTTTTATGCTCAGCCCTTAAAAATAGAAGGTGACAATGCAAATCGTTTACATATTAAGTACAATTATCTTAGAAATACGTTTCCCTTAATATATAAAGTTAATTAAATATTTTCTTTCCTGTAATTTGGAGAGAAAGAACGTTTTGACGACTTGAAAAAAGGAAAAAAATGCAATAAAAGTAATACCATTAACCATATTTACATTTACAAACAGTCTCTAACGTCATTAAAGAGCATTTTACTCAAAAACAGTGCAAGTTGGTAGAGTTAACTAGTAGAAAAGAAAAGTTTGAAAATGTTGAGGAAACTAAGCACATCATTAGCTTTTGTTAACTGCTGTCAAGATATATTTTTGGAAAAGTATATTCAATTGGAAACGACACGAAAAAAAGTTAGTTCTTTTTCACTTTCTAAATGCATTGTTTTCTTAGAAATTATAAAATGCAAATATTCATTAAAATTTATGAAAATGTAAAAATACAAATATTAAACTTCATTTCAGGATACTACTTAAAATTATATGAAAAAAAAAACATATCTGGTTGAATAAAGGCAGGAAACAGTGAATATTATCAACTTCAACAACGTTATCAGTATATGGATATGACAGTATTAGTACAGATGCGTAAAATAATAGTTTATTTCTAAAATACTAGATTGTAATATTAATATTTTATTTTAAAACATATACTGCATTTCTACTCTTTTGTGTACACCTTACATTCTACAGAATGCAAAATGATTAAGTTTTATATTACATTCAATAGGAGTTGCAACCAGAATGAAAGCTGTTTATCAGGATTTGTACTTCACCACGAATATGCACTGAATCTTTGAAACGTAAACATGTTTACAAGGTGTGTAAGGTATTAGTTTCATCAACGTCATACTATGTACAAGCTGTTCCGGAAGTTCATGTACAAACTTGGAAGTGGTGTAGAGGACAAAGTAATTATAAGAATAGGTGGAAATAAATGGGTTGAGTTGTAGGTAAGCTTTGATGAAAATAGCAGGAGACATGTTTCGTGTCTCTCTTGATCTCTCTTATATTCCCCCAGATGAGCCGATTTCTGATATTTCTCATATATAAGCTATACATAAGGGGACATCATTGTTTACGATAGGTTTGCAAATTCTGAAATGGACCTAGGGGCGTGGATCTGATTTGATACTATCCGTGAAACGAGTGGAATCTTTACAAATGATCTCCAGTTGACGTCGTGCAGCAGTCACTCACCATTATTGCAATGACAATTGGTGTATTTTTGAACACTTGTTTTCTAGAATTGCAAGTAACTGCTTTTTATAAACCGCAAATTTTCTTTTGGTTTTTATGACGTATACAACATACCGCTTTTCTGTGCTTTCATTGATCGAATTAGTTTGCATTTAGAAATAATTGTGTTCAAACTTCAACGTGGAATTTTTATTTATTTATTTATTTATTTATTTTTGTTGAGTTTTTTTCCAAAGGACTGAATTTACATCATAATGTAGCAGAATTTGAGGTCGATATTCGTTGAATAAATATGTAAAAAATAAATAAATAAGTGCGAAAAGTATTCTTAGTTGAATAAGTTGAAATCGATGCAAAACAAAATATATAAAATGTACAATTGAATGAATTGTCCGCTATACATTCTTGTGTAACATTTCCTTTAAAATATTTTCCCGTTGTATTTTTCCTTGTACTATACCGAACACTACAAACAACCTTTTAGTAACACATTCCAGAACGCATATGCAAAAAGTTGCTAACACTCAGTTTTTCTAGTGCTAAATTATTCATGATCAGATTTCTTGTTTTTAAATTAAAAAAGTTTCACACACTGTGTATTTTGAGTTAACTCGTTACTTAAAAGCAATAATCAAAATATGACTCAGGATTGAATAAAATGCACTTTTTTCAAAGCAAAACAGTAATTGGTTTTTATTTGAAAGAAAAGAAAATCTGAAAACTTTTACTTGTGCATGAACATAATACCAAGTATATTTAGAGATGAAATATCAGTTTTTGATCTGGTCATTAAACCGGTAGCTAATACTTTATGCAATAACTTTCATAAAAATACTCTTTTATAAAAGAGCTATGGACAAATTACACTAGTAAACTGTTTCGCAGTAAATGAATAAAAATCTAAATTTTCGACATTACAGAGAAACATGAGTGTAGATGAAAAATAATAATAATAATAAATCGGGCAAGGAAGTAAAATGTCCATCCCCCCCCCTCTCTCTCTCTCTCTATATATATATATATATATATATATATATACAGTCGAACCCGCTTAATGAAACAGCCATTTTGCCACGAAAAAATATTCTAATAAGCGGGATATTCTTTTAACCGATATTCTAATAATATATATATATATATATATATATATATATATATATATATATATATATATATATATATATTTATATATATATATATATATATATATATATATATATTTATATATATATATATATATATATATATATTTATATATATATATATATATATATATATATATATATATATATATATATATATATATATATATATATATATATATATATATATATATAATGTATATATATTTATATAGGAGATTGTATGCATGTATAACAAGTTATAGCTATTATTGCAAAACGTATGTTGATTACGTATATTTAAAAAAAGCGAAATAAAAACATCAGGCGAATGTGCACTTAAGTATATAATACTGACTTGACCCTGGATTATAGGTGGGACGTTACTACTTTAAAATTTCATGTTCTGAAGCAAAATTTTCTGTCAGATTAATTTATTTGATCTAAAGATAAGCATCTAGTTAGGGCTGTTTTTTTTTTTTGGTAATTTAAATAACAATAGTTTAAATAAAGTATAATGTACAAACTTAAAACATAAAATAGGGGCAAACAAATTGGCTCTCGCAATTTTGATGATAACAACACATTAGATAAAACGTATAGCGCATTATAAGAGTCTCGTTTGTAAGGAAAGCAATAAAATTTATAACACACAAAAGTGAAATGAGAAAGTAAATAAAATTAATATTACTTACCTTACTTAAATTTAAAAATAACATTATTTTTTACAAGAACCGAAAAGAACTGCTTTTAAAATGTAACTAGAAAATAAATTTTGAATTTTTTTTTGGGACATGATAGCTCAAAATTAGGCTGTTGTAAAAAGGGATAATTTATAAGTAGCATTTGCTATGTACGTATACTGGCTATGTATTATTGTTACTTATTTTAAAAGTAACATTTGCTACGATTACGATTATTTAGACACATTCAGAGAGAGGATTTTTTTTTTTTTTTTTTTGCTTTTTCCTGAAAATAGTCTTTTTTTTAAGGCGTTATGAACTCAAAAAACGTTATGATTTGTTTTAGAACAGCAGTACATTACTCTAACATAGCAGAACTGAAAACTAAAATAGTATAGTACACACTCTTTATATCGTGACTTTTTGAGAAATAGTTCTTAAAAAAGGAAAACACATCGCCTTTCATTTCCAAAAAATTAGAGCAGCAGCATTAAAGTATTAGAAAACATTGAGGCAGTGAGAAGCAAAGGGATGTTAGTAGACATTTTTAAGTTTTGAGTAAAACGCGTTTAAAAATAAGATCATAGGTAGACTTTCATAGATTTTTTTTCTAAATCATGCTATACAGCAGCACCTACCAGGGCTACTAGTACTATGTCTTGCCCCAAGACAAAGGAGAGGTATCCCTATTATTTGTACTGGTTATCTCCAAATTTTAAATTTTGCCACTTACATCCCTTTGCTTTTCACTACCTCAATTCTAGTTCCAATAACATAAAATTAATTTATTTTTAAATATATTTCAAATTTACAATATCATAGGTTGATGAAGAAATAAATGTTTCAACAATAATTAAAGCGGCATACGAGGTAGTGAGAAGCAAAAGGATGTAAGTGCACATTTTTGTTTGTTGAGTAAAAGCGTAAATACCGGTTCTATATAGGTATTCACTGAAAAGTTTTTCTAAGTCCTGCTGGACAGCAGCACCTACTAGGGTTACGAGTGATAGGTCTTGCCCCCCAAACAGAAGAGTTCACCTACCATTTGTACTGGTTATATCCAAATTTTTGATTTTTTCAATTTCATCCCTTTGCTTCTCACTGCCTCATACAATCTTTTTAGAAGCGAATAAAATAAATGCAACTGAAAAAAAATATTATAGCTATTCGCTAGTAGGATTTTATAATCAATTTTGACTCAGAATTTCTTTATTTAAATTCCCGCATATTTTAAATAGTGACATTTTCAAATATTAATACTTACATGACAAATTAACTTGAAGATATTATGCAGATGCATGCATATTCTGTCTACAAACTTCATAACAACACTCCAAAACTTCCTATTACACATTAACTAACGACAAGGACAACATTTTGTTCTATCCCAACAACATCTACCACAGCAGCTAAGGCATTATCATTATCGGGTTGGGAAACAACGGTTTCCTGCAATGCAGTAATATTAGTCAACTATTAATTTCAGAATATGTGTAACATTTCTGCGTATATAATGACCAAGTACTATTTATCTGTTCCAATTAAAATTCAGTTGTCGTGGCAACCGGGGAAAACGATAATCTCGAAAGATAAATTTTGCCCTTTTCCCACTTATAGTGGCATATTTTAATTAGTTCTCCTCGTCATCAAATTGTTTTGAAGGAGTGTAACTGGTTGTACGTATTGAGATTTGTTCGTATTCGCAGTCGGCTCTTGCAGTTACCGAATGGCCTTTAATGATCCTGCAGACAAATAAAGATATTATGAAATTATGTGCTCTACACATTTTTAATATTCATTTATTTCGAATTTTTAAAAATAAGATCGTGAATTGTTGCCTAGCTTTAACTTATTTGGCGCAAATCTTGAAGAGTGCTGGTATAAATTCCGTAGCAAGAAAGATCTCGTTGTGACCCATTGTCTCACCTTGTTTAAAATTAAACAATAAAATATTTCTACTATTTCTGATATTCACTATGCATTTAAGAGTTGGACTGGAAGGCATATCTTTAATAAAGAGTAAGGGACGAATAAGGACATGCGCCGAATGGCAGCGCAAAAAATACAAATAATGGGTATTTACACGCTAAGTATTTTGAGACATTTCTGCTAAGTATCTTAAATGTACTACCTTTTCATCCTCACCTAAATCTAATTTTGATCGATAAAAAATAAATAAATAACTTAATTTTATTTCCAAAATTTCAAAATTGCTACAGGAGGCATTAAAAAATAAAAACAGCTTTTCAAAGCATAACATAAACACGCAGAATTGGTCTTGTTTAAACTTCTACTGTATGAAAAAACATAACTTAGTGGTTCAACAGCATATGGGGGTTAATTAATACTGCACCCATCTAAGTTTGCAAGAACGAGGTCTTTAGGGTTTAAAAGCAGAAGTTCCAGTTAAATAGTCAGCCGAATGTGTAATTTCCCATGGTTAGTACCTGAAACATTTCATTCCGGTATTTATTTGATGTACTTACTCCCTGAAAGGATGAAACTGAGGCGTTCTCAACTCAAGAAATGAACCCCAGGTCTGCGGCGTGGAGCCACTGAGCTTCAAATGTAAACTTTTTTTTTTTTTGAATAAATACAGGCAACGGTGTGAATATCTTTACACAAAGAATTAAGGACTGAAATCACAAAAAAAAAAAAGTTTTGAAAGATAAAAATACGTTCAGTTTTTATCTACTGACACAAACGTTTCCGTTTTCACTTCCAAAAATGCTCATTCGAATAATCGTCTTTAAAATAGCAATTAAGTGTACATATACATATTGAAATCACACATGTAACACAAAACAAAGTAAAATAAAGCAATAGATAACGGGACTTTCTACCTTTCAGCGGTAAATAAACCACAAGGTGAAGTAAGATTCTAATAAAATCACTCTTGCTGTTACAACAACTTAAAAATATCTTTATCCTTATGATGCACAATGACGTATGGGATATTTCATTTATTCCACGCGCCATTGTACCCAGCGGTGTCTCCAAGACGTCATTCACTTCAATCACCACTGCATATCGACGTCTTCGATGTGTAAATTATTAAAAGTGCCATACAAAATTCTTAGACTTCCCGAGACATTAATATATGTCAAGGGGTTTTAATAAGCATTCGCCATTGGTTAAGAAAATAAAACTGCATAATGGAATGTGATAATAGATATCATTTATGAGAGAATAGAGCTTAACACTAGAGAGACGGAGAGGCCCGAGTGGCATATCGCGTAGTTTGTTGTCCCATAATAATATCTACGGACCTTGGAACTTTGACTTTTCATGATTAGACACTATTTAAACGCTTGTTTAATTATTTGATCATTCGTCTCATAGTACTGTAATTATTGATCTTTCTACGTAGAAACACGGAGCTTTTTTTACAAAACAACAAAAAAAATGTTTTTCCTTTCTCCTAATTGTAGTACCATTAACAAAAATACTATTCACACTAGTTAAACCAGTAACTTCCTCTTTATAAAGCCGGTTGGATTTCCGAATGCTATAAATAGTACCGATTTCTTACCAACCAAACGGTAGTCGTTGCTCTTGGAAAGATAAACTTATTTCCTCTATTGCCGAGTAATTGCAGAAAAACTGAAAAAAATTACGTAGTAATTTTTTAATTAGTTATAAAAGAAGGCGCATCGGGCAAGTGCACCCACTCAGAAAGAATTTAAAAAAGAAAGATGCGACCTATGTGGCTCCTAAACCCAAAAATAGGTAGGGGCCATATTGGTCCCTTCAGTCTTTCTAAGTCTGCAGAAAATTTCAGTCTTTCCAGTGCTAAAGGTGTTAAGCACCCTTAAGCGATGAGTCCGCTCACGTCATCTTGTTACATTCGTTCACAGCACGTTTAATTTCTCATAAATATTCATTTATTTTTATAAGTATATACTATCTGCTTTAAAGTGTGAGTGGACAAGAAGCTGTGTTCTGCAAAATATTTTGTATATACTGACTAAACGAAATATTTTCAAACGTGGTTGCAGAAAAATCCACGTAAAGTTGTTTTCCCAATTTTTGGGTGTTGTTGCTAAGAAAATGCATTTTCGTACATTGTTCATATGTAACAAAAATCGCTCGAGCATTCATGACCGGGGCTGTCGAGACGGAGGGAAAAAGACCCATTTGGACTCCGACTTATTCACACCCTAATAAATCCGAATCCGACGCCTTGCACTGTCAAAAAAATCCTGAAATTTAACGGTAAAAGTTACTGGCATTCGTTTTGCCAGTAACTTTTACAGCAAAATAGTATTTTACTGTACAATTTTACGGTAGAATGAACGAGAATTAAAAACCACAAAATGTGAACATCAGGTTCGATTTCAAGACCTTCGGTTTGACAGACGGTTTTGCTGCCCATCATACCGGTTTTGAAACATCGAAGGAAGGGAAATACGGTGCCATGTGCTTCGCTCTGTAAGTCACGTGATGTGTCAATTGGAGCTGCAATCACTTATTTTTCTCGGTACAGTTTACTGTAATTTTTTCTGTAGTGTAAACATCCCATTTTACAGTAACATTTACCAAAAAAGTTTCCTGAATTTTTAACAGTGTGGTAGAGTAGTGGACTCTGAGGGAAAATGACCGACTCCAACTCGTTCAACGTTACCTTCGACCGCAATCTCCTAATTCTTTACCACAAAATCAGTCCGACTCCAAATCCGATGCATGACTTATAACAGCATTCATATTTACAGTTTTACATTTTTCTTCAGAATACAATGTGCAAGTAAAAAAAAAAGAAAAGAAAACGACACTTCGATCTAGCTTGCGAAAGTAGAATTTCATCTGTTTAAATACTTTTACAAGCGAAATTTCATTATGATATCAAAGCCAAGTATATTTTTATCTTTGCAGTTTTTGAAACACTTAAATTATAGGCATTGTTACAAATAATGATAACAAAAATAAAAGTAACAATAGTAAATATTAATAACAATAATAAGTATTAGCAGTAGTAAGTCAGCACGTTCCTGTTAGCTATTTTTAGTTGGCAATTATTTTGACCATTCTATGCTTTTTCTCATAAAGTGAAAAGACTGGGAGAAATAATAAATCATGGAGAATTTTTAAAATGACGAATTTAATTTTTGTTTTTTTTCTTTTTTTTTATTTACTTAAAAAAATGAGTAAATATTTTAAACCTAGTGAAAGAAAAAACTTAAGAACTGGAAGAAATACTTTAGCTTCAATCTCGGTTTTCATAAACCTATCCTTTTTCCTTCATTTTGCAGTTCGTATCGCTTAAATATAGTGCAATGAAATCGTAGTACCAGCTGTGGCATAAAACAGCATAAAAGACCAGATTACTTTGCGCTTTTCCACGCTTAAGTAATTTAAGCCAATTTGAAAGCGATTGCGTTGATATATTATAAAATAAGACTCCAAGGACCCGAAAGATTCTATGAACTGCATCAAAATTCCATTTTCTAAAGGTGTTAGGTTCACTGGAGTGGGGCTTGAATAGGAAAGAATGTTTATGACCATATATTACGTAATGTGAAATCCTTTCAAATTCTTTTGAGTAAGTTGGTAGTTAATCAAAAAGCGCTGACTCGTTTATGTAGTTTTTAGCCATAGTTTTATATAGCAAAGTGGATTTGTGTTGCCCATTTAAAAATATTAAAACAATAGTAAGATCTAATTTGACTTGAGTGTAAAAATAACACATTATAATCGTAATTTCCTTTTCCAAAATCATTTCAATAAAATTTGTTTTTTCTAAAAGTTCTGTGTCGTCATTTTGATTTCTTTTTGTCTTTTTTTTGAATTTACCAATTAAAAAATAGCAAGTATTGAGTAGACCGTTTATTGGTCTAACTTGTAAAATAAAAAATAGAAAAAATATTAATTCCATGGTCTGATTTTTTGAGAATATAATAGCAAATAGTAACAGAAAGAATATTTTTAAATCTGTTTTTTTTCAGGGCTTTCCAATACTTTTTGGATGCGGAAAAGCTGTGTAGATGACTTTTTTATCACTTCCATGCGTTATTTATTATTAATGTTTTAAGGCATTCCATATATTAGTAATCATGTAATCATTTTTGAATTAAATTGGTTTCTTTCCGCTATCAAGTTAATAAGTCAACTAAGATCCTTTCAGAATAATTTCATGTTTACAATATAAAACAAAGGCACATACTAATAGTACAAAAACGGAGCCAGAATTTTGAGGTCAACTATGTATATATGTGAACTAACTGAAACGTAATGCGTTTAATTTTGATCGTACATGTTTAATTTTTTTATTATTAAATTTGATTTTGCACGTTGAAATATAAAAATTTGATCAGAAGGTTAAATTGAAATATGTAAAAATTCTTTCTTACATTCTCATACACATAATAGCCAATGATCGAGTAACGTCCCTGACGTCATCAACAATGAAACTCACGCTACGGTATGATAATTTGATACTAGGTTTTGGTAACGTTTGAAATGCAGAGAAAGGCTTTATTGTGACAAGGCTGAACTGGATCCGGTAAATTAAATGTTTTACTGGTAAGAGTTATTTCAGATTTAGAGGAATGAAGAAACGAAAAATGGCTAACAATGAACGCTATCTACTGGAGTCTATGGTTAATCCACTGGAGTTAGGGGATATTTTGATAGTTGAAATTTTAACCCTATCAGGCAATTGCTTTTTTCATATGCAGAAGCAATTTTCACATGTCATATCTTGACGGACGATTTTCTAGTTTTTGAATAATAGCAGATAAAGGTATTTTTTCAATTAAATTTACCCAATAATACCTTAAATCAATTTTTAAAGGCGATAATAAAATACCTCAACAAAAGCTCTCCGACACACGCAATCAGACTCAGTACGTGTTCATTTTTCACACACAAACTTAACTCCGATTCCTCAAAGCAGAAGGATGCAAAAGCGGTTTTTATCTCAAAAGTTGTTGGAGCAAACTCCTAGCCCTCCAAGATATGCACTTTTTCAGAAATCTCCTACAAGCGCATAAAGTGAAGGAGGAGAGTCGAAGTGGGGGAAGAGAGCTGTCCTTCTTCACTTGAGAAACGAGGACACGCTTCGGGGCAGAAGAAAAGCGACCACTACGTCTTGTACATGCATCTACCCATCTTACACCCTCTTTTACTCCTATTTTATTGATTTCTAAAGCATTTTTATTTGTACTTCTCTGCTTTACTTCTCTTTGTTTAATGAAAATTTCGCAAGCTCCACGGGTAAACATCTTGTTGATGACTGGGAATGTGAGTGAGTGTTTATTACATTTTCAGGATAACAACTTTAAGCAGCTAACGTTCAATGCTTTATATACTGGTACCAATGATTTAACTCTGGATGATCCAATTATTATGGACAGTTGGAGTGAGTAAAAATTGTTTATACTGGTAGAATGAAAAATATTTTAATTTTTAATCAACACTATGCATTTAGTAAAATATGCTTAGGGAGAAGCAATTTTATACATGTTTAGTACGAAACTGCATTGTATAAGAAAAACAGGTTGTTGTTTTTTTTTGGTAAGGACTCAATTTTTCTACATATTTTTTTAAGTTGTTTTAATTTAAATTTCAAAAACAAAAAGAAAATCCGAAATTATTAAGCTATTGCGTCACTTTTAGATAACATCGTGATGATAATAGTAGAAATATGTAGACCATTTCTCACTGAAGCCAAGCAGTGAATGAACTCTAGAATCTTTCGAGCCTTTTGACATCAGGTATTACAGAAAGGTGCAGAAGCAATAAACAGCAAATTAAATAAGCATTTACGACTAGATTTTATTTTGTAGCATGGTATTGGAAAGTCTGACTTTGTTCAAGTGATTTTACTCAACCTTATTTGTAGCACTTTAGTAGTCTAGAATTTGGCTAAAAGTGGTAAAAATGTGAAATTTTTCGTTAACTAGTTAAGTTTACGGTGTTTTCTTTCTTTTCTTGTGCGTTTTAAATAAAAGCTTTTATTCTAAGAATCCTCAAATGATGAGAGCTGCCAACTGAATTGAAAAAATTGTAGTTTCTACGAACTACAGCCTTGAACAACGACGCTACGAAAAGACATCCAAAAATTACGAATGTCTTCATTTTTTAGAACCCTAATTTTTTTTTTACAAATACAGATATTGTCCACATTAGTAATCATTTAGTTAATCATGCTTTTGTGTCTTCCTTTTTGTTCATATCTGTTACAAAAGAAACTTATTTAGAAGAAACACATTCGGAGCGTACCCTGACAATGAACCAACTCTAACTTGACGCCATGCAGAAAACATGTTGTATTAAAATTGTCGCAAAACTTAGGTGTAACCAAATACTAAAAACAACTTTTAAAAAATCTCGATAATTATTCTCTTTCCCCACCTTAAATTTTTCTGTTTGGTTTGGAAATGGGGGGGGGGGGTACTTTCTAGATTTTACTAACGTAACTTATTCATTACGTCTGTTACATTTGTTATGAAACACGTCACCCCCCCCCCCCCCGCGCAAAATACTGTTACGAATTTATATTTTAAAAGTTGGCAGCTCTGTGTATAATCCAGTAATATACTAAAAAAGCATCAAGCAAAATATTTCAATCCAACTGGACAGGCAATATTCTCAGCTGCATAGGAAACAGTCTTGTCAATGAAGTTATTTTGGTGCAGAAAATGATATTATTTTCACTTCATTAGACGACATCATACACAGTACAATAAGGTTATCTATCTCAAACCGTAGTTATTCGTTTCTTGTCAGTTTTACCGGTTAATGGTATATCATGTTTAAAAGCACTTAAAAGAGTATTTTTTAGATATAACGATATCGATAATTTTTCCCTTTTACCACGTTTTTTTTTTTTTTTTTTTTTTTTTTTTACAAGTCTGTAAAGTATCCTAATGAATACGTGAAATACACCGCCAGCTCAGTCATCAGTCAATAAGCACGAAACTGCAGTCCTCGGCTGGAAATGACCGAGCTGGCGGTGTATTTCACGTATTTTTGCTTTAGCCCTGGCTAATGGGCGGTAATTTACTGAATATACCTTGCCTCGCGTTCAATCTTCGAGTTGAACCGAACCATTGCTTCGCTCACTCGTCTGGTCTGCTAA
Organism: Uloborus diversus; assembly: GCF_026930045.1. Classification (NCBI taxonomy): domain Eukaryota; kingdom Metazoa; phylum Arthropoda; class Arachnida; order Araneae; family Uloboridae; genus Uloborus; species Uloborus diversus. The sequence goes on along the minus strand of NC_072735.1, from coordinate 140,962,471 downwards.
TTCTATATTAGCTACCAGTTTCTTTCGCACTCTTGGCTTCCTTAAGAGGTTTTCCATCTCCAGCTCAGTCAGTCACTTTCCTATGCCGGGCTGATGAGTGCTAATAAGCACGAAACTGCAGTCCTCGGCTGGAAATGACTGAGCTGGCGGTGTATTTCACGTATTTTTGCTTCAGCCCTGGCTAATGGGCGGTAATTTACTGAATATATCCTAATGAATGTATAACAACTAAAATTCCTTCAAAAAGAGCATACGACTTTGCAGAAATTGCTGTATGTTAAACCTTCTGACCTCCGGAACTTTTGTACATGAATCTTCTATCCTAATACTGTTTAAATTTAAACCTCATGTCCGGATCCAATTTTATAGCGCGGAATGACTTTTAATTTTAAAATTGGGGAGATGTGTTTTGTTTTGCCACTTCAGTACACTTTGAATGGTTTTTAGCTTAGCAGTTAGGCTTCTTAATATTTTTGAAACGTTTTCTGTTCTCTCTTAATTTCAAGTCGTCAAAAAGTAAAGAAAATGTAATGAAAAACTAAAAATAGGAAACAAATCTTAATCAAAACTGAAACGTTACACAGCGGGGAGAAAACGCCAAAAGGCGATTATAATTTTTTTTCCCTATATTCAACCTATTGAGAATTAATAAATTTGCACAGGCCTATCTCTTAGGCAATCAGAACTTAAATTTTAGAGCCCTTCGTCCACTACTAATCTAAAGAGAGCCTTCAGAAAGTTAAAGAACCATTGGCGCGTGAATTGAAAAAAAAATGCTTTTAAGCAGTCTATCATTTTTTTTCTTATTAAAGGCGGGTATATTTTATTTCTCCCGTGTCCAACGATAGCAATAGAACGAAGAAAATTAATTCTCAAACTGAAAATCGGTTTTTATCAGCACGAAATTCAGCTTGGGAATTCAACGTTATTTTTTTTTTCAAAATACTCTACAAAAAAATGTCTTCTTACGTCCTCTTTGAAATTAATATTAATTAGTCATCAATAGTTTATAGAAAGACCTTGAAAAGGAATTAGCTGCGTAAACCTGCGAACGTTGGATCTTGAGCCCAAACAAATCGAAGAACTCCCTAATTACATGCCCGTGTAAACAAACAAGCAAGGGAGGTTTTAAAGCATTTTGAAGCGTTTTTTTTTTTTTTTTTTTGGCGTTTTTGTCCCACTGTGCGTTAGCTTGATCAAAACGAAGTCAAAGAGGATGAATTTTCTAAATAATGTATTCTCAACAAGATGACATGGTTAAATTGATAATCCGCGTAATATTTTTCGACATTTTCTAAAAAACGAAAAAGAAAAAAAAATGACCCTAACATAACAAAAAAACTCTAACACAACATAAAACTCTAATACAAAAAAAAAAAAAAAAAAAAAAAAAAAAAAAAAAAAAAAACATTAAATTGTGGGGAAAAATTAGGTTCCACATCTAAATCAAACAATTTTATAAAAAAATCTGAACTTTTTTTATTAATGAAAGCTTTCTACTCAATATGGTCCAAATTAAAAACAAATTGTATGTTAGTTTCTGAAAACATTTTGATGGTTTTTGTCTCAATAGTGTATTTGCATATTATTATTTTAGCTTTAAAATTAACTATTTAATTATTAGCAAAGTCTGTTCTTTAATAAGAGTTAACCAGCAATTTGAATTCAACATAATCTCAACTAAACTGTCTATGCAACACAACCGTTTAAGTCTTCTATGCGAGTAGTTTGTATATCATGCATCACCTCCCCTCCCTTCCCCCTTTAAAATGTCTTTGCTTCACTTAACTCTAAATGCAGATCCCTATTCAATTCAGCTTAATAACTAAATATCCAACTTGCGTCGCTACAAATAAGTTAGAAAGAACGTCATTATTTTAGAAACTTTGAAATCGTGTGTTTAGTTCAATGAAATTAGCTCATTCTGTTTTCATATGATTTTTTTTTTACTTAAAGAAATGTATGCAGTTTTTTAATCGGTGAAAGATTTAGATAATTTTCAAAGCTTTTCTTTTGTTTAACAGTCACTTAAACTATTATGGGCGTATCCATGCCATTCAAGCTAACAAAAAAAAAAAAATACTTTGAATTTTTGGCATCTTGAATTCAAATTATGTTTTTCGCAATCACGAGCGTGTGTGTTTGTGTAGGCGCATGTGTGTGGGTGCGTAAGTGTATTTATGCATGTGTGTGGGTGAGTGTTGTGTACGTGCGTGTGCGTGTAGGTGTTCGTGTGTGTGTGTGTGTGTGTGCATGCGTTCGTGTGTGTGTGTAGGCGTTCGTGTGTGTGTGTGTGTAGGCGTTCGTGTGTGTGTGTAGGCGTTCGTGTGTGTGTGTAGGCGTTCGTGTGTGTGTGTGTGTAGGCGTTCGTGTGTGTGTGTATAGGCGTTCGTGTGTGTGTGTAGGCGTTCGTGTGTGTGTGTAGGCGTTCGTGTGTGTGTGTAGGCGTTCGTGTGCGTGTGTAGGCGTTCGTGTGTGTGTGTAGGCGTTCGTGTGTGTGGGACATGGACGCCACCGCCCAGCAAAAGTGGATTTCGGGGGACAGTGCTCAGGACCAGCCGCGCCGCCGCCGGTGGACGGTGGTGCTGCAGGCCTGGTCCAAGCTGAAAAAGGAACCACAACGCCAAAGACAGTCAAATGAAAGCAATAAGCAATCGTGATTGCTCAAAAAAAAAAAAAATCTCTCGTAGTGTGACATTTCTGGTGCCAAACGTGTTCTTACATTTAAATGGGCTCGACTGTAATTCCAATAATTTTAAAACGAAAAAAGTGCTGCATAGTTTTTACTATCATAGCATTTTAGTAACGTTCCCTATTTAATATAGTTGAAAAAGTGCTACACGGATGTAGGAAAATAACTTCTCATTGCAAAAAATATTTTAATGGATATTTTCAGAAATCTCATTTTACATATTTCTGAAGCACCTTTCAAATATTGCTTCCTGCATTAATACCTAAAACTCTCTCCCCTAGAACTTTCCTTCCTGTTTGAGTTTCAAGAAAAACGCAGAAAATATTTATTCAGCTAAAGTGAAATTCTTCGACGAAAATTTGAAACTGGAAATGGAAATTGAAAACAGAGAGAGGGTAAACTCCCTAAACACTAAGGGGTAGACATAAGGCCAGGAAACAAACGCAAGCACGAAAAGTCTCTAGATCTTTGGTTATTTTTCAAGAGATGGACTTTCATGAAGGATTTGCAGAGATATTCGTTTTGCTATCGTCTTACATATTTAATTTTACAAACACACACACAAATATATATATATATATATATATATATATATATAGATAGATAGATAGATAGATAGATATAATTGTGTGTGTGTGTTGTCAACTTTTGGGTTATATGAGAAAATAAACATTTATGATTTTGAACAGTTTGCGTAGCTCAATTCAAACTCGGGAATTCAATTCAGGATATAATGTGTTTTTTTAGTTCATGAACATTATTAGTCTGCATGTTGAAGTAAAATTTCGAATATTGATTAACACCTTTTACGATCGTATCGTATATGTCGAGGCCTACTATCAAAACAGAAACAGTGTTATTGGACTGAAACGAAAATTTTGACCCAGGACAAAGTCAGTTTGAGCAGGATCTAGTATATAAAACAACACAAATTTCTATAAACCTATAAAAGTTTTAACAAGAAGTTCCGTCCAAAACTAAACGAGCGTACTTTCCCGTATACTAATATCGACTTTCTAGTATGTGATCAAAATTCTCAAAATTAGCTAAAATAGCAAATTATGTATACCATAATGTTTTTTATATTTCAAGCCGATTTATAGAAATAAAATACGCATCGCTCATCTAAAGAATTATATACCTAAAAAATAAATAAACGAACAAATTAAGTAGCAGCACCATTTAAACAATGCAGAAAATACATTTTATTCCATTAAAAAATATCTGTAGCCGCTTTCAAAAAAATAAATAAATAAATAAAAAAAATTAATAAAAACACATCATATAAAAAACATAAAATAATAAATAAATCGTTTATTTTTGCCCTGTTGCCAAAAAAAGTTTTAAAAAATGAATTAATTTAATTTCTAAAATAAATGTCAAAAGAAACAATTTTCATCGTCTGAGCATATCTTTAAGTAGAGACATAAACGACTCCGAATTTCTCCGCCAAAAACCGAATACATAAATTAAATCTTTAGAGTGAAAATAAAAACAAATCGCATTAACAATATTTCACAGTAAAAACCATTGCTGTGGAATTGGAGTCGGAGTCGCTCATTTCGGGATAAAAGAGTGAAATTCTGGAGATAAATGTTATTATTTTAAGTAGTCCAGAACTCTGTCAATAATTGCAAAGTTGGAGTCAATCTTATTTTGGGATAAAAAAGTCGAAGTCAAATATCCAAGAATCGGAGTCAGTCATTTCTCCTCAGTGTATAAATTTTTGCCAAAGCTACAAAGTCAGATTCGAAGTCGGGAATTCGGAGTCCTACTAAATTTCAGGCACAGGAGTTGGAGTCAGGAGCCTAAAAATTCTCGGAGTCTGAGTAGGGAATTTGTCGTCTATAGCTATTTCCAACAAATTGTTTGAAGTAAATCCGCCTTCAAGAATCGGAATCTACATTGACTTTCAGTTTCCCCGTAGCGGCAAATGTTAGGAGATTTGAACTGTTCAAAATTGAACGGAAAATTCTTTAAATCAAAAAGATATTGTACATACATGTTTTCCATCAAAATCTTTTTCCTACGAACTTTGTTTGAAGCAAATTTGTTTCTTAGTTTGGGATTGCCTTGAATATCCCCGTAAGCACCAATGTTACATTTTTTGAACTGTTTAAAATTGAGCGAAAAACTGTTCAAATAAAAAAGTGAAATAAAGGAATGATGTGACCTCACCTAAATCTTTCGAACAAAAAAATTTGTTAGAATCGGATTACTCAGTCATTTCCCATCTCAAATCCCTCCATTTTTTAATTTTTCGATATTTATTTAAATATTTTATTTATCTTTGACTTTTTCTTTGTTTTTCGCAATATTGTCAAGATGCATTAAGTCTTCTTTAATGAATTTTTTTCTTCTTTCTCCGACTTTTACTGGGAAAGTGGACTAAAAATCACGACTTCTTTTTTTCTTTTTGTGAAGGATATCATTCATATTATCTAAAGTGAGCAATATTTGGAAAAGGTGTTGCGCAGGACATATCACAAGCTATTAAAACTAATATTGTGTTATTGCCTACTGGAGCTATTTTAATTCCCTGGGCTTCTTACAGCAACTAAGGTACGGGACAGTCAGACACTAATGAAATGAGAATCTCTTGGCCACCCTAGTTTCCGGATTTCAGCACTTGTGGCTCTGTTTTGAGATGCATATCCAAGAAAAAGTTTTCAAACCTATCCCAAAGCAATCGCTAAGCATGGAACTTGCATTTGGTTGGTGATCAAGAGTATAGGTCATTCGAAACTTTCGAAATTTGAGAAACATTTTGCTACTTGTCATCATTACATCAGTCATTGATGGCAAGCGTATACAACATATCATACACTAGTTCCAAACATGTGTAGTTACATTTGACATTTGCATAACTTGTTCAAAAGTTACTATATATTTATTTATTTATTTATTTTATTATTATTTCTATTTTTTTTCTTTTTGTCATGTAGCTCAATAATGGTCACCTATCGCAGAAGAAGAAAATTAAAAACAATGCTCAGCTAGATTTCAATAAAGATAATCAGGCTCAAATCTATACTAATATTATAAAGAGAGAGAGCGTTTTTTTTGTATGTTTATTCGTATGTTCGAGGTAATCTCCAGAACCATTGAAACCATTGGAAAAATTCTTGCACAACATGAGAGGTGCATTCTTACTAAGTGACATAGGCTACAAATTATGTTTGTATTTATACTAATTTTTTTAACCAATAGTTTGTCATCGCTACCAGTTTATATTTCTTACTGCTTTATTATTATACACGTAAAAATAACATTCGATTGTCTCGCATTGGCATCAAAAGAGTATGTGAAGGTTCTCTTTTAACCAAATGCAGAAAGAAGGAACACGTGAAGCAAAAAAATTTACAATGTCATCATAAGAACCGCTAAAAGCATTACATGTGTTTGGGGCTGCAGAGGATACGGTGCATATAGTTCTATTAGCGTTGGACATGGTAAACCAATTAGTGTCAAAAAATGCTTATACTTAATTTATTTAAACGAATAATAACTGATTTCCTTTTTGGACAAATTAGTTCTTGAATTCAAGTAGTGCAGATGCGCAATAATAATCCGTTGTTCTAAAAGTTTTAATATCGCCTGTATTTTTGACTATTCTTTAAGATTTTTATTCATACTAAAATCGAAATGAGAAACATCTGCTAATGAACTCACTTAAGTGCATTTAGTTTCGAAAATTATCAACTCAAAGAGTAATTGTACATAATTACCGTACATTCAAAGTTATGAGTTCAAACAATAACGAACAAAGAACATTCGATGGGTAAGAAATTCTACAAGAAGAGAAAAATATGTATAAAAATTATTTGGAGAAATATTTTTCATGATGACAGCATTTTAGCATTTAAAGTCGATTGTGGAGGTTGTGTCAGAGGTGGTATATTCACTACATAACTCGGTTTTAGTAGATCACTTTTTAATACACATATTTACACTCTTCCAGTGACAATCTTGCTCTGACTGCCAGTGCTGATTCTCAGTTAGCCTTGAGGGATTTCAAGTGGTTGAGCAATTGGGGTTTCCATAGTTGCGCAATATGAATTTCTCCTTTTGTATGAACCGATCTGATGAATTTATGGGTTTCCCACACGATATCGGTAAACAATGTAGGTCACAAACATCATATTTAAAATAAATTCCCAAGGGAAAAAAAATAAGAGGCAGAAGAAAATGAGTACAAGAGGCATCCCGGGATTGAGAAAACTGACCTCTCAGTAGAATATACAATATTCTCCCTACTAGCCATCTGAAATTTTGTCAGTTAAGAATGATTTCCTGTTCTAACATATTTTCAAAGTCTTTTGACATTTAAAGATCCTGCCAACCTATCAAGCAGCATGCATAGAACTTGGACATATAGAGGACTACAAATCTTATCTGATACAGGTAACTTTCTGACTTCACTCTTAAACGCAGATAATTGTTATTAACAATTCATTCTTTTATGTCGACTTTTAGATTCTATTGTTTTATGGCAAACATTTGAAAACTATCTCTAAGACAGCATATTGCAAGGAGAGGGTCAGCAGAAATACTACACTGTAACAAATTTTAGTGTATGTCAACACCAAAAATAGTAGCAACTACTTTACACCAAGTGCCGTGTAGTGAAACACCACAGATTATTCTCGGTGTTAGCAAACACCAAGAATTATCTGTGGTGTTTCACTACACGACACTTGGTGTAAAGTACTTGCCACCATTTTTGGTGTTGAGATACACTACATTTTTTTTACAGTGAACATATTATACAAGTTATAATTTCCGAATTGATTATTAACAACACAAATACATATAACTATTTTGTAAATGAAGATTCTCAACATTTTATTTTTAATACGAGGAATGGACATTTATGCCTATAATTTGTTCGAAAAAGTAACTTTCAAAAACACTTTAGGGTCATTCCATGTCAAGTGATCCAAAATTTGGGAAATTTTTTCCCTCACCCTTTTGTATTTCTTTGAAATTTGACTCATCGATTGTACCCTTTGAGGTAATCAAAAGTCCAAATTTTTAGATTTTTATCTCTATTATTTTTTTATTTATGACACTTTGATTTTTCGAAAAACCCGCTTTTTTTCATGGATGCTTGAACATAAAATGGACGATAACTCAGCATCAAACATAGATAGAAAGATTTGGTAAAAAGCATTTTAAAGTACATTAGTTGCTGTTTAATGGAATATGCAACATGACAAATTTCAAAAAAAATTTAATTTTTTAAAAATGAAATTTAAATTTTAAATTTAAATTTCTCAAAAAAGGTATAATGAATTTTTTTTAAAAAAATTTCAAAAATTTGTGTGTATTTTATTTTCATTTGTGCAAAGTTTCAAGCTGGGATCTCAATGGGATCATATTTTTATGAATTTTTAAATAAAATTTGACTTATGAAATAATGACATTTTTCAGATTCCAACTAGTTAAATATGGGGTTCTCTCACTGGGGATGGTCTAGTAAGTAGTAATTGATCATAACTATGCTTGAAATGAGCTGACGTGAATTTGTAAATTGGCAAGCACACCCCCCCCCCCGCACCACCACTTTTATTTATTTTATTTATTTTTTTTTTTTTTCAAAACTATTTTCAAAATGTAAAAAATAAATAAATGAATAAAAAACCAAAATGAATAGTAAACTTATTAAAAATTGGTAAATATTCTTCTTTAAAGTAAGAAAAAGACCCCTTCCCCCGGGCCACCACTTTTATTATTTTTTTCCAAAACTATTTTTAAAATGTAAAAAATAAATAAATAAATAGAATAAAACAAAATGAATAGAAAACATAATAAAAGTTGGTAAATGTTCTTCTTTAAAGCAAGACAAAGTACATTACCCCCCCCCCCCCCTCACATTCACTCACACATACGATTAACACTATACTAGTATCACGCTTCACCTGATGCTTTTTTTTTCAGACCAAGTGTTTCTTTTTCAGTCCGAACTTCACAAAGTGTACTTGATTATTTCACTATCTGATAAGGAAAGTTATGATTCATTTCGTCCCTTACCTCTGCACCAATTTTCAAATTTGGATGGAGGAAAGAAATAGCTTTCCCCAAGATCACAGCAAAATACGAGTGTTTCCCCCCGTGTTGTTTCATTCTTTTTACACCAAACTAAAAATAAATCTAAGTATCAGGTCATATGTCTGTCCACATAAAACTGTCTTTCAACAACATTTGGAGTGCAGCTGTTTTTTCTTTTCTTTAATGCTAGTTTTCTTTTAATTTCACTTGTAAACGAGAGCAATGCAGCGAGATCTATTTATACCTATATTAAAAGCAGTTATATATCAAACAAATTTTGCTAATTTGAGCATAACCTTCCATGTTGTTATGTTTCATTCCAGATTGCCCCCCTCCCCCTACCGTCTCACTTTCCGAAAGAAAAAAAAGCTGCAAATGAGTTCAGTTTTTCTGACTTTTATTTTTTATGACCCCCCCCCCCATTTATAAGCTTTAGTCACTACTGTTTAGCAGCGTGCGTCCCAGTTTATTATGGTTATAACTCTTACGTGCCGGCTTTTTTTTAAATACAGTTTTGAAAAAAAAAAGGATAAAAAGTGGTTGTGTGGCGGAGGGGGGGGGGGGGTACTAATCTACAAAGTCATGTCAGTTCATTTCAAGCATAGTCATGATCAATTACTACTTACTAGACCATCTCCAGTAAAAGAACCCCATATTTAACTAGTTAGAATCTGAAAAATGTCATTATTTCATAAGTCAAATTTTATTTAAAAATTCATGAAAATATGATCCCATTGAGATCCCAACTTGAAAATTTGCACAAATAAAGATAAAATACACACAAATTTTTGAGAATTTTTTTTTAAAAATTCATTATACCTTTTCTGAGAAATATAAATTTAAAATTTAAATTTCATTTTTTAAAATTAAAATTTTTTTGAAATTAGTCATGTTGCATATCCCATTAAACAGCAACTCATGTACTTTAAAATGTATTTTACCAAATCTTTCTATCTATATTTGGTGCTGAGTTATCGTCCATTTTATGTTCAAGCATCCATGAAAAAAAGTGGATTTTTCGAAAAATCAAAGTGTCATAAATAAAAAAAGAATAGAGATAAAAATCTAAAAATTTGGACTTTTGATTACCTCAAAGGGTACAATCGATGAGCCAAATTTCAAAGAAATACAAAAAGGTGAGGGAAAAAACTTTGGATCACTTGACATGGAATGACCCTATAGGAAACTAAAATTATCAGTATATTAGAAAAATGAAATTAACACTTTTCAAAAAGCAACATAAAAATGGAACAGTTTAAGATTTCAATCAAATTTTTTCAAGAAGATTTCTTAATCAGTCTTAAAAGACTGGCATACATAAAAACGAATTACAAAAACCAGCAGAATATAAAAATTTCAAAAATCACAATACAATAGCGATAAAAGTTTCTCGCTCCTCAAAAAAGTTATATTACAAAAAAAAAAAGTGTTTACTAGTTTACTGTTTTTCCGGAAAGCGCGCCACACACATACACACACAAACATGTTATTTTATAATGAACTGATATACCGTAAACCCAGCCGTAAAGCAGCCATGTTGAAAATGACTGCTAAAGTTGTAACGATCATTCATAAAAGAATATATTCGTTAGTTTATCTTTCGGATGGACTAAAGACTTTTCTAACAATGGTGCAAAGTAGATTTGGTTTACGGTAATTGACATTTCATTACAAATAAAATTTAACATACCTTTTGAAAACTTATATTCTGTGCACACGACGATTGTGTGTTGACGACGTTGCAACGTGCTTGAGACTGATTAATGTTTGGTTGCCACCGGCTGTTTTCCAATCTTACACCAAAGTTGGTGTCAACGGATCCTCAAAATGGTGTTTTCGCATGTGATGTAAGTGTAAGAATTCACAAATATCGGTGTTTGGTTTCAGTTACACCATTTTTGGTGAATGGGAAAGCTAGATATAGTGTTGACTTGAAATAAAGCTTTGATTTGCACAATTTTTGGAGTTGCTTAACACCAAACTCTAAGTATTATTACGCCTCAGTTTTTACAGTGTATGATTGTCGTTCAATATCAAATTATATAAACCAAAATCTAATTTATACAAGAAGCAACATTTGTCAACCAAGCGGAAACACAATAGAGGCCTTTGTTTGCAATCGCAGTCGAAAATGAACAAATACAATTCTAAAACAAAAAATTATTAAATAAAAACAAAAAACCCGACTGCGTAAAAAGCAAAAAAAGTAAAATGTATAAGCCCAGTAGTTTAGAATGTTATTAAGTACTACTGAATAACTACACCATTGAAATAGTTTTATAACCGTACACAGATAAGACAAATCATAAATTCAAAAGCAGAATAGACGGATCAACAGTCGGGACCCATTCCTTTCTGATTCAAGAAACCCCGTAAAATTTGAATGAGCCCCGACTGTTGATCCTCCTATTCTGCTTTTCTCGCAGTAAATAAGATTTCAACATGTCCTTAAAAGCAATATTTCATCGTTTGCTTAAAATAAGTAATTAATTCTCATATCACACGCAAAAAGAGAGAGCCCTTAAATCACGAACTTAATACTTCCTCATCAATGAGATCATAAACGTCTGTTTCCATAGTAGATACTTTTACTACCAATGGTTTTACTGAAAATGTAAAGCTAAAAGGTAAATCTTAAGACCATAAATTGTTGGGTACTTGAGCTTTATGCGTAAAAGTGGAATATTTTCTGCTAAAAAGAACACGTTGAGTACTTCAGACCTTTATCACATCATAAAATACCTTCAACAGTTTGAATAAGTGGAGATTAAGGAGTGATTTAGGTGCCCTAACACGCATATGAAGGTTAAATACGGGGAGCATTACTTGTTCTAAAATTTGAAGCCCAAAACCGCTTCAGAGAAAACAACTCTTAATTACTGAAGTTTTTATCATGATGTACGGTAAATGTTATGTATAGTGGATGTAACTGGGTGAGTATGTATGCTAATTAAACAAATTCACAGTTTACGGCGGATATTTTCCCCTTTTTGGTGCACAGGTCCTTTGATAATTAGGAATTAAATGAGGGTATTTGGGAATCCTAAAACCATCTAAAGATATATAAGTTTAATTTTTAAGTGATAAAAATTTTCTTTTATACTTGATGTCGGGAAATTTTACACTATGCTTTTCTATTCTTTCATTTAAACCTTATTGTTGAATATGCATCACTTGACGCAACTTTTGTTTTCGAGGCAGACCTTGAGACGACGCGGTGGGTGACGCAGCTAGTGTTTTAAACATCTTTAGTATTATTTTTTTTATTCTAAAATTTTTTAAATACATATTTTATGAAATTTATCTTTATAGGATATATTACCACTTCGCAGCTAACTAGTAAGATTTAAAACCACTTTCCTTTTCTGCTATCATTTGGATATTGCAAAATAATTAGTGCTTAGCGATATCTGCAAATAAACCTTTTGACAGATTTGGAGAAAAACTCTAAGCATTTTTGGTATTTTTCCTGCTGAAAAGACTGACCTCGGCAATTACAACATTTCGAGATATTTGCTTCTGCAGAATCATTTACTGAATTTTGAAAAATCTATGGTTGCTGCACCGCTTCCTATGGTACCTATGAAAAGAGTACTAAATATCTGAACTTTCAATTTTTTTCGTTTCATCAGTAACGAAGTGTAAGTTTATAAATAATGAAGATTAAATAATGAAGATTAAAAAGTAATTAAAATTAGTGTATTTTTTGTCGAACATCCCTTTTTACAATGAAAAAAAAATATTAGCCTTTTATAATTTATTTCACAATTAATTTGTTACAAATTAATTTGCTTCAAATAATCGAACGTATAAGCTGCGCCTAATTTGTGTATTTATAATTTAGGATCCAACTTTGAAACACATTCCACACAAACTGATAAATAATTAACACACCGAAGAATATGCAACTGTATAACGTTTGGTTCTGCCTTACTCCATAAAACTGGCGGCAGTAAACAACAGTTTCACAAATGTAATTGTGTAAAATAACACAGCCGTTAAGGAAGGTAACACTATAATAATGTAACTATGTTGTAATGTTTCACTAGTTTATGTAAAATATTACACCATAGTTCTGTTTAAACTTACAAAGAAATTATTGAAAACGTTACACATTAGAAAAAAATAGGTTTTCATCAGTGATTTTTATTACAATTACAGGGATTTCATACATTGATTATGATCACACAAAAACGAAATCGATAAGAATCGGTTACGATCACAAAATTCCAAGAACTCCAAACAGGGTCTCTTTCTCTCTCTCTCTCTCTCTCTCTATATATATATATATATATATATATATACACACGAGGGTTGTTTTTTTTCCATGCTCCGTTTGGCTATTAAAAAAACGCGTGAATATACAAAAAAGATTTTACTATCAAAAGTAAGGTACAATACATATTATTTCTCCATATAATCACCTTGACGATTTATGCATTTGTCGTACCTGTGCACAAGCTTTGCTATACCCTCCTCATAGAAAGTTGCCGCCAATGATTGAAATGATTTTTGACGGTGTTTTTGGGACCTAGCGAGCACAAAATTTTCTATAGCGCAACCGTTCTATAACCAGAGAATGCAGGGACGATCTTGAATTTTCTGGAAATTGCATAGATAAATCATTTATCGTGAATTTTCGATTTTCCTTAACCGCTTCTCAATTCACATTTGACGGGAGACTGGATAGAGACAGCCATGTTTTCGTATCTGTAGCTTAACAGGAAATGGCAGGTTGGAGTCGACCGTAAATTAGTGTTTGGACAAGGGTGCGTGCAGTATCCTAGAATGCAAACCAGCCACCTACCGCCCACCTGGCATTCCTATTGTGAAAACGGAGCTTGAAAATAAAAACAACTTACGTATATATTACTTACTAGGGATGTGTCGTTCATGAACGAACGAGTCAAAAAGAACGAATCCTTCAAATGAACGGGTCCGTTCGTTCACTTAAAAAATGAACGACCTTTCTTTTGAACGGTGATCAGTTTGGATCATTTCATTGATGCACTTGTAATAAAATCGCATTTCTTTTAAAATTACATTCATCTTCAAATTTTTAACGCTCAATAAATTTTAAATTTCCTTTTTCTCAGTGCAGTACAAAAATTCATTCTAATCTTTTTACTTTCTGCTTTATTCATCGTTTTTTTAATCGTTTCACTTCATTTGCAATTTTTCAATGTACCCTTTAGTAATGTTTTGTGTAACTTGTTTGGGATACTAAAAAAATGTTTGAACATTCTCTGCCTGTTTCATGCACCTGCTAAAATCTTTCTCACGCTATCTGTCGTAAAAATTATTTGTAAAAATTTCCTTTTATCACTTTTCTGGCAAACTTTTTGTCTTCTATAACATCCCTGTCAAATATCATCTATATTAATGTGGCTTTATTTTTTACCGATTATTGATGTTTAATTTTTTCCTCCTTTAAAAGATGTTGCGTTTTTTTTTTTTTTTACTGTTCTCATCCGTATTATGGAATGATTTTTAAGCTCCCTAATATTTTTAGGCGAATTTTTCTTTTTTTAAAATTGAGTTATCCGGTACTCCGGCTGAGCTACAGATATATTAGTTGTTGCCTTTTTCGTTTTACATGGTCTATTGGAATACCGTTTTTCGGGGCTGCGGAGTAAATAGGAAAATGGCCAACTCCGACTCCGGGACTTTGAAATGTCCGACTCCGACTCTTTATTTATTTTTTTTAATCCTCAAGGGAAGAGGGAAAAACCCCTAAACAGAGGTTGAAATATTAATTCCTTTTTATGAAGTCGTCGTTGTATTTGTTTTAAACTAAAGTTGCATACAACCTTAGAAATTCAATTTGAAAATCAAATTTTTCCATAGTTGCGATTTTAAAAGTGAGATTACTAAAAAGTCCCATTAAAAAAAATAATAATTTGCTCCCATTTAATGTTTGACAAATAGACGTTGATCAAAACCTGTGCTTTCAATTTTGAAGGCTGTAACTTTAGACAAAAAAAAAGGTTTTTGTGCTAACTAAAGAAACCTTTCTTGCGAAGGAGTGGTACGCCACGGGCTAAAATGGAACCTCCTACTTTTGGAATGGAAAACATATCTTACCATTCGGCAACTGAGAAATATAAACAAAATGAACAAAAATTATTTTATACATCTAAACCTGAATAAACATTTTTTGATTCATTTTTTCATAGGCCTATTTTCTTACTTTTAGATCATTTTTTTTATTCTTTGAAGGAAAGAATATTACTGATCTAATACAACATTTCAAATGTGTGTGAGTATGTAGTGCAAGATGTCATCTGCAACTTTTTTAAATAAACGAAGTCGTTCAAAGGAACGAGTTGAATGAAAGGATCAAAAAAATTGAACGATCCTCTGATGAACGGATCATTAAAAAGAACAACATTGCCCACCTCTATTACTTGCTGACCATTGCGAAACTTTCGTGATCGACGATAGAAATTAAAAAACCGTTAAGGATGATTTTTTAAATCTTAGCAAAAATATAAATTCTTTGTTTATTTTTTGCCGATAGCAATGTAAATAATACTTTGAATTTGGATGAAATAATAGAACTTTTGGTTTATACCAATCCAAAAAAAGAAACACCTTTGAGAAATATTCTATATGATACTGTGATTTACTTTGAAAAACACAATATCTTCAATGCAATACAACTGTAGTTTTGAACAATGTCCTTAGTGTGGAAAAGATAGTATTCTTTGAAATAGAATTTTCAAATAGACAGGGTGAATTAGATTTCTGTTTGTAATTTCTTTTTCTTTTATTTTATATGCGAAATGCATATTTGTAAAAAAAGTACCCTGATTGAAATAAAATGAAGTAAATTGAATGTGGATCATAATTCAGTTGAGAAAAACTATATTTTTAATACTATTTTAAACTAACATTTTCCCACCCCTGGAGGCTCAAACCCAGGACATTTACGTTAGTTTCAAGACGCTCTAATGAACTCAGTTATAGAACCTCCATTTTTTAATTTTATGATCTACAGTTGTGTTTATCAAAACAACAAAATAAATTGAAATTAATGACTCTAAAAAAGGTATGTGTTAAAGATTTATACTGTGGTTTACTATGTACTATTTAATGTCTCGTTACTTGATTTTAGCAACAACAAAAGTGCAGCTCAGAGTCTGGAAATGAGTTGAGATTGTATATTAATGGAAATTTAATTCATAATTCTGCTGAAAAAAATACTTTATCAAAATAATATTTTTCGGACCATGAGGAATGGAACGCACGACCTTCACATTATAAGCACGACTGTATTACCAAATGAGCTAATGAGTCTAAATGATGGGATTATATGCTTTGAACTTTGAAGCAAAAAAGACACACAGAAAGCCTTGAAAAAGTAAGGTATGACGTTCTCAAAAAGAGCATACCTTTAAAAAATAATGTTGTTGTTGTCTTGTTCCAGTTAGGTTGGAAGTTTAACGTGTGCTACTTACTTTTCCAATTGGTACGATAATTTGTCCCAACTTTCCACAGTACACACATTTCATGTAAGTATCAATTTATAAGGAAAGCAACCACTCACAGCACCACACAACACATTACCTAACAATAAGTGTTATTTGTGTAACTATCCTAATACTAAAACAGTGTTACCTATTTATAATTTTTCTTACTTACCGATTTTAAAGTCAGATCTCTTGTACTCTCCATAAAGCAAAATAAATTTTACCCGCTCACATCCAGTTTTAAACCAATCCACATGCCTACACCGCAACCGTGTTTGTTTGATTTTTTTTTTTTTTTGAAATGTTTGCAAGTTTTCAATTTTTAAATGCCTATAATCTACTTTTCTTAATACTGCTTTCCTTCGAATAGCAATGCATCAGTTGACCAATATCGGTCAACTGATGGTCAAATGATCCATAGCATATGTATAACATAGAATACAAAAAAAAATCTTTTCTACATTTAAACAGCTAATTTAAAAACAAAAATTAAAGCACAATTTCAAAGGTTTGACTTTGAAGATACAAATTGACATAAATTAAATCAAGAATTTTTTTTTTCCGTTATAGCCTCATTTGACTAATTTGCTTTCTCTAACTTAATTTCAGAATCCTGAAACAGTTTCGTTTTTTAATTTGTAATTACATGCATGTTTTAAATTTTCCTTTGTTGAATAAATTTTGCTTCTTCCGTATTCATTGTAATTGTGTTTGCTTTAAATTAAGAACAAATCAGAAAGCATGCAACCAAAAAATCATATTTTGCTAAATGAATAAAAAATGATCGCGAAAATTTTCAAAAATAAATTTAAATGCATAACCAAAAACATGATCCCATCCTACAAACAGATAATACCTCTTCTCTTTATCCGGGAGCACAATTAGTTCGCGGAGCAACTAGTGTAGCAAAGCCAGAGGAAAAGACAAAATCTTTAGTAGCTAAAGAATAAAATGCGGCTGAGAAAAAGGAAGGGGCTCCGTTTTTTGGATTAGCAAAAAAACTCGTAATTAGTTTTATTCGCGGTCCAATTTTTGGTCTTAGACTGATGTAAAAACTAGATTGCCGAGAGTCTTTTTGGCTAAAAAAAACGCTAAAAGTCGAGTCTTATCTCGAGTAAGAAATTCTTATCTTTTACTGCAGAGTCTGAAAAAGTAAGAAAAAAAGTGTAACACGCTCTATGCGATTGATTTAAATAAATTATTTTTCTTAAGTAAAGAAAATATTTTTTATGGAGAATTTCGGGAATAGTATTAAAATACTTGCAATTTATTTAAGAGGATTTGCGAGATAAAAAGGAATTGAAGTATCTTAAGTAATCAAATGCGTTTTGGCATTATGTATAAATTGCAAAAGCTTTGTGGAAATCACATCATTTCTGTGAGATTTTAGAAAGAAAAACCAATTCAGAATATTAAAAATAATGTCATAAAAAAAAATAATGTATCTATGGTTTTCAACGAGATTATGCACCAAATACAATAACAAATAGTTCATTGATTAAAACTACAACAACGTGCATGAAGTACAAATAAAGTAATAAAATAGAGTTAAAATTTATTTGTACTTTATGTACTTTATTTGTACTTTATGCACGTTGCTGTCGTTTAACTCATTCCACAGTACAAAGTTTTCGACTGCTTTTTTACAAAATAGTTCATTCTTCTGAATAAAAATAATGTAAGTTACGAAATCTCCACAAATGTTGGGGGAACGTTTTTTATGTTTTGTGTGAAATAGTAAACGAAGTAACTAAAAATTATTGAAAAAAAAAAAGAATTTTGATAATGTTATTCTGGATTTTTTAATCCATCATTTTGGCAGTGTTACCCCCCCCCCCCCCCGATTAAGAGTATGATAGCGTAATTGCATTTATTAGCATAAAACTGATAGAGCAATTTCCTAAATTATTACTCCTAATTATAGAATTATTATAAACACGTTAGCTCGAATACTTTATTTCTTAAAAGAAATTATTGTTATGGTACCAATATAATAAATAAAAAATATTTTAGTAAAAGCAATGCAGTTCTAAATAAGAAGATGCAAATTATAAATAAATGAAGTAAAATAATTGTCAATTAATATCATTACACTATTTCCTCTAATTTATTTAGGAATTTAAAGAAATTATAACAACAATGTAGAACGAGATAACTTCAAACCTGCACTAAAGAGTAGTTTTTAAACTGTCACTTGATAATATTTAAATTATAATAGTTCGAATGTACTAGACAGTGTTTATAGTGTATTGCATAAAATAAAAATAAGAAACTGATGCTGCAACCTTTCCAAGAGAGCGTAGCATTATAACTTCAACAGTTCATTTTGAAAAATAATATACTGAGTCACAATCTAAATAAAAAAGGTTTCTTTTGCGATTAAGTTTTCGCTGAACAGGTGACTATCAAATAGCGTAAACAACCGAAGTGAAATAACCTAAAATAAATTTATATTTTCCTCTTATAAGAAGGTCACAAAAAATTAAGTAGAGTGAACTTACAAAAAAAACCTAAAATTTCTAAAATTAAATTTACAAAAATGTAGTGTTTTTTTTCATTCGTAGTTAAAAACATATGCGAGAAAAAAAATCTTTTTGGAGTTCACAAATGTAAAACAAAAAATATGAAAGTTTAGCAGCAAAAAACTAAATACTTTTTTTTATGATGACATATGGAGAGAAACATATTTTACGTATTTGAAAGTTAACTAGAAATCACTGCTAAAAACATACCACTTATTTTTAAATGCAATAAATGATAACAAAAAAATCATTTTCATAAACCTTTTTTTCACACGATGTAAAACATTCCCTGCGACAATTGCTTGACAAATGCTATGAAGCTTCGAAAATTGCATTATTTAAGACGAACTACTTTCTCTTTACAGGAATTACAAATCATATCACCGAAGATGCAAATTTAAAGTGGTTGAAAGGGAAATCTGACGGAAACAGATTTCTCCTGATTTCCTAGCAGAAAAATGAAATATTCACTAAATAAGGAATTATTGTGAAGAAGAAGAAATATCACGCACAGCAAAATGAAAAACAGAACGGTTTTCTCTTTTACCTCGACGCTTGAAGCGTAAAACATGCGCTGAAATTTGAATATAAATATCTGACATCAAATAGAAATCTCCCACTAACAACTGTCGTTTTTTTCCCTTTTAACGAGATTTCAGCTTCAAAATATGGAGAAAAATACTGATGTATTGCGTTCTCTTTGTGATGCTAGTCATTCCAAATGTTCTCCGGAGGGTTGACTAGTGAGTTCTTTTGAGATATGAAAGTTCTTTGCGTTAAGTTCCTTCTAAAAGATATTGCAGCTTTTAGAAGAATATTTTAATAGTTATACGCTGCATGTTATTCAATACTTTAAACGATGTGAATTGAAGCTGTGGGCTCGATATTTTATTATGAAAAAACTTGTGAAATTGATAAAGCAATGAACGAGAGATATTTTCTTCAAAGAGTTAAGTTTAAATTCCTTTTAGGCAGGTTGTTTTCAATGTATTTTAGTTGCACTTAAGTAGAATAAAGCATACCTACAAATTACTAATGCACTAGAACTCGCTTATAATAAACAAGGATCGTGATAACTCGTGAAAAATTATAAACAGATTTATACATACTTGTATTGGTTGTTTTTATTTTTGTACAGTGCCAAAGAAATTGCTAAATACTTTTAGTAGTTAACTTCTGTCTTAGAATATCTTTCTAGTGCTATTGTTTTGGATAAGCACACATGAAACGAAAAACATTGCCACACCTGGATCCAAATATCATTTAAGATTTTTCTGAAGCTTCAGTTTTGCACATTTGTTGTTATCGTCGTCACTTTATTTTTTGTTTTAATTTGCATTAGCTTAAATTTTAGCTACAATGTTCTCTTAAACAAGTATCAGAAAATATAATATTGATATCAACAAATGTATAACTTTTACATGAAAATTCAATTTCAAACACACAAAAGAAAAAAAAATAATATCACTTGTTCTAGGATTAATAAGTTATCAATTTGATGAAAACCAATAGAAATCTTAAAAATTAGAAAATATTTCTTGCTTTAAGCGGATTTTGTTCGTTAAAATCGAGTTGCGCTTCCATAGACTGTACCAATAAATATTGTTTATTTCTCGCTAAATTAGGGGTCCTCCCTATATCTCGTTATAAGCAAGTTTGACTGCATTTTAGTTAAAAAAAACATTATGTAATATTTAAGTACCATTTGTAAGATTTTATTCAACGTTTGTAATTATATGCAATTTAAATCTCACAGTGCAAGCTGAACATATGCAAAACTTTAAGGAATAAATGATGTTGTTTAAAAAAGAAATAGCAATATCGTAGGGTCCTGTTCTTTATTTTGTAGTTATTAACTAAAGTACGTTTGCAAAAAACAATGCATTTTTGTAAAAAAACTTATTTATAATGTAATGCGTTTTTTATGCAAAGTGTACGGTTTTTGATGCAGCTTTGAGGAATAAATGTGAGTTAGGTTTATTATGTTTGACAGCATTTAAACATTACCGTGAAATAAGAGTTTTTATGGAATAGATAAGAGTGTACTTTAACATATTTTTGCGTATGTTCTTGTCATGTGATTATCTTAGACAAATAGGAAAAAATTTAATGATTTCTTTTTTTTTTTGAAAAATATTAAGGTGAGCGTTATCACATTTTTAAATTTTTTTCCCTTACTTTAAAAAGCCCCCCCCCCCTTCCTCTTCATTGACCCGAAAACCACTGGTGTTTGCTTAAAATTATGTATGTGCTAGAAAATCGTATTGAACTAATTATAAATCACCTAATTAAGACTTAATTACCTAATTAGCATAATGTCTGAACATTATATCTTAAAATCTAATTAGTTTTGGGACGCAGTTCAAGATAGCAATTTTTGTTATTATTAATCTTCATGTTTTCTGCCTTAATCAGGATGCTAGAAGCGATTTTCAAAAATACCTTTTACTGAAAAAAAAACAACAAATTAAAATTTCCAAATATGTTGAAAGTTTTTTTTTTTTTTTTAATTTCAAACTACAACTGAATGTGTTGCATTAAAACAAAAAACAGGGGATGCCGTAAAGAAAAACGATACAAGTAAAACGTTTGTATTGCAGGTAAACGCTTTAATTGTTCACTAACTACTTTCGAAAAGCAAAGACTGTGTTTATCATTTATTTATTTACATTGTATTGGACACATCTTTTTCATTGTGCATCATCTTCGTTCTTAAGAAGACAAATTATCGTTTTCGCACACATGCTAATATTGTAAACAGCACAATTTGAGTGACAATTGAGGGGCACAATAGGAACAGAGCTAAGTTTGGGAAAAATTGAAACCCGGATAAAATCACGAAAAAAACGTTTAATGCATATTCACTACGAAATTGTATATTTTAATGTATAAATAGATTAGAAACTACGGGAACACTAAACAATTTGACGAAACAATGAGACGGAAAAACAAAAGAACAGCGCATGTGCAACGTTTCATTATACACACACACGCACAAAAAAAAAGAAAGAAAAAAAAGAAAAAAAAAGAAAACACTAAGTCACTTCTATCAAACAAAAGTTTTATGATCAGAATTTTAAAGCCCTAGAATAAAAAATTCTCTTGGACAACACGCATACACATTCTAAGTATAAAGTAAAAGATGTCAGGCGAAGAAGAGGTCTGAAATATTTTAACATTTAGAATGTCTGGCAGTTTGTACAAAACAATAGAAATGCAAAATTTAAGAAATCTAAGTGTTCTGTTGAGTTTTATTTCCCACTTTTATAATTTTTATTTAAAATGTGCCACCTTGGCAAGTAGATGGTTCACCGGTTTTTCGAATTCATCTTTTAGCCAATCACTTCGCAATGTTAACACTCCCGAATTTGACTATTGTTGGAGGAAGAATAAAAATTCTTCCAATCAGTACCGACATTTATTTATACAGTCCAGTTACATTATTGTGACCATCTGTCACAATTCGGAATAACCATTTTGGACGAACAAACCTCTGCAATACGTGCAGAAAGAGATAGAATTTTTTTCCTAAAGGTGTTTACTGGGATGCCGAACTATGCCGACTATAGTACTGTGGCCATCTGTTGAGGATTCATGGCGCAAACAACCCAGTTGACATGGTCGCACAGATTCTCGATTGAGTTTGAGTTTAGGGGGATCTCCGTGACAAGAGAGTGCGGTAAACTCATCCTGGTGAGCTTCAAAACATGCACAAACACTGCGAGCTTTATGACATGTTGCATTGTCCTGCTGGAGATGTCACTATCCTGAGAAAAAACGTTGTGCGGTGGTCACATTAATATGACTGGACTATATATATATCTCTCTAATTTTATATACCTATGTATCCATTAGTCTCTGTATTAATCTCTCTGTATTTATTTATCTGTAACTATAGTGAGGTATGTAAAATCCTAATATTTATTTTACAATGCGCAAAAGAGTACATTGAGGATTAATTATCAAAAGTACAGTAGTAGAGTAAATGTTGTGTTAATAAATTGTTTTTTTTTTTTTCAAAGAACAACATATGTAATAGTAAAATCTTAAGAGCCAGGTAATACTTTTAGTCTTTAAACAATTTTTTTTCAGAGTTTAAAGAAAAATTTAGTTCAAATGGTTCTTTAAAGACTCTTATGTATTGAAGAAGACTTGTGACAAAAATATTTTTTTCAGTCAAATGGGATTTTTCGAGCTCTGGTTTCTTTTAGCAAAATGTCTTTCTGGAACAAAGTTCTCTTACATCTATACTATTATTTTGAAGAGAGAGGGCGGATTTTTGTGTGTTTATACGTTCGAGGCAATCTCCAGAACCATTGCAGCTATTTGAAAATTCTTTCACTATATGAAAAGTGCATTCTTACTGAGTGACATAGGCTGTAAATCATGCATATATGTACTAATACTATTTTTTTAACCTGTAGTTTGTCTTCGCTACCAGTTTATGTTTCGTACTGATCTATTGTTATACACATAAACACAACAATGGATTGCCTCGCACTTGCATTACTAAAATAGTTGAAGGTTCCCTATGAACTGAATGCTAAGGAATAGAAACAAGTGAAAAAAAATAACCTACACATGTATTTCAGGTTGCAGAGGACAAGGTAAATAGCATTCTATTACCTTGGACATCGTGAAACATTTGGACTCTCAGAATGTTAATGCATCAAAATTTAGTCAAATGAATTATAACTGAGATTCATTTCGAGTAAATTAATTTTTGAATTCAGATAGTGCAGATAGATGATATTAATCCGTGATTCTAAAAGCTGTAACTTTACATGCATTTCGGGCTACTCTTTTAGGTTTTTTATCTATACTAATGTTATGAAGAGAGAGGGTTTATTTTGTATGTTTACATGTTCCGGACAAAATTAAAACATGATTTCAACCTACGGAATGATTACGTTTCCAATCAAACAATTAAATTAGTAACACATGTATTTCAGGTTGCAGAGGACAAGGTAAATAGCATTATATTAGCCTTGGATATCGTGAAACATTTGGACTCTCAGAATGTTAATGCATTAACATTTGGTCAAATGAATTATAACTGAGATTCAATTCGAGTAAATTAATTTTTGAATTCAGATAGTGCAGATAGATAATATTAATCCGTGATTCTAAGAGCTGTAACTTTACATGCATTTCGGGCTACCCTTTTAAGTTTTTTATCTATACTAATGTTATGAAGATACAGAGTTTATTTTGTATGTTTATATGTTCCGGAGAAGACTAAAACATGATTGCAACCTACGGTATGATTACCTTTCTAATCAAACAATTAAATTAATAACCACTCAGTGACTCATCTATGATACCAGAACGCAAATTAATGTTTATCTGCATGCCCGGTAGAACTGAAAAAAGTTTAATAAATTTAACCAAAATCAATAGGCAGACTGCGAATGTATTTGCAGTTTTTTTTTTCTTAAAACTTGATTGCAGCAATTTTTCTTAACGGTAGAAAAACAGACCAATCCAGGTTTAAACTTTTTTAAATGGCTCTCTTCAGAAAGACTCCATACGTTTAACAAGACAAAAAGGGCCATTTGGATGGCGTCTTCAAAAGGTATGCCGCATAATGTATTACGGATGTTCGATGAGCCACTGTTTGTATATAGAAGCCATAGATTCTAAACGAACTAAAAGATTAAGACAACATTTAGAGAGGTGTCATCTTCGCATTTGCCCAGTGACTCTTCCCAAACTATTCCTGTGGTTCCCTTGATAAACGCGTGGAGATATACTTTAAGCCTGTTTAAAGTCGTCTCTTTTTCGGAACTCTGTACGATCTCTGTATCTTAAGAATACTTTTAAGATCCCATACTCATTCTATTAAAATTAAAGGCGGTATTCCAGTAATTTTACTGCAAAACTTTGATTTGTTTTATGTATGCAATGGAACTGGACCCCAAGTAAAATCAGTACGAACTAATATGAATTACCGTATTATTCTTACTGGATCAGCAGCAAGTCGGTCAGGAATATTTCTCGAAATCTCACGGTCCTTGCACTTCCATTTCCATTTCTAACACAATTGCAATTTCCAATAAATATTTCTTATGCCATCACCATCATCAAAACTGAAGGTCATACGTACAACGTTACATATGAGAAGATCATATTGTGCACGATGAAATATAGTTTTGTCTCTCTTGATTCGGAAATGAAGTGAATCAATTTATTTAAAAACCTCATAAAAACTAAACAAAAAGCGTATGTACGAGTGTACCATGATAACACGTATACCATCATATTAAAAAAAAAAAAAAAAAATCCTGCAGAATATTTATTTAAGACAGATAATTGTTTTAGCCCAAACAAGTTCGGGTCGGACCCCTAGTATAATATATTCTTATATTCTTCTGTGGTTAAAGAAAAAATATTTAAGTCAAAAACCATTAAAAATAATTTTAGAACTTAAATTAGAACATATTAATATTTCTAAATA
This sequence comes from Uloborus diversus, assembly GCF_026930045.1. NCBI lineage: Eukaryota > Metazoa > Arthropoda > Arachnida > Araneae > Uloboridae > Uloborus > Uloborus diversus. The sequence goes on along the minus strand of NC_072735.1, from coordinate 140,937,277 downwards.
ATTTAGAAATTGTGAAATAAACATAGAGACATATTTGTGAATATAATATATTAGTAGAACAGTTTATGGACTTGTTTTGTTAATTATATTAACTTTCTCCATAAACAAAATAAAACATTGTATCCAAAATATTTAAAAGGACAATTTATGTGTTCTGCTTACTAATCTAAAAATTTAAAAACAAATCGATTACTTGCTTCATTCAGCAAATGCGCTTGAATAAAAAAAAAAAAAAAAAAAAAAAAAAAAAAAAAAAAAAAAAATTGCTTTCTTAATTACATCTTTAAATATTCTTAATGTTAACAAGAAATTAGTGTGAAACGCTATGCAACTTTCGAGCACTAGTGGACATTATCTATTTCTATCGAATTTATCGAAATTTAAATAAAGTACAGTTGAATATCTGCGTAAAACAAACTTTAAACCAGTCTAATGGTTAGTTTTCCGCCATGGAATTTCTATTTATTTAATGTTTATTGCGCGTAGAGGTATTAATAGCTAGTTCCGGTGTTATAGAAATATTTCTCCAACTGCAATTTCTAGCTGAATGATTTCGATAAAATAACTGATTTAAATCAATAAAGGCAAGTTGTTGGCTGGGAGTTTATGATTTTATACTAATATTAAGTGTTTATATGTTTTGAAAGTAGAGCTGCTTCTGGTGTGAAATATGTTACTATTTTTCGAGTTGACTTAAACACACGTTCATATTTATATTGCCTTACGCAAATAGTTGCCATAAAAAAATCGCTTTAATTCATTGATTGTTGAAGTCCAATTTTTAGAAAAAAATATTTTATGACATTTTCTAAATCTTTCAGATGGTCTTTATCAAATCACATTTCTCAAGAAGTCCAAACGTGTATAATCCTATTTTATTATTTAAGTGTAAAGTTTGGGTTTTTGGTCAAAAGGTAACAAATCCGCTTCTGCACATTTTATTTTGAACAAAAGGGGATATATCCTAAAAGAAGTAGTACGAATACTTTTAGATCCAAAGAACCACATGTCCCAAATCCTCAACTATTTTATTCACTTCTTTTAGATTCATGTACTTCGGTAACAGAATATGAGAAGGTGAAATATGAAGAGTTTTGGTGAAATAAGAATTTTTAAAATTCAGGTTTTTGTTCAAAAGGGCACATATGCAAATTTAAGATGGCAGTATCTCCTTGTGTGTGTGTGTGTGTTTATTTTTACACAAACATTTCTTACTCTGGGCTATTGCGCTCAGTTCTATACCCAGGGAAGTTGATAAAACTACTTTACTCTTACCCTATTTCGTTTTTCTCCACTCCTGAACATTTTTAGAAAAATATGTTCCCTTTTGATAAAATAGTCCTCGTTTGTAATCGATATTCCAATCATATAACCCATAGATTCTCCAAATAGCACCTCTTAAGAGCATTCCAACCGCAATATATTTCCAAACATATTTTCTTATCGATAGTGAAATAATGCTTTTTAGTCAACAGTAGTGAAGTTTCTTACTATTTTAAGTTTTCAAAGGTTTTCATTCTTATGGACTTGACATTGTTATTTATTAATAATTTATATATTATCAGATCACAGTTTTATGGGTACGTACTTACTGCTTAGCTTTTTTTTCCTACAACATAGACACACTTTTATTGAAGGTTATTTTATTTAAGATACTTTTAAGTTAATGGAGCCAGAACTAGTCAATAAAAGGTAAATATTTTAGGGGTATCATACAAGACCATTGCTAACGTTTTGATGTGTTATTCGAATATTATTCAGAATGTATGATAAAAAAAATAAATTTGGCCGACGACGCAGCAGTAAGAATAGTAGCAGTAAGAAATGCAGCAGTAGAATAATTATATTTATTTGTACATACAATCGGGGCAGAAACGTGACAAGCCACAAGGGGTGACTTTCCGATCAAAATTTTTGTTTCTTGTAACTAAAATTGAAACGAACATGACAATAAATTATGTCAGTCGGAGAAAACAGATCTGGTTTTAGTATTGCAGGATACAGAATGCATAATACTTTTAAAAAATGTACAAATATTTTTTATAAGTTGAAAATTAGTCTACTGAAAATTCAATGTTGCACATCACATTCTAGTCTCAAGTCCTTCATATCTATTAGTTGTAGTGCAGATAATTGTCCAGTAGTTGACAATTATATACACAGGTAGTTATCAAAATAATGGAAACACTTGGAAAATAAATTTCGGAATCGCTACTCTGCCGTAAATGTTCTGTTTATAAAGGAGTTTTTCTAACTATAATCACTCACACTGGTGAATCCAGATAGTGATTGAGTTCTGTGGTCACTTTTGCTGCTGTTGTTTACTCTATAGACACTACAATCTACTTCAACACGCGTCGGTTTCTTTCACTGAGCTTCTCTTTCCTTCCGCTGTTTTGCTTTGCCAAGTTTGTCTTACCGCGATGCGTGTATGCTATCATGACTTTAGATATTGTATATCTAGAAAAGCCAAAAAGTTAAGATTTTTCAGTTACATTTTCTCCAGCTAGCCGTGCTCCAACAATATGGCCGACATTTCACGCGCTTGAAAAAATCCAAGATATCCAGAAGTTCCGTTAAACTACCATATACTACCAGATCATATACATTGCTATTCATAAAAAATAGATATCTACTATTATTCTGCATTACTTACGAAGCGCATTCAAAAATGTCACTTTTATTTACAGGTGTTTCCACTATTTTGATAACTACCTGTACTTTCCTTGTGGAGATACTCAGATACTGCTTAGAACGTCGCAAAAAAATCGACTCAAGCAACTAACTTTCCATGAGCTACAAAAAGCATACAACTAGCATCAAGTTGATGAATACTGAAACTAATCCCTCTCATCTTTTGCCAACAGAGTAGAGAAAGAATCTTAAAACCCTGAATAGAAGAAAAATCCACAACCCGAGGGGGGACTTGCTATTCTCACTCAGTGGTTGCTATGGGGATTATTATGAGTGTAATGTTCCTCGCCATTTTCTCTGCTCCTATTTCCCTGAGGCCCCTTCTACTGGGGGTCCCAGGAGGCGCACCCCTACCTATCGCGTAGCAACAGAAGTAAATTTTAATAACTAGGAAGCGTGCCGGGAAACCTCTTGTTGCGCCTACTTACGTCATAAAACCCTCGAGACTATGAGGGGGCGTATAGTTGTTGCGCGTAAATCAAAAATTTACTGTTATATATTCCAAAACTGTCCGTGGATATTTCATACTTTTGCAAAGAAAAATTCCAATTGAATTATACGCTGTATTTCAGTGCTAGTTTTGTTCCATTACAAAATTCTTAATAAAACCGAAATAAAGGAATGGATGAAATATTGGCTGAGTCGAAGAAAAAAAATAGAAAATTGAATTCATTTTTATTCAAGAATATATTTTTTTCTAATTAAAAAAATAAAAAATATTTAATTTTTTCACAAAGTGTATTCAATTTTTAATTTGAGAAAAACTAAAATTTATTATGTTATAAAGCATGTTGAAAAGAAAAATTTCTTCTATGTACTAATCCAGTATCGAATTTTTGCTTATTAAATGATTTCCGAGGGAATTGATTTGTAAGATTGAATAATATTTTGTAAAATCTGATTTAATTTCAATTAGAGCATGTTTTTCAATGAAAATATTTTAAAAACATATTTTGTTTCTTCAGCAACATTTTTTGATGCAACAAAAATTATTGGAAAAGAAAATAATGTTATTTAAAATCCAGTTTATATTAAGTATTATTTACTTTTTTTTTTGTTCACATTGCTGATCCATGCACTGGTTATTATTCGTCTATGCTCACAAATAAGAAAACACTACATGGACCGCTAAGAATTATATTGGTGTACGTCAAAAAATATACAGTTTTTTGAGATAAATATGGATTTTTAGTTTCGTCTTTTTGCTCCAAGTATACGAGATATTTAGCGAAATGCGTTTTGAATTCAATATTAACAATTGGGAAATGTAGGAATTTGACATTTATTTCAGGTGCTTTTTCTCAGCGAAAACCAGATAACCAAGCTTAAACAATACCTAAAACTAACGTACATTAGACGACAAAAATGCGAAAAAATAAAAATTAAAAAATTACAGTTGCTGACCTATAACTGCCTACATCAGTGTTATCCTCGAAATAAAAACAATACCTTTTTCCTTTTATTACGAAGTCTTAAATATACAAACAGTCAAAATTATCAGACAGCCAACTAAGTATTTAAAAACAGTTAATATGTTTTCGCAGTGCAATTGTATTTTGTACTATAGTTCTAGTTTTCATTTTGTATTTTATTTTATCAAGCGATTTTTTTTTTTTTTTTTTTTTTGCATTATTAAACTAGTTTTCTCCTTTTTTATTAACCCACACACAAAGGAAGGGGTTATAGGTTTGATGTGTCTGTGTATCTGTCTGTGGCACTCTAGTGCCTAAACGGATGGACCGATTTTGAAAAAAGAAATTGTTCGAAAAGAGAATTGATCGAGAGTGTTCTTAGCTTCGTTGCACCTTACAATGACATTAATCAACGAAGATATTAATTAAAACTCTTTGAAAGGTTTTTCGCAATTTTTGCAGTGGAAACAGTTAAAAGTTTTAAAATTTAATACCAAAATAAAGATAATTTTTTACCGCGTTTTATAGAAAGTGTTTGGAACTTCCATGTTTTATAGAGTTCGAATTATAACGTTTTTAAATCAGATTTTTATAACGGCTAAGCCTTGATTCACGCGATTGAAAACCGAATTCATTGTTGGTCGACAAGGAAATAAAACGCAATAATTTAAAATTTTTATCTGTTGCCAGTTTCTACTTAATCGCAAATGAAATATTTGACATTGATTTTTAAAAATAAGTAAAGCTTTCAAAAGTATTTTCAATTTTTTCCTCTTGATCCTACAGTTGCAACTCAGTCGGGTTTTTTTTTTTTTTAATTTTTAACTTTATCGTTGCTTGTTGCAACTAAAAATTGTTTCTAAAATATGTTTATAGACAACTAACGTAACAAACATCGAGAAAAAATTATTATAAAAATCACATACCTTGAAAAATATGCTTTGCTAAATTTCAAAACTACAGAAAGAGCAGTTAGTACAGCTGCGTATTCTCATAGCAAAATATTCATTATGTGTTATCAAAATTTTAATCTATGCTTTACTTATGAATTATTGTTCAGTATTTTTTAGTCATTGTAACCTTCAAAAAATATTTGTTTTTCGTCTTTTCCAATATTTGTTCCTGCTAATTTAACAATGCTCTTCTGCCTTTGTTCTAAAGTACATAGTCTTATTATTTGCTTTTATCGATTTTCGCTTGCGTGTACCAAATTCTGACATTGTTGGTTTGTTTGTTTGGCAAAAGAAAATTATCTCTCTAAATCTGATTTGATAAATGATTGTTTGGGCATAGATCTCAAAAAAGAGGTCATGTGTCGAATAGAAATACAGCTTTGCCTGACAAGAAAGACTCCATGCATGTCTTGCAATATTTACTCTGTGAAAATATTTTTTTGTTATTAAAAGCGAATCAATAATCTTTTTTCAGGTAATTTGCTTTATTTTTCTGATTATCTGAAATTGCTTTCAGCTTCTGTTTAATCTTGTAATTGATGTTTATTTTTATCTTATTTAAATGATGTACGTTTTGTTTACAGTGCTTCACTTTAACAATTATGAAAGCTATAGTTATAAAAACCGAAGTTAAGTTTGTTTATAAAAAAAAAAAAAAAACTCTGTATAGTTCTTTGACTGGAGTAACTAATATTTTAGAGGAGCTCTTAATACTTTTTATATAAGTTTAATGGAGGCAGAAAACTTTGAAGAAACTTAGAGATTTATCATCACGTGGCACACCTCAAATCAGCGAAAACAAATCCTATAACTAAAGTATCGGTGGTCAGTTTCCTCCACATACTTTTAATTTACATTCTAATGGTACTCCTTATGTTTATTAATCATATTTTTTTCCTTCTTTTAGACAGTATTTTGATAATTTTGTGTTGTCATATTGAACTAGCTCGGCGGGCATTTTGGGGTGAGATGCTTCGATTTTCTAACTATACCGTCATTTGGTGTCAAGTTCTACTTCCGCAGCACACAAATGCCAAACAACCCGTTCATAGGGCAGGTAACTATTCACTTATAAAAAAGGCATATAAAAAAAAGGAGAAATGCCCGAGCCGGGACTCGAACTCTGAATCTCCCATCCGCAGTCAGACTTCTCTGATTCGTGTCTTGTGGTTTGACACACCATGTCAAGTAGTTTTAGTTTAACAGAGGGCTCTTTTTATTACACTGTAGTTTATAGTAAAGTAAGTAGAAGCTTGAGCAGTTAAAAAATCAAACATTACATTTCTGTAATATTGCAATTTAGTAACATTTGACCAGCAGATAAGTGTTTTGATATCTTGCCAAATGATAATACTCCCAAGAACATAATTTCGTTATTATCGTATGGAGTTCCTATAAAGCAAAATTTATAACTCTAATGATAACGAGCGACTACTGCATAAGCATAAATCGAAAATTAAACGTCATTAAATTCATTTATACCGTTAGTTCTATTCTATAATCTGCATTTCTGTAGCAGGAAATAAAAAATGTTGTGTCAAGACATCCACTTTTAACTTGGCAGAAGTATTAGCAGATTAACTCCTACTCAAGAAAGATGATTAGTAGTGATTATACTAAACATCTTACATTTCCATAAAAATGCAATGACGTATGGTTATTTTTTAGTTTAAAAGCATTGCATCTTGTTTCAAGAAACCTGTATCGAAGTTATCAGAACCCGTTTTAATGATATACGAGTTTGTAAATAAGTACATGACGATACTGTCTGACCACCGATAATATGGAAAGGCAAACATCCGGTTTCAAGGCGGAAATAGACGCATCGATTAGTTTACAGGGTTGTTAGTTTATTCGTTGCAGATATGCGCTTTAGCCTGTTAAGTCGCTGGTTAGTTTTGTACAAACGCCACTTTGTTCATGGGAATAATTTTTTAAATCTAAACTATGTAATTCGATCTATATTCTCATTACAAAAAATTATATTTTTTTACAACATAACTTCGAACTAACAATTTTGCTTTTACATTTCCAGACGATATGAAAACATTTTATTTTCTTTTTGTTGTTTCCATTGAAACTTTTTGCTTCCCCTAATTTTCAACTTAAGAAGAAGCAATAAATTTATAAGGCACTAGTCACATTATAAAAATGCGTGCATCAGCATCCCACCGCTATTTTCCTTTCTTCCCTGGTAGATCTATTCAAATGGAATCGTCTTAACTTGGCAGATTGCCCATTCCATACATTTCGTGGTCAGACTGTACGATAGGTTTGATAGAGTCTGCCCGCGGATTATAAGAAATTGGTGGACATCCGTTAAGATTGAATGAGGGAGAAAAGTAAAAAGTGTGAACGTGCGCGTTCCGCTCATTTGAATGTGACTCTGCTTAATTTAGAGGCCAACATACATCTGAAAAAGCTGGAATCCCTCAAAACTAATAAATGGTCCATTTCTGATTGAAAACTGGAGGTTTGCCTTTCTATCTGATCGGTGCTCAGACTATATGTCGAACATAAGCACAGGATTTTTTTAACATACCCTAAAACGAATGAAATTACATCCTGGTTTTAATTTGTTGATTAAATCGTATTACAGCCAGTTGATGTAAAAAAGCAAACCAATTAGAAGAGTAAGAATTGTAAAAAAGAAGAATATCGTCGCAAGAAAGCAATACGAACATCTAAGAGTGTTTGTAAAAGCAGTGCAATAACTGAAATGTTAAAAGTAATTGCCGAGGACTGTGACTAAATAGATTTCATCCAAAAGTTTAATTATACTTAAGCTCGGGAGGAATTTGTTTCAGAGCTTGAAAGATAGTTTACACTAATGAAACACGACATTACATCCAAATGGTTGATTTCTTTCGACATTGAAAACAAGAAACAAAACTTCATTCAAACAGAAAAAATGAAGGAAAAAGAAATATTCTAGACTATATTAAGATCCACCTGACTTTCAATTCCCTCGCCTAATTTAGTTGTTCGACGTTTAAATTAACTTTTGACTCTTATCTGAACATTTTCTCTCTGTGGATTGAAGGAGTTCCCATTATTTTCGCTAAAAGAAAAGTAATAAAAACAGAACAGAAATATTTACAATTGCATTTTCAGACAATACTCAAGCTGTTGCCTTCCATTTCCCTATGTCATTTGAATTTATTGTCAGACGTATTAATAACAAAAAATTTCTTCTTCATTCGTTTTTGCCATACGTTCGCCGCTCATTTTCGTTTGATGAATAAGCTCGGAAAATGAGGTAATGCAAATGACTTTAGAATTTTCACTTTATAACGCCAACGTCAAGCTTTATTTAATCCAATTTATTTTGAAATAAATACGGCAGAAAAATGTAATTTCTGATAGGATATTTTTTGGCTCTCTCAGAAAGTAAAACACTTTCAAAATGAGTAAAGTTTAATGAAAGGTAGCTCTCATAAAAAAAGAGTAAATTCATTGCACAAATTCATTTCCTGCATAATTTGTATAAAGATTATTATTAGAGGTCTACAAAAAAAAAGAAACTTAATTTAGAAAAGTTCAGACATTCCAAATGAAAATAAGAAAATATACTATATATAAATGTATATAAAAAGCGAAATTGCAACACTAAGAAGCATTGCGCGCATCGCCATAAAAATCAAAGGAGGGGTAATGGTGAGATGGATATGGCAAGTAATTAAAAATACTTAAATAAAAATTTTTGATGATTAAAATTTTATTAGTTAATCTAGTTTAAAATCTGCTTGTTCATCTCGAGCACCTATACACGCCTCAATCTGGCCAGGCACGCTATCAATGAGGTTATAGATGGTTTTCTGAAATTACCTTAGCCAACTACATGCAAAATACCAGACATCCCGATTATCCCATCCAGAGACTGCTCTTTTGTTCTTGTTAGAAATCATCAGTCTGGAATAGTGATTAACCGAACAGAAGGCAGATGTCATCTCATTAAAGCGAATAGCGCAAACAAACTAGTAGATAAATTAAACTTATCTCGCCAGCTAGTGTCCGCAGCATGGTGCGGATTGACTCTAACGGCCTGTTGGTGCTCCTTAGCTTTAAAAAAGTCATCTGCCTCCAGCTCGGTTATTAACTATTCCTGACTGAGGAGTTATAATAAGAACGAAACTGCAGTCTCAGAAAGTGATAACGGGGCTGTCCGGTATTATGCATCTAGTTCTGCATTAGCAATGGCTTAGAGTCAATAACTTACTGCTATAAACCTTAGCTAAGATACATACACTGCTACGCAAAGATTATCAATTGCAATACTTCTGCAAGTAGTCCTCGTTTTACGTCACGTCGGATGAATTCCCACTGATTCGCGATGGGACACAGCTTTGATGAGGCTGCTGACCAGGGAAGGATGCTAAATTCAGTCGGGCAGCTACAAGTTGCGTGTGAGATGTGCGATATGGCACTGTCTTGCTGTAATACCGTGTCAGTTGCGGATTGAAATAAAAGCAGAACAACAGTCTCCGTGCTTAGTCAGTTTTCTTAGAGTATGAACCGTTTTGACTGAAATTCTCATATCTGCATTGCAGAAGGGGAGGGGGAAATATTAATAATCGAACTTATAAATTTAGTTCTAGTTTAAAATTAAAAAATTCAAACCACAAAAAAATGAAATTAAAGGAATTATCTACTCATTGATATAAAATGTATTTTTTTGCGTAAATGTCAGAAACTAACTTTTTAATCAAAAAATATAATAAGAAAAAATAAATCTATTACCTGGAGTTAATTGGTAAAAAAAAAACCTTTGAAAGCCTTTTACCCTTGGTAATTTAATCCCTCTATTCAATGGAGTAAATTCAATTGTGTTTTACAAAAACGAATTTTACAATTTTCAGCGAAACTACATTCCAGCGGATGGATGAAATTCTTGCTTTAATTCAACAGTTGAGTTATTTAAAATTTTAGAATTATATGAGATACGTCGGGGAGTAATAATGAGTCAGAAATTTAAACAGGAAACAAAATTAGTTTAATCATTAAAATTAGGAAAAAAAGCCTATTGTAAAATTTTAATACTGAAGGATAGTAAACGTTACCATGCGATCAAACACAATAAAAATGAAGAATAATACTCGTTTCTATTGGATTTAATTCCATCATTGGAATTAATTAAAAATTGTTGGTTGATCAACTTAAGACAGTATCTGAGACTACGCCATATGGCACATTTTGTCACTTTAATTCCCTAGGATGTCAACAGCAAAGCCTGGTCACAAATATTTTGTTGCCGTAGATTTCGGGAAAACAACTTTGTATGATGGAACTATTGAGGTTGCGTAAAGCAGACACTGCCGCTGAAAATACATAGGATAAAAATACCTAAGAAAATGGTCGCGAACCATTTGTTTTACTATTTCCAGTGATTTAATGTAGAATGTATACTGGTTTTACTATAACTTAAACGAACAAAACTACTGATAATTAACATTAGTGAATCAAAATATCTCCTTTATGAGGTCATAGAATAAAGATCAGAATTTAATTTTTGGCAAAAACAATCACATTACATTAACACTACCAACTCTCCTCCAATGACTGTCGGATAAACAAGAACGTTAGAAAATTTTCCCAACAAGAATATTTATGGAAAACAAAGGTAAATTCTCCATTCATTGTTCGTTTTAAGATTTATAATCCAGTTTTACCTGTGTATATTATAGTCTTAAATTATATTAAAAAAAAAAAAAACTGAATTGGACACAGTAGGCCTTGGCCGTCACGGGATGTCATGCCACAAGGTGTGGTTACTATAAAACAAAATTATAATTAAATTATGTTCCAACTATTCCGAAAATGACAAAACAATCAGAACCTACTGTACTCACGATTATCCGTGTGCGGATAATCCGTTCAACCAAAATGTGAAATTTAAAAATTAATTAAAGCTAAAAATTATGCCAAATGTTACTGCATATTTCACTACTACTAACTACGGAAAACTTTTTGTATTTGTAGAGTATCGTAATTAAACCCGAAGTAATTTTATATGCCACCGCGTAGTTTACTTATAGCATACGTTTACACTTTTTTCTGCGTGATCCGTGTACACCAGTGTATTAATTATCACGGATAATCGAAAGTACAGTATATATAGTTTCTATTTAGCTTAAAAATGTTTTAAAACTTACAACTGAACTAAATTTTAAATGTCATTATTTTTAAAAATATTCATTGCGCATTCGAAAAAACAAATATTTACCCTCGAAAAAAAAAAGTGAAACTACCTTTTTACCTCTTACATAGAGTTTTAAACGAGCCACATTCGCCGCTTTTTGCTTCAGCACTTAAACACTCACCCCTGCAGAAAAAAAAGAGAAAGATTTAATCCAGCCTCCTGTTCATTTCTATTTCATGTCACGGGCCTCATCGTCTACCACTCTTACCTTTAATGGTCCTACTGAAAAAAATAGAAAAAAAAACTGTCTACAGTAGCCGATTCTCATCAATATCATCCAGTATCGTCACCCGGCTGTGAGGGGAGGGGGGCAACTTTCTACTCCGTCGGGAGTAAATTGAAAGACCCCCCTTTGCCCGATGCGGATGACCCAATCATCATCTTTTGGTAGGGTTACGTCAAAGTTGCCCCACAGAGTGGTGGTAGGGGAAAGTGTCCCCCCGCTGGCAGGAATTTGTATGAAAAAGGGGAAAAAGTATTCGATACATTTAGTTTCATGAAGTGTCCGTTCTTTTTCTCATGGGAACCAACTTGAAATTAAAAATATCGACATCAGTCAGGTTACAATGAGTTATTTGATTATTTCGGAAACGGAATACATATATCAAACTGGGCAAGAGAGTAACGAATAAAACGGAAAATGAAAATGAGAAGAACGATGAGATTAAAAGAGAAAGGAAAAAAAAGAGGGTAAAAGCTTATGTTTACTTATGAATTAAATATTGCTTGTTTATGACAAAAATATTAGATTTTGTGATAAAGAATAAAACGAATACGCTTATAAATCATTTGTACATATTAATAATGGTTGGCATGTTTGTATTTCGGTTGGCATGATAGCCATTGGTCGAAGGGAGTGAAATGATAGTAATCTGGAAATGAGGTTAGAAGAAAGGCTCAACATTAATATAATCAAAGGTATTCAACGTAAAATCAATTAAAAATATGTAATCTAATGAATCGAAATGATGCCAAATAATTAATAATAAAAAGCAAACCAAACCATAAAAAATACCTAAAAAAACAATAAAATAAGTAATTAAGTAAAAAATAAATAAAAATTAGCACTTTTTTTTTCATTTTGAGAAACGTTTTACTGCTGTCCTATTTGGTAGGTAAAATTGCAAAATATTAAATCTACTTTGTGCTCGTAGATGCAGATAGATCCAAAAGATCAGCATGCTAGAAATAAATGCGAATGTTTTGAGAAATTTTTAATTTTATATTTGAGTCTTTTTGTAATTCGCAACTCCAACAAACTATAGGGGGCGCTGCAGCCACTGTCTAATGGCCGATAAAAAAACTAAAACAAACTCACGCTGTAACATATAAATTGCTTCTAAACTTAGGAAGTGATAGATATTTTTGTTCGCATGTATGATTTTTTGTTCTTTATTCATTTGAAAAGATTTTTCAAAGTCTTTTGGTTATTCTGACCCATGTAGAAAGAGATTAGAAATCAAAAAGTATTACGAAAGTAAAAAAATATGCAGAACACACAGTAAGTTGTTCTGAAGCAGCCATTTTCACGATGTTGAATTCGGAATTCATAAATTTTTGGTTCGCTTCGAACGGCATTTTCATTTTGTACCGTTTTTTCTATACATTAGTACATATTAAGTTCAGTTTTGTGACATTTCCGGCATTTGTTGACATTTTTGTCACATAGTGCACATACGTGACAGACTGTCAAGAGTAACGTTTAACACTAGATAATTTATTTCTATGACTATATGATTGGATATCAAAAGAAATCATCATGCATTTAATTCATTCGTCATGGAAATGATTTAACTGATATGCGAAATCTTGTCAAGATACATTATTCTTTCACACAATTTTAAAACCATAACCCTATAAACAGATTTTTGGCGAACTTTTATTTTTTATTGTTCAAATTCTTAACGTTCTTTCTGGATTTTTCAATCTGTTCTGCGATAAATATTTTCAAGAAAATTTATTTGCATACTGTCTATTTCAGTAGGATACTGCAGTAACAAAGGTTATTTAAATCACTTATGTGGAATTAGATTAAGTTAAAGTGTTCAGTCAATGCTGTTAAGTTCGTTTTTTTTTTTTTTCATCGAATTGAAAAACTGATATTTATTCAAATTCACTCAGAACAAGATAAATAAAATGTGTACTCACAGTTTATATCAGATATTTTTGATGTTACGCTGTTGCGGATGACGATTCCAAATGATGAATTACGCAAATAAAAAAAATACACATAACAAACTATTTGTTTTGCCCAAAATGAACACATGGAACGCAATGTTTTAGTTTTGTCGGCAGTTTTGTAAATCTCCGCAAGGTAGCGTATTCGAGCGCTGGAGTTGCGAATAATTTAATTTTAATTTTATGTTTTGATAAAGTAGCACATAAACATTACTCACGTGTTTCACGTTCAGTGAGAAGTTTATTTACCGCAAAACTTGCTGAATTGTCAAAATTTCTGTATTGCTTCCTTATATGGCGTAACTGGATATTAAACAAATGCAAATAAAGCTCACCACAAAACGGTTATTTCTATTTTAATAAAATATGGCTCAAGAAAGCGTGTTTTTAACATCGTATACTTCATGTGGTATGTTCAAGAACAACTCTTTATCATATTAATAATATAAAAATATACAAATGAGCGATTAAAGCAATTGTAATTAACAAATAATTCAGCAACTAAATCAAGTTCGTCAATTTCTAAATTAAGCATAAATATTTTATGTATCATTTTATTACAAATATAATCTGCGCGGTACTGGAAACTGAAATAAAAAAGGTTTTCTACAATATAATAAATATTCGATTTGTATACTGTGTCACTTCTTTGTTTGCCTTTGAGATTGCGTAGCTTACTATGACTAAAAAATAAATTTACTAAAAATATCAAATATTTTACAATGTTATTTTAACCACGTGCTTTAAAATGTCAAAACTATAATGGGAAATATATGTTTTTAACACTCGCCAAACGATTCGAAAACTATTCTCAATAAAAGAGGTGTATTGAGCTGTGGGGAACTTATTATGATGTAAAAAACGATTTTAAGTTAGCATTGATTTAAAAAAATAAAAATAAGTGAGTAAGAAACCGTGATATAACTTTCGAAAAAAAAAACATTCAAACTTCGCAGGCAGTAATTTCATCGCAGACTACTGCCTTTTTTTTCGTTAACATACAATACTCCGTCTACTTATTAAAATAAAGTCACTACTCGTTAAACTGAAATAAATTAAGCTACTTTTAAAACGTCGATGATGAAATCAGAAACAAAAAGTGTTAAAATATAAAAACGGAGTGCGAAAAAATCATCTTATGTGTTTACCAAAAGAAGAAAACGAGTAACACACCCAGTAACAAACATGCATTTAAACATCATGTATAACGCTTCAACAAATAAATATTCTTTTGCAAACATACGTAAGTGAAACATATTTGTTACATAATACAAAGGATTAAACTGTATTTTGACAAAGGGCGAAATCGGATAGAAAAGGGAGCTTTCGACATTTCCGTACTTTAGAATGAAAACATATTTTCAGGTTTAAAATCTACTTATATCCTTTTGCTCTTAAAGCCTGCTAATGCTTGCGTAATCCGAAAGGGAATTACCGTATAATCTCCCCCTCTGCGTAATCTGATTCTTTAACATCCAATCACGTACGGCATTTGTAGTAAGGGAGTTGGGGGAGTAATGTGGAAAAAAAAAGGTTTCGGTCGGAACCATGTTTTCCCATTGCGGCTCCCTAAACTCCTAATATATTTAGCAGTATTCCATGTTTGATTTCAAAAGAATATTGTACACTTAATGACTTAATATATAATTCATATGACAAATTCCTTTAATTAATCCACCATTAGCAAAATAAAGAATATTTCAACTTTAAGTAAAATGAAGCTGAAAACATATTTTTTCAAGAAAATCGAGTGACACACCAGACTTTTTGTTTCATCATTTTTTGCACTGATGGACTCAAAGTTGGTCTAAAATAGATATTAGCTATATTTTATTGACTTTATTTACATTGTTTTCAGTTTACTCCCATCTTTGAACAAATTATTTTTAATTATTTTTCCACAATTCAAAAAAACAAATCACACTTATAATTTGCTCAGGTTATACAGTTCTCGTGAGAAAGAAGGATGCATCTCAAAAAGGAATCAGGGACAATCCAAGGAAAACGGTCATTTTGTCCCGAACCGTTATATTTTAACGGTTCGGGGGGGGGGGGTAACCCCCCCCCATATATTTATATAAAAATACTTTAAAATATTAATGAACACATTATTCGGCTTAACAATTTACCAAATTATTTGTGATTTTTTAAGTGAAAAATATTGTCACCACCCTTTCATATAATTATTTTTTAATGAAATACATGAACTGTCAAGTACGGGACAAAAGGTTGACTTTTTCCTGGTATGGCCCAATACATGTTTGAACTTTATCTCGAACATTGGGTTCTTATCTGCTTAGTAATTACATATTTTGATTATATAAACTGATAGCTAAATTTATATTTTTAGATTTTAATATGTTTAAAAAAGCTGAATAAATAATCCTAATACAAAAAAATAAGCTCTCGTACATGTGAATCAAAAGTTTTACTTTTTCTGATTAAACACTTTTAAACGTGTTTAAACCCTGTTTTTCCTCATTTTAAAAAGCAGATCTTTTTGCATTCATATTTTTAATTCGTATGTTTTTGAGCAATTAAATGGATTAATTGTTTTTACTACACCGTAGCTGAATCTCGTTATTCACATTGTGTTTTGCAGATAAGAAGTCACCGACCGCCATTACTTGGCAAAATATCTGAGATTTATTATTTTTTTTTTTCTTTACGGTTTTTTTTTTTTTTTTTTTTGCAATACATTTCTGTTTGGAGACTCTTTAAAAGAATTTCTTGTTTTTTTGCAAGATTTTAAAACTTTTAACTGTTAAATCGGGTAATTGTGAATAACTGCTCTTTGAATAACTAATATTTTCACCAGAGGCATTTGAAGAAGTTCATTTGGAACATGTTTCCAATTTTAATTTCTTCTGCTTGAAAGTTAGAGCTCTTTTTGTTGCAAATTATGAACATTTTCACTTTTTATTGCTTCAGTTTTTTTTAAGAAACGTTATTGAACGGCGTTTTATTGATGCTAACAGGCGAAGGAAAAGGCGCTTTTCGTAAGGATTTTGTTTTTGTTTCTTTACTTTAATTAATAATATATTTACTTTTTATAATTGCATTTAATTTTTTGACAAAACGTTCTCATTAACAACAGCTTCATTTTTACCATTCATGTTCATCGTATCCAATTCGCCCACATATACACTCTCATGATACTTAAACTTGCCTTTAAACGTAATACTCAATATATACTTGATATCTATGCTAAAGATAGTAAGAACTTATTATACTCAAGCACATTTAGAGGGATAACAATAAAACATGTTTTAGCTCATGTAAATCATCAAAAGTGCTGCTAGTTAATATAAGAGGTTAATGCTTTTTCATTTCAGAAGTGACCAATATATCAAACAACAAAAGTAATGAATACATTACACTTTTTCTCACGTTTTTCCTGGATTCGCTCATGTTTGCGCTAAATTTTCTCTAAAATTTAATCAATCTGAATGAAATAAAACTTCATAATGCTGAAACAAAAGCAAGAGGTAATTTGCAGCGGTGTATAATTCGCGGATATTGTTTTTTATTGCCATGGAATGTGCCCATCAATACAATAAATAAATCATAATTTTACTAAAGATAATTTTTTACTTATGCTTTACTGCATATTTAAGAGAAGAAAAAAAATCTGGTTAACCGAAAGTGGATGTTAAAAGATTGCTGCACAATGGCAGCAAAAAGATACACAAAACACGTGAAATCAAAAAGCGTTTTAAAAAGCTAAACTAAAAATAGTGCTTTCAAAAAGAGCCAAACCTAAACAATTTTGAAAAAAATATATATATATATATATATATATATATATATATATATATATATATATATATATATATATATATATTATATATATATATATATATATATATATATATATATATTTATTTATTTTTTGCATTTCGATTTTTTTTATTAAAAAGTTTCGCATTTCGGGTCACCTGGGTTTTGGGATTCCGAAATTAGGAGCTCATACCGAACTGAAAACTAAAACCTCAGACATCGACTGAACGCTGCATGCAGTCCGATAAGTTATTCAGCGAAGAACTTAAGCGCTAATAGCACTGCCCAAGAAAGAGTAATTCGCCGGCTTCGTCTTTAATTCGCTTACATATCGACCTTGACAATAAATCGACTCGACTTCCGGCTGGCCTCCAAACATTCACTGGCCACTCACTGCAGCAATCAATTTCCACCTTTCCTCCATTTCATTGTCCGATTCTTTGGCAGCAGTTCAGCCACCTGCGCCTTACGTAATTAATGATTTCTGTGCTGCTGGTCATCAATTACTCGGTCCAATACGTTTTATTTGAAGCCACAACACGGAGGAAATTTTTAAATCCACACAGAGAAAAAATTTGATGTAAGAGAACTGGGCTATATTCATGGGAAAGAGTCACGCAAAATAATAACTTGTTTTCAGTTACTACAGCTGTTTCGTTGCATGATTCGTGATTTTTTTTTTTTTTTCTGGTAAAGTATTTAAGGCACTTGTTATTTTCCAATTTAAAGGATCCCAAAACTTTTAATGGCTTGAATATTACGAAAATGATGAAGAGAAACACTTTGTTTGAGCAAACGATCTTCTGGCGAGGTCTCATGCATTCTGAACTGAATATGTTCGTGAATTCGTTTTTTTACCCAATAACAAACAAATGATTATAATTTTCTACAAATCTTGCACCCGTTACCTTTGAAGTTATTAAAATGTTCAAAAGTATTTTACTTTTTTTTCTCTCTGGCGTATTTGAAAATAATGAATATTGTAACTTTTCTGTACCAGACATGATTTTGATGATTTTACTTGGTAAAATATAGTCCACCACTTTATAATTTAAAATTTTAATGCACTACTTACTAAATTATAAAAGTAAGAAACATGTCAACGCGTCTAGGTATGTTAATACTTTTTAATAATCCAAAAAAAAGTATTTGAAAATTACAGTAAAAAAGATAATCAGTACAATCGCATTTATATATATTAATAGCAACAAGCGATTTCTGAAGAGCGGACATTTTAGCAAATACTCATAGTTTTCAGCAGGGCTCTCAAGTTGCTAGCGACTTCACTGGCTTGAAGTATTTACAACCAGTAGAGGCTATAGTGGTGTAACACGTCAATGTTCTTTCCTCTGCTCAGAAACTATGAAACTGTTTCCAAAATCGTGTATTTTTAATTTCTTCATATTGGGGCATTCACTAGTATCCGACGAATTGCATCATTTGTAACCTTTTTATTTCGTACTCATGAACTTTAAATTTTCTGAAATGAATTTAAAAACATTTCAGTCTGCATATTAACTTTAACTAGTCTAATATATTTCGGTTTTTGTTTCGAACTTTTTCTTTTAGCAATAAAATATTAAAGCCACACATACCCGGTTTTCCCACTTTTATTGTCAAAATCAAAATGGAGTACTAAAAATTACATATAAAAAAATAAATGAAAATTTGTACTAAATAATCAGATAGTACACAATTTGCCAGATTATGCCACTTTTACTATTTTAATGAAATTTATTCTATGCATTATATTATGTAATTAATTCATTTATGTGAAGTTAAATGCAATTAGTACATAAGATTATTCCGCCGTGGGCTGATAAACAGCAGTATCTGCAAAATGGAGGCTTCGAGATAGTTGAAAAGAAAAGCGTTTTGGATTCCATACCAACTATATGAAAGTTTTGAAAATTGACGTTTTTTGGCGCTTTTTTTCCAACAGCAATTAGAAAAGCAAGATTATGCAAGAAGCTAACGTACAATAGGTGACAAAAACGCAGAAACATGAAAAGTGAAAAAAAATCATCTACTGCTCATTTACCTTCACACGGCAGTATGTATTGTGATCAATACATCTTTTGGGGTTTTTTTTTTTTTTTTGATATATTGTTTTGAAAATGGCCTCCAGTATTGAGGATAATTTACTGGTATGAGAGGGGGAAAGTTAAAACATAACAATATTATAGCTGCGTAGCTCCTCCTGTTTTTAGAAAAATAATACATTTCTGAAAACAATCACAAAACATGCTCACCAAAAATCTCCATTCTCAAAACAAAGCTGCGTTCTTTAAATAACGATTAAAGCGTTAAATGTAATTTCGAAACGAAAGGATGGGAGGAAGAGAAACGATCCCAAAACCGACCTATCCACCTGTTGGGCAAGATGACTAATGACCATACCCCGGGTAAACCATTTACCCGAGATATTTTTACTCCAAGTTTCACCAAAAGCATTCTGAGCAGCACAGCGAATAAAATAAGAACTTTTCTAATTTCTGCCTCAGGCAATTTATCAAACAGCTGTTTCGGCAATACAGGAGCGCAAGAGATGGGGATTTTCCCTGTACCTGGAAAGAAAGCTTTGAGAGGATATAAATTGGTTCTGGATTAAGTTTTTGAAAGGGTTTGGAATTAATATTGCGAACATGCTTTTACCATTTGGTTGATATATGGCCTGCGAAACTTTGTTTATTAAGTAAAAGCAATCGAAATGAGGAAGCGGTTGCTTGTTCATTCTGGCTTCAGATATAATAATTACTGTAGAGAGAACTTCGGTTAATGCTTGGAAACGCTACAGTCATATCACCACAGACAACTTAGTTTGCTCAAGAAATAGACAAAAGTTTACAATTTGAATGCTCTCATATTCTTGAAACTGAGAAAAGTATTGCCATACACGTTTTGGAACATTGCTTTTGGTTTTCTTTTTTATTTTGGTTAAAACTTTTGCTACTACACATATTTTAGAGTAAATATGTATTTGCAAAATCTAGTCATGTCATAAATATTTATTCAAATTCCAAAGGTACGACGTGTAGGCTTCGTCAAATTAAAGGTTTTTACTATTGCTAGTATTTTCTCCTTAAACATCAAGTTCTGAAGCTGTATTTCCCAGACTTATGAAGCTACATGGAAAACTTGCCAGTTTTTCTTTTTTTAACAAACTATAAGCTACCTCCCCCCCCCCGCTAAAAATAAGGACGAACGAACGAAAAAAAAGACTATATTGGCACAAGTCTTGCATTTTTATGCACTTTTATAATCATGACAATATTATTTGATTGAATTAACTACTGCTTCGAACTCTATTCACTTCCAATTATGGCGAAGCTAGAAAAATTATAAAATAAGCTATGCTCTGCCAAACAAATTCGGATGGCTTAAAAATGGCGAATAAGTCAGCTTATGTGTGCAAGATGTTTAAACCAACTGAGTTACATTAACTGACACCCCCGTCTTGTAAATTCGAGCCTTTTAAAAGTTCGTGATCGATTGTTGTGTGACCATGGCTTTAGAGCAAAACACTTTTTTTTATGCTGAAAAACTAGCTGAAACTGCGAAGAGCAGTAATATCAGTCTACTTTTTATTAGCATGAATTTCGGTGAAATTCAGATTTTTGACAAATACCGTTATAAATTGATAAACTCGCACACCTCAGTCCTATTTCGTAGATTGTATTGTTTTTTGTTTTCGATTTACATATATGATTTTACACACTTTGGACTGCTGGTTTAGGATACTTTATATCTGAATAACAGACATTGTGTTGCGTATGATGTCATGAAAACCCGATGGCGCTTACGCTTCCTGGCAGCAAACCCAAATACCCATGAATGGAATTTAATACTGAGTAAGAGTAGAACTAGGAGAATTGAACTTTGTTTCAATGGTAATGTTAAGCTTAAATTGTTTTTTGTTTATTAAGACAAACTTGCAATATTAACTGGCATGACACTCATTTTATGATTTGAACACATAGAATTAAACCTAAGTGCTTAAGATTTAGAAACCCATTTTTTTCACAATGACAAACTGTGAAATAAAATACTTCTAGCGCAATAATTGAAAAAGAAATATTTTCATCAGTGCAATTTAATGATTAATGTAGCTAAAAAATGGGATAATTTTTCGCACAATAAGATCTAATCTGTGTTTTCATTATTCATGTTTGTGTAGCGTGCTACTACAAATAAAACCAGCCCATTTCACACGTGAGGAAAAAAAATCATAAATAATTTCATACTTTCCCTTCGGTACAATAACATTTCATAATAACCTCTCCCACAAATGAACATCACTCTTATTCCACCCCAGTTCTCCCCTTCAAGTGTCATCCGCTGAAAAGGAGTGCAACAATGACGTCACAATTTTTATAGCGTTGCCCACCGTTAAGGGCGCTTCATGAAATGTACTTGCCTCTCTCACTCTACTTATACATATTATTCCCCAGTCGCATTAATTATGCACAGGGGCTTCCTCAGTCCATACCAACGTTTTAATTAGTCTCTTTGTTCTAAATGCGGACCGAGCGGCTTGATGCGCCCGTGCATATTCGTTTCATGCAATAAAACAGCGAGCGGAGAGGCATCGTATCACAGATTTTATGTGAATAGGGTGAGAAGGCTACGAATTACCAATTTTGCAGAATAACAATGGAAATTCACGATCCGTTACTGCGCAGTTCGTTGCACTATTGATTTCTAGCTTATTCTCATATGAGGTATGTCCAGTTATAGAGGTAAGGCCTACAAGATCGCAGGATATACAGATCTACATTTATAAATTTATAAATAAATAAATCTTACAGACAAAGAATAACTACAAAATAATTTTAAATGGAGTATGTACCTGTTTCAAAGTTATATTTTCACTTAGGTAAACTTTGGACAGCGAGAGAAACGTAAAGCAAAATAGAAATTTTCATAAATTAGTGCAATTTGAATCACAGTTCAATGGTTTTGAATCATTTTTTGAATCATTATTTGAATCATTTTCTTCTGAGAAAATTTGCTGAATGCTGAAAACTTGATATTATTATTGACTCTTTATTGGTTTTGAATAGAATCACAATATTTTTATAATTCACTAGCTGTACCCGAGGCGCGTTGCTACGCCAACAAAAAAATACATCATTATACTGATTTTCATGACAATCGGTTGAACGGGGCAGCAGTTGCTACTCTGCAGTGCCATCTGGTGGCGAGTAGCTTCAATGAGCATATTATGCACCTTTTCCGTGGAAAAATACATATATATAGCAATTTTCATAATAATCGGTATAGGTGTCAAGTGAAGCCGTGACTATACTCAAATTTTGTACTCACGCAGTTTGCAAGATCAATCAATCGCTAAAAATATCAAATAGAAAAAGTTTTAAGTCCCCCCGTTGCATGAAAAGCCATAAAACAATAAAGAAAGAATTTATTTGTTCAAACTCAAGAAAAATGGCAACAGCTAACTTCTTATCAATGAGATCTTTCACGCGAATTAATTTCTGGAGCCGATAATTTTATTCGTATTTATCCAATGGATTGTGACTTAAGTTGGAATAAAAAAAGAACTATCGATCGGATTTTTTTCGAACTGGTCTATAAACATTCCCAGTACCAAAAATAACAAACGGGGAAAGTTTCAGCCAAATCTGCCGGGTAGTTTTTGAGTTCATGGATGACATACAGACAAACATTCATTTATATATATATAGATTATTTTTGAAAACAGAGCAAGAAAGTTTAGCGATATAAAATCATTATTTGAGTGTACATTAGAAACAGTATCTTTACAATAATTGGATGCTATATTAGCTGTGAACAATGTTGCCAACTTTGTTTGTGAAAGGGAAGGATGCTGAAAATACAACCTGCCCATTCTAGAACAGCATTGAGCTTCCAAGAGTTTCTACTGAAATCAAATATGCTAAAAAAAATATAAAAAACATGTAAGATAATGTAAAATAAATCCACATAGTCAAAAGAACTCAAAATGACTGCAACTTTGGGAAAAAGAATGCTTATAATTAGTAATGAAATACTACACGTTCGGGACATAAAAAATCGCAGCTACCCAAATATTTTTATCAAAGTATTTTGTCACTCATTGGAAGAAGCGACTTAAGTTATTTCGCCAGATTAAAAAAAAAAAAAAAAAGATTCGCCGATTCATGTTTCACACACATACATATAACGCGTTCTCTAAGCTGTGGGAGTAGACATTATAACATAAGTTTCAGCAGTGTAATGAAAAAAAAAGTTAGAACAGAAAGTCCTAGGTAACTAAACAATATATTAATAGTTTAGGTAGCAATTTCATTGGGTATAAGTTTTGAAAATATTTTGATTTTAGGTCAGGTTATGTACGAACGTACGTTCCTACGTTTGTACGAAAAAAAATCGACATCATTTAGATGCGAAATAAAGGTCATTCACTGAATCTGTGATTTTAATTAGAAATTTAAATAGCCCAAATTGCCTAATTATTTTGAGTCAGCATGCCAATCACAAATATTAGCTAACGTAATGTTACATCTGTACGTGGAAACATGTAGGCTAAGTTTTTTTTCTTTAGAGCAAGGAGTTGGATTTAATAAAAATCGGCCAAGAAATAAATTTAAAAAAAAAATCAACCATCAATGCATCAAGTTTCCATTTCAAAGTTTTTGCACATGTAAAGTAACTATGTATTTTACTGCGATGTTAAAGTGAGAAAAAAAAGAAACAAAATCGTAAAGAAATGCGCTTGTAATTATAAAGTCTGTTTTGCATGCCTTTAACGTAAGCCTATTGTAGAAAAATAAAAATAAGTTAAATGGTATTAAAATGGAAAGATAAGTTTTAATAGGGGTATTCGGTTGTAATTTGTTAAGGTCATTTTCTTCATTTAAGTTATTTTTCTCTTTGTAACAAACAACGGTAGAGTCATTATTTTAAACACCATTTTTTTCTATGACCACTTTCAGTACGTAAATATAGAGACCAAGAAGGATAGAAACTTTATCGACATAGATTCACTCTTTTAGCATAGAAATACAAAGTGTCTAAATGTTATCAAATGTCATGTATGTCAAACTTTTATTGTAAATTCTTTAACGCAAAATTAGGGTGACTGTACAGAAGAAATGTGACCAGTGAACATTGTTTTCATAAATTTGGCTAGAAAAAAAATATTAGGATGTGAGAAGATAAAAATATCGTGAACTATTCCATTTTCTGAGTTATGTTTTTTTTTTTATTGAAGTAATACTTTTAAATTGTAAACGCATTTTTATTTTTAATATGTTAAAACACACTTTAAGGTGTCATGAGAATTTATATACAACGTATAACTTTAAAATTAAAAGGTAAAACATTATATGTATTCTCTGTCCTTTTTTCTTTTCTTTCTTTTTTTTTTCATTTTGAAAACAGATAGATTTTTCTTTTAGTCTTTCTTTAGTCTTTAGTTCTTTCTGATGGCCCATTTTTAAATTATTAAGATTCGCAATAAAAATCTTTTTTGAATCATCTTAGGGAAAAAACAGCTTTAAAAAGACTGTCATTTCTTTTTTTTTCAAAGAAAAGGTTTCGACGTTGTGGGAATTATTTTCCACTCTTGATGTTTTCATTCCTTATTAAGTAAATTTTTTTTCAAGGCACAAGAAGGTAAAAAAAAACTGTTTTGAAAATTGTGAAACAAGCTTCTTTGGACGTATGTATTCTTTCTTCTTTTTTTTGTTTATGTGAACACGAATGTTGTTGAACATTCGAAATAGCAATGATTAAATGCGTCAATAAATATTTCAAGCTTTGGAAACTTTTTTCTTAACGCGTAAAGAAATGCTACACTTTTTTTTTATGAAGCGTTTTTATGCGTTTATAAGGTTCAAACATCAATATATTTTGTAAGGAATGTTCTTTTTAAAGAGCTGTGTTTTTTTTTTTCACTATATATATATATATATATATATATATATATATATATATATATATATATATATATATATATATATATATATATATATATATATATATATATATATATATATATTTCTAATCTTATTCGATGAACTGACTTAAAGTTGGAAAGAATGATTTAACAATACATTAGACTTGTTTTCGATTTCCATTGACAGGTCATTACAAATATTCAAAATAGAAAATGAAAATAGAAGAAAAGCGACAATTGACAAGCGAAAAATGACAATAGAAACTCAGCATTCTCGTGCTTGCCCTAGTGTGTTTTCCACATATCCTCAGCAGAAAGAGCTGAATAATAAGGTAGGTCAAAAACATCCAATTCATCGTCGGAGATGCAGAGAGGACAACAAGGCGTTGAAAGAATATTAAGATAATTTCAAATTATAAGAGGATTTCGATAATTTGGTGGTTGAATTTGTTTCAAATGACATACACCTTAAGTTTTTAAATACTAATAATTTGAAACTCTAAAAGATAATTTTAACAAATGCTGTTGATGCTCTGTAAAGTTTTCTTTTTCAGCAGCTAAATTTTAATTAACACTAAATTCAACTAAAATATATTTAAAAGCAAACCCTAGATTATTATTTAAAGTTAAACTTCAAAATTTGGTCAAAAGGTATATTCTAAGGTGGTAACGAAATTTATGGTAACTCAACTGACTAGTACCTTATTTTCAAAAAAAAGTGTTGGACTTTTCCCGCTCGTAGTAGCAAAAAAAGGCATTAAATAAAAAATTATGAACTGAATATACTTTTTTTTTTATTTTTTACAAACATAATGATTTTTCTACTTTAGTTTCTTACTTGAAAGGGAAAAAAAAGAAAGAAAAAGAAATGTTTTGGTAGCAAGCAAAATAATGTGAACAAAAAATTTAAAAGAGAAGTGTTCATCAAAATATTTTGATAGAAATAAGTGGTTTGGTTTTCCATTTTGTTCAAATCAGTTCAAAATAATTATAGCTTTAGCCATGCATTTTATAAAAAGAAAGGATTTTATTATATCAAACAGGCTTGCCTTTCAGATAGAGCGTTTTAGCGTTCCTACACTTAAACACATATAATTTTAAAAATTCCTTCAGACCTTTTAATGTCTATACGCTGATTCTAGAATAATAAGGAAATCATCCTCTTCTCCATATATTTGGCTTTTAAAAGCAAGCACAGAAACTATTTGCACTTTACTTTTTTACTATTGTTATATTCTAAAACATATTTTTTATGCAAGTTATTCACAAATAATAATATTAATAATAAAATACAGCATCCAACGCACAACATCGAGTAAGGGGTGTGCACGGGGAGGGTGGGAGTAGGTACACCTGTTAGTCAGGGCCTGAGCCTGAAGGCGGCCCAATATTTTTAAAATAAGGGGTGAAATACAGGGGTAAACACTATGGAGGGGAGCCCGTAAAAGTTACTTGTGACGGGTCCCAAAATTTCTGAGCACGCCCCTACATCAAGCCCATGGCATTAGTTTGAATTTTGAAATACTTAAACTCAAAATACTTAAAACTAACGAATGAGAAGGCACATTTTAGCTCTATTACCATGCAAAATATAGGGTGTAGATTCATATACGTTATGAGTTGCCTATTTTTCATAGTGACAATTCAAATTCAATCTGTTATCACATAATGGTAAATGAAACAAGTAAAAACTAAATGCTCTTTATTCACGTTTCACATACATGTAACTAAATTATATTTATTATTAAAATATTTCACATTTTCTTGTAAGTTATACAAAGTTCCATTGTTTGTGCTACATAATTATTTTTGAGAAATACGATTGTTTTACATATGTAGTTAAACTTACGTTGGTTAGCGTTGTATGGCAGAATTTTCCTGCAATAGGCATTTAATTCCTGTGCACCACATGTGTTCGGGGGGGGGGGGGTATATACAGATTGCCTCAATTTATTTTGAATGTAGCTTTAGTTTAAAAAATAAATAACAGTTTGCAAAACTTTAAACATTTCACATCTTTTGCGCTAATTGTATTTTATTACTAAAGATTAAAATTGTATATTTATGGAATTCAATACTTGACTCAAAATAGAAGGAATAAAAACCATAATAATAATTAAAAAAAAGACGAAAACTAAAAAACCTCAAAAATAATTTAAAAATAGAGATGGAAAGAAAGAAGAATAGAGAAAGAATACTTGAATGTATTACATTTTATTGCTTTAATTACACATTTTTAAAAGTAATTTAAAAACGATCACAATGATAACATTAGCAACAACAATAATGGTAAATAATAATAATGACTATTGTGTTAGAATTCAATCTATTCTCATTTTTCAAATTTTTTGTACTGATGGTTTTTATTAAGTATTATTTCAGAACGAAGAATTTAGATGTTTATTTTTAAAAAGTTATAGGGATTGTGTCACACCTACTATTCTTATCAGTATTACTAAAATTAAAATTTGAGAAAAATCCTGTTTTAAATTATTACGTTAGTTTATTGCTTTCTATCAAAAGTTTTTATTATTTTTATGAAAAAATCAGAAATAAAATTTTGAGAAGCTTCTAGCTTACTACTTTTAGACGTGGATCCTAAAAACTAGAATTTGAATTTCTACCAAATAATCTTCTTTTGAATCGTTTTTCTGATAAAAAAAATATTTGAGGGGAAGAATATTTCAGTGTAAAACTAAACATTGAGTGAAGGTCAGGGGTTTGTACAAATAAGAGAACTTTCAGTCAATATTGGAAAAAGATAAGACTTTCCCAAAACTGGGACAAATATTGAAGATTTCTGGATTCAATAGGTAAAATGGACGTCTTAATAAGTCCAACGCAGAAGATATTTGGAAAGTTTCACTGAAAATAAAATCGGAAAAACTTTATAAGATTTCATTGGATCAATAAAAACGTTATGATAACTTTATTGTGTTACAAAATACTTACGTTATAGAGATATTTGTTTGTACGTCGTTACTACAGAACGCAGCATTTTGTATTGAGGGCTGAGCGATTTAAAAATAAATATTAAGGATTTTCTAATCATTTTTTGCTAAATTTTGATCCATATCTCGTGAAGTTTTCTCCCCTTTAGTGCAGTACTAGCTAAAGCCATGCAGTTGGTGTTAACACCGATAAGCGAAAATGGCGTCTTTAAAAGAAAAAAAAACTTCCAGAAGTGTCGCCAGGTAGTTTTAAGGGTCAAACCCTAGAATATTCTGTCTTAAAACAGATTGACAATTCTAATATAAAAGTATATATCGATATTAGAACTTTTAGGATCTAATCCTCTCCTCCAACAAGCGCTACATTCTAGCTGCTTCAGAGACTGGTCAAAAGTTGGGTAGTCTAATGAAGGACTCGGAGCAAGAATGTGATGTGCCACATGATGTGAATTTTTCAATAGATCAATTTCAACTCATAGAAAAAAGTTGTAGAATTTTTCAAAGGTGTTATACATTCTATATTCTAAAACCAGATATGTTTTTCTACAAATTTCGTAATCCATTGTCATGTTTATTTCAATTTTAGTAATGAGAAACAAAAATTTTGATCGGAATGTCACTCCTTGTGGTTTGCCACATTTCTGTCACGAGCACTTCAAATCTTCTATTTGGAAATGGATGCATGTATAAAAGCGTGAAAGCGTTGTGAACAAATGAGATTAAAACAAAATAAAGACAATATTATGCTAAAATCTAAAGTTTGTTTTTAAAAAGGGCGTTTCGTCACCAACACACATTTTTTTTAGTACATTTATAAGTACTATGTGTATAAAATGTGTATAATGTGTGTGTATACTATGTGTAAGACTGCATATACGTTTGAAAACTCTTATCATTTTAACTCGCTGGAATTAAATCATAATCATCACAATGAATGCTGAGAAGCCCCAAAGAGCCTAATGTTTTCCTTTGAAGATTTTCCAAAAGGTATTGTTAAATTGTCATTAACCTTTGGTTTCCTTCTCTAGTGAATAAGTCCCAATGTACAGTGTCAGCTCATTTAGGTAGTGGACGGCTCTGCTTTCATATTTCATGAATTTAACTTCCGTATCTTTTCAGTACCAGTTCCACTGTCCTATTGCATTTATAACAAAAGGACCATGCCGTTCATTATATTTGTTTATATGCTCTAATCACAAGTAAATCAATCATTTAAATGCTTAAGAAAAAAACATGCATTAAGATATATTCAAAAAAAAAAAGATTCTAGAGTTGGCAGTAATCGTGGACATCTTTGCTGGTTTTTGAAAACGACGATATTTGAATCTGTACTGAGTTTCAAAACCAGCTAATAGATGCGGTAGTGGTTTTAATGCACAAAAACACTAACGTACCTATTGGCTGGTTTTGGAGCGCAGTCGAGTAACAAAAATTGTTTTCAAAAGCCAACAAAGTTGCCCTACTTGGCAAAGTATTTTTGGGTGCTAGTTCGTTTGTAGCTACTTCTCATTTGAAGATTAATTTTATAGCCATAACAACCTTGAATTTATACAAATTTGCGAATTTAAAAAAGCGCTACACCGCCTTAAAACACATGAAAAATTGGGGTAGGTGAAAATTTCTCAATATTTCCACAGTAGTAAATTAGCTTTTAATGGGTTTTTTTTTTTATTCAAACAAATTCAATGTTTGACTTATCTTTATTTGAAGTTCATTGCAAATTATAAGAGAACGAGAAATAAATATATCCTGTTATCGCAATTTAAAGCTTTTAGAGTTGTAAGGAAAGCCTAAAAAGCTATTCAATTTTAGAAGAAAAAAAAAAACGATTACTTAGCTGGCACTCTCTTTTATTTTGATTTCATTCTTTATTTTTACTTTTTACATCGCATTTATAAAAATTTTCTGCAGTCAATAACTGGCAATTTTGTAAATAAATTGACCCATACAAAATTCAATGGCACATCAACTATTAGTGACCAAACTGCTAAGTCGATCCTGCTCACCCCAGAGAAAGAACCAGATGATGAGAAGCGAAAGCACACCTACACGTGTATTTCGAAACTTTAAAAAATATTCCCTTAAAGCAGCATAAAAACTTGAATATTAGAATGAACAAATGTTATGCATATCTTTAAATCAATAAGAAATATTTCCCGTTTGTCTATTTACTAAACCAACACCCGAAATACTAACTGAAAAAAAATATTATCACCTTATCTTTACAGACATATCGAAGTCTAAAGTGATTAATTATTCATACAAATCAGCCTCTTTCTCCCTTTGCTATAACTTCAGAGAATACGTACTAGGAGAGAAAAACAAGCAATCACTTTGTAACGCCTAGCTTTTTCAGAATAAAAAGTTAATCAAGTTACGAACTAAAGGAGCTTTTAGCGGAAATTAAATCTCTAAAATTTATGCAAGTTAGTTCCAGTAAAAATATTTGCTTAAGATAAAGTAGAGTCGTGTTTCGTAAATTTTCGTTTTTAAGTGAAGGAGGGTGTAATTACTTAAAAGCCATACAAAAGTGATTATTTTTACTATCCTAAATTATGCGCATAATTAATTTACAGAAACGCACAGTCATGTGATGCTGTTCTGTAATATCTTTTTCAAAACTTCGCAATTGTGAAAATATTTTTTATCAATCCTTTATATTTCCCGAGCAGTTGCTTTACGATCTCACTTAGCACAGTTTCAGGTGCAATTCTTCTTTTGAAGATTTTCAATAGTCTGTATTTCGTCTGCAACTCTAACGTATTTTTCTCTAACTAATTTTAACATTTGTTTTACTAACAGAAAAAATATGTTCGTAACTTTATTTGATTACCTTATAATAAGTATCTGATATTAGCTATGCAAAGAAAGAGTTATTTGTACAGTGAAATAATCAATTAAAATTAAGAAAGATGTAGTACATGTTTTAGGGCAACTTGCACTTTAATGATTAATTTTGTTTGATCTATAATAGCAATTAATGATCCGTGGATTATATATTTAATAAAAAACAGGAACGTAACGTTCTCAACTATTGTGACAATTTTTATTTATTATATATTCATTAAACTTCATTTTTATAAATGTAGCTCTATACGTTAATATGCAATAAATGGTTTACTTTCATTTAATTGTATATTTTGCTTGAGATTATTTTACTTCATGAAATTAAATATTGATCCCATATAAATCTAATTATAAGGCATTAACAAGCGTATAAAAATTACAGTTCAGTGTTTACCACAATTTGGATATTTATTTATATGAAATAAAACACCTTAATTATGCATATGTTTAACAATGTTAATAATAAAAATGCAATAGTTAGAAGAAAGTACAAAAATAAAGTTTAAATACTGGACAAAGGAAAACTGTTGTTTTTGAAATTAGAAGATCAAATTTTAGACAATGGTTACATTTTTCCAAATTGCCAATACTACTAAACGTTTTCATTTTTTAGAAAAATAATAATGTATCATGTGTTTTTGTTTACGAACGTCGCACACGAAGTTAAAAAGTCTTTTTTCAACAGTATCTCACGCATATTAAATCTTTTAAAGCCTTTTATTTTATTTCAAAACATCCCTATTATGAATGAAAAATGGACATGTTGCGTTAAACGTTTTTGTAGAACATTTACTCTCATTTCATTTCACATGATAAATATATGCTTAATTTACTCTATTATTTTAGATATAGCTTGCAAGCAAACATAGATTTCTTCCAACGATTAGCTATCAGAGAGAATTCTGTATATTCTTTTCTACGCAAGTATCAGTATACTTAATGAGGATAAATCTTTCTTTTTTTCTTAGCAAAGAGTAATGCCCCGTTCATATTTCAAATTAATAATTTCTTGCTTGTTTTCATTAATCTGCTTGAGTGGTTTTTAATATTTTGAGGGTTAGCCTCCTGGCAGTTGTTCAAAGTATGAAAGAGCTGCCATAACTCAAAAGCTTCATAAGACTTAGATATATTGCACTTCCTTAATGTGTTTAGTACACAAAAATATTTATGTATAATATCTCATGCAAGTTTAATTAGGATGGAGTATTATTTTCACTCTTACATGGTCACAAAAAGCCACCATCTAATGTGTATGTGTGTGGCTACCCTTACAAACCTCAAGATGATATAAATACAGAGGGTGGTCAATTATACTCAAACAAACTTTTCGGCATTTTAATTGTTCTTTTTCTCTCTTATGTTAAATAGTTCTATTATTTGAACACATTTTGGAGTTTATTTAAAAGTTTAATGTTTATTCTAGAAACATTTTACTTTTTTTTATGTATATATTTTAAATGTGATAGAAGTCAGTATCAGTGCCCGTTAAACTTTAAACTGCTTCTTGTGAGTATTTTAGAAAAAAATAACGATTTTATGACTGATAATAGGTAACTTAAGTAGTGATATCATGCATTAAAAGCATGTGACGCCGCATCTAATCTATGATTGTAGCAAATGACGGAGTTACGAAATATTGAATAATATTTTGTCTACCTATTTATTGTATCGATCAGAACGTATTTTATACTTAATATGTTTAATTTATATTCAAAATAAAGTGTGAAATGTAGTCAAATAATTAAACTATGCAAAAAAAAAAAAACAATAAAAATGTAGAAAAGTTGGTTTGAGTACAATAGTTTGGACACCTTATATAAGTTATCATGGCTTTTACAAGCATATAATGAGAGTACATATATTCTAAAAAACATTTACTTTCAGATATGAAACACAGCTTTATGTTTTCTTTGTTCTAAAGTTAAACATATTCCTTTTAAATGAATGTTACCTGCAAAAATGGATTTCCTTTAAACGAAAAGGATTCATAACTTTTGTTTAAGGATAAAACCATACAAGAATTGTAATAAAATCGTAATCATTTTTTTTCTTATAACATTCAAAATGTAAAAGGCAGATTAATATTAGACTCCACTTACGAAAAAAATCATTGAGGCTGTCTTTAGAAACACTTGCAATATGCATATATATTTTAAAACATTAGTAAGAAAACATGAAGTTCTACTCATCCATTACAAAACTGCTGCTTTCACAACGATGGCATATTAGTTTTAGATTCTGAAACATGTATTAATATTTATGTCGGATACATTTTCTTACTGGGAAACTTCGTAACGTAAGAAAGTTTAGCAAAATATCAAGCAACTCCTGCTGAAATATGTGCTGAAGCAATTGCAGAACTCCAGCTTCGTCAAATTGTTTTTAAGAATATTTTGCGAGAAAAATGTTTCAATATTTCGGAACACTTGCGAAAATATTAAACACTATCGAAGCAAACAGTTATCAAAATGCTCCCAAAGTCACGTGCGACTGTGAGATAAAGTATCGATCCAGGAACTGAGATGAAAAATGATGTAAACCAAACTTAAGTAACTAAATATCAAGTGACGGAGATCCCCTGCTATGATTGTAATTCTGCCTTCATGAAAAGTTTGATAGAAAGTGATAAACGTGCTGGGCTGTGCATGGGAAAAATTACCGAATTCATTTTGGGAGTCTTCTGTGAAAAGGAATCAGACTAAAATAGTAACTTAAGTGAGTTTTTTCCTAGTGGGGCTCCGTTATAATTTCTCATCATTTGCACACTCATAGGATAGAAATTAATTATTTCACTTGGCACCACTATCAGTGGTCATTGCCATTTTCATGATTTCGATGCTGACCACCAGATCATGGCCTCTGAGCTCACACAAAACTAGGAATTTAATTTATGATCCATATAGACGCTAAAGTTAAATAAGTTCAATAAATATATGTGTGCATAAAAAGTAAAATAACAACGTCAAATAGAACAAATTGCAAATTACTGCAAACCCGTGCTTCGGCGTTACAAGGAACGGCTTTTTCAATGTACATTAAATGAGGTTATGGATGAGAAGACATTCGACAAAAGCCAAGAGGCAGATAAACAGGCAGTTTTAAGTGAAAATAGCGAATTAACCAAACGCCAATGTGAAAATTAAAACCAATAAAGAACCAATAGGATTGCAAAGCAATAGCTTTCTTGCATGTTAGCCACAGAAAAAAGATGGAATTTGATTGGACGAATATGAATCTACAACGCTACACAATTGTCAGTTAAGATGGTTTCACAGCTAAAAAATTGTGTCATCTGCTTTTGTTCATTTACTTCACATAAATTGCACCTATATTGAAGATTAAACAATATGATATGGTCCATAAGTTCAAGTATGTTTTAGGGGTAAAAACTATATCTTAATAGAATCGTACATTTAAAAAACAAAACATGCCTGAGATCATGAGTTAGTTAAAACTCAAAATGGGTAGGTTTTGATGGAATATTTTATCGTCAGAGATTCTTTCAATCGTTAAAACTATGTTCTGCCAATAATAAGCACTTAGCATTAAAAGATTGTTAAAAACAAAAGTTGATTAGTAAGAGAGATTACGTGATGGCTTATCTAAACTAATAATATAAGGCTGAGGAGTTTGTTTGTTTGAACGCGCTAATCTCAGGAACTACTTGTTTGAGTTGAAAAATTATATTTGTGTTAAATAGTCCATTTATTGAGGAAAGCTGTAGGTTATTTTTTTAAAATCAGATTGACCGAATCATTCCTGATAGATGGCGTGGTAAATAAACTCATCGAGAGGGCGCAGGTCTCTATAGCTGCGTGGAACCATACCGCGCGGCTAAGGCGCGTAGGTCTAAGGCGCTAAGGTCGGCTACGCTGTTGTGGCCAGCGAACTGATTTTTGAATTTTTTTTTTCGATGTTCAGGTACATAATTTGATTACCATAAATAGCATTTTTCTTTTGGGTTTGGTTTTCCTTATTTTTTCAACGTTTGTTTTTGTTTTTATATTTGAATATATTTACTTATCAAAGTAAATAATTTGATTTGTCGCATTATTCAATTGCGATTGTTCCTTATGTTTTTTTTAAATATAGTACTGTTTATTTGGCGAAACGTTTTAAATTGCAGAGAAAAAGCGACTTCACTCACTAAAGGGCAAGGTTATGGTAGCGTGGTTGATTGGACTGCTAAGCGATGAGCTATACAGTTGAAGGATTATCTTGAGCTTTAAAGGTTCTGTTAATCATTTAATGTGTTCTCGTAAATAGTTCTAAATTCCAAAGAAACATTCATAAGTTTTTTAAAAAAGGTGTGTACGTATTTTAGTTAAAGAAATATGATCATTTCGCATCAGAAGGAAGTGGGAACGGGAGTGGATTTTTTTTCTTTTTTTTTTAATTCAACGGATTTCTTTTAAATTCTTAGCAC
This sequence comes from Uloborus diversus, assembly GCF_026930045.1. NCBI lineage: Eukaryota > Metazoa > Arthropoda > Arachnida > Araneae > Uloboridae > Uloborus > Uloborus diversus. Next base: position 140,901,916 of record NC_072735.1, on the reverse strand, counting down.
GTGCATCGCCGTACGGGTACGTCTAGTTCATTTATATATTTGAATTAAGTAGTTAAGCATTAAGTTATCTATTAATTTTTGTCACATACAAGTGATAAGATTTTTTAAACATTTTCTTTAACAAGAATATATTGCATAGTTACTAACTTCAGTTTAACATAAGCATGACATGATTCCATTACGGAATAATTCTCATCTTTTAGTTTTAATTCTCATCTTTTAGTTTTTCGGCTTTTCAGACACTCTAAACCCGCGCGGGGCTAGGCGCATATACAAATATACATAATCCTTGTTGGTAACCAAAACATGGCCGTAGCCATGCTGTTAAAAACGTAAATGGTTTTGTGTATACGTTCTTAATCGTATAGACAATGGCTTTCAGCCACGCCAGAAATGAAACAACGGATCTAACAACAATTAACTATATTTAAGTACAATCCCAATAAAAATATACGTTGACTACCCAATTTTTGATGCAACTAAGTCCTACTGATGTGAATTATTGTTTATGTGGGTGATGAAATCGTATTCTGTTATTTTTTTCAAATTAAAAACACAGCTCAAATAAAAATTTGTAATTTTAAATAAAATAAATTAAACAATCTTTATATTTAAGGGGAAGAGTAGTTGATGCCAAAACAAAGTTTGAAAACTATATTGCAAATAACTCAATTTGAAACGACAAAAAATATTTTAAAGAAAATAAAAATGAAAAACTGCAAAATCATTAAAAACATGAATGCCAAAAAAAAGGATCTTTAAATAAATTTTAAGACGCTCCCTTTGCTCCATTGAAATAACTTAAAAGTGCAGGATAATCGTTTCAAAACATAATACCGCAAATTACTGTTCTAATTTTCTTTTCTTTTTTTTTTTTTTTTTTGAAATATATAATACGAGGAATTTTTGTTTCAATTAAAAAGGCTATTTGTTTACTGTTTATGAAAATGTATGTACTCCCAAAGGAATTGTAAATTTTAATTAAGGAAAAAAGGTTTTTTTTTTCTCTTTGACATTGCTGTGACAATGTTTTATACGATAAATACGGTCTTTAAAAATGAAATACGTTTTTAGAAATTTGCGTTAAATATTCTCCCCCCGTTTCTCTGTTTTTTGAGCTGTGGTATTTCTTACTTTAGTTATTACTTTATTCTTTGCTACAAATATGTACTTCATTTAATCAAAAATTTCGCTTATTTTTGCAGCATTATTTCGTTTCTTTTCGAAATCCCAGTAGTTAAAAAGGTCAATGATATTATTATTTATTAATGCATTCATTTTCTGGTAAAACAAACCATATAATAACTTGGAATTGTTAAACATTCAGTCATCTGTCACTTAATACACTAACTTCGCAAATGGCAACGCGACAGTTACTAAATGACTGACGCTGTATACATGATATGACATTGTTTGCTGGCTTTTGTGCTAATTGTAAGCAACATCAAATGGGTTTGATCAATCCATAGTTAAAGAGACTGGCGCAGACTTTCGAACTAAACATTTTTCTTTAATAAAAAGTAATAACAACAAAACTTTGAGAATCAACTTAAGAACACTTAAACCTTTTTATTTGTACATAAAAACAGCTTTTTCGGAAAAGTTGTGTCCGTAAGCAAAAAAGTTAGCTTCAGTATAATTTATGGATATTTAAATAATTTTTTTTAATTGCAATTCACACACACTTACACACACACACATTTATATATATATATATATATATATATATATATATATATATATATATATATATATATATATATATATATATATATATATATATATATATATATATATATATATATATATATATATAAAAGTTTGAAAAAAAACCCTATCAGAAGAACGCGTTTGAAATGAAATTGTGCGTACATTTTAATCCACTCTAGTCCCATTAATATTTGAACTGATTTATATTTAATCTACATAGAAAATTAATTCGTGGTCGCTTGAAAGCTCTTGATAGAAATATTTTGAATATATTTAAACTGACATTTTTTTTATGGTTTTAGGGTACCAACTCTCCTTAAAGGGGTAACGCAGAGTAATTTTTCGGAGCAAGTTTTGTTCTACTAAACTTCCGGCGAAAAAGACCATATTACTGATCAACCAGTACTGCTCAACCACATTTCAATAAGCTTTTTTTTCCTAAAAAGCACGGAGGAATTTATGGTGAAAAGCACTAGAATACGTGGTGGATGAGTTTAGAGGCAATTATGAAGTGAGGGTAGTACAGTGGAGTTTCTAAACCACGGTCTAATGTTGATCGAAATGTGACTAATGTTATGAAAATTATGGGTTATTGGGAATGCGCACTATAGGTTTTTCGCATTTAGTTTTTTCATACGGACCAATTATTCACGAATTTTGTGGATTTGCATGTATTGTCCAGAACTGAATTTATGAGACTCTACCGTACCATCAATCGAGCTCAGTAAATTTTACGAAAGTAGGAAATCATCATTAGAAGTTGACTTATTTATGATTGAAAGTAAATGCAGTTAGATTTGCATTTTATAAAAGTTTTGCCTGCATAAAAGTTCGTTTTTTGTAACGTAGTATACAGTAAAATCTGATTTTGTTTCAGAAGAAAAATTCTACTTTTAAGAAAACTTCAAAGACTTATAGTACTTAATATTTTAGGCTATGTGTCATGTTGTCTACAAGCAATTACGCATTTTAATCAGTTAAATTGTAATAACTATCACAAAAACAACACAATAAACATGTAGACATTGTCTGTCTTAATAAAAGCGAAAAAATGTTTCAATTTGAGATAATCCTAGACAGTGCAAGAAGTGATTGTTACATTCATCTTCTAAATAAAAGAAATTATTCATTTCGAGTTATCAGATGTGTTCATATGAGACGGAGGGTTAAGGAGCATAATACTATAATTTAGTAGTTCAAGTCTTTTCTAATTATAATAAGTTTACTTTATTAGTTTTTCCATTTTGCTCGTCGAAGAAATTTAATTTTGAAAGCAAAGCGTTGAAACAAAATGGTATTTCTTTATTTGCAAATAAGAACATGTTATTAAAATCCATTTTCTTTCGTTTAGTTAGAATATATTTACCAAATTACTTAAATTTCTCTGAGAAGTAACACATTGGGAACCGGTAAAATACAAATGGACATTTCATAATGAAACACATTTGGCAACTGTGAGATAATATGCAAGATGGAGCAAAAAATCGTATATACACGCAAGGAGTTAAGGAAATATTATAAAGTGTAGTGTAATAGTTACAACTATGTACATAGTACAATAATGCTGAGTAATGCTAGAAACGATCAAATGGCAAAAAGAAAAGTCGTAACGATTACTGTGATTGGTCTAACACATAACAAAACAAAAATTTGCGCATTTTTTCAAAAATCAGAATAAAACAGAGAATATATATTTGTGTGTGTATGTATGCATGTTCGCTATACAAATCCAGTTTACGTCAGATCTCGACCAAATTTGGCAGGGAGGTACTTGGTCCCCCGAGAAAGAACGTAGGGGGTTTTCGAATCCTAAAAAAGAACCGAGCTGCTCGAATTTTAATTTTAAAGCTCGAAAATGGGATTGAATGGCTCTTTCTACCCCCAAATACTTATCCGATCAGTTCGATTTAGATGCCATTTGAAAGCGCACGAAAAACACCCATAGAGTTCATCAGTTTTTTCGAATTTCAAAAAAAAACTAAAATTACCAGGAAAAAATTTAAAAGCATTATTAAGCCTAATAGAATAGAAAATTTATGCCAAAAATTTATCGTTTGCGCGATTTCATTTTAAATTAGCGTGAAAACAATTTAGAAGGTTACCACTTTTTTTTCCTTCGACTGTGACTAAAAAAAAATTTCGTTTTTGTTTAGAGATAAAATTTTTCCTTTTGATTATTTTTTGGTGATTTATCTTCTTTCTTTTTTTCTTTTGGAGTTTAGTTGTATTTATGGAGGGTTGCGTTAAATTTATTCGGGAACTTTTGATTTGCCGTTACATTTCTTTGAGAATGATTATTTTGACGGGAAATTTTATGGTATTTTTTTTCTCTGGAAGCCTGATTGTTGAACATGCGTCACTTGACAAAACTTTTATTTTCGAGGTAGACCGTCCAAAGCCGGGCAATGCAGGTTGTTATTAAATAAATCCTAAACTCCTACATTAGTTATAATGCAACTGAAAGCTTATGTTGTCCCTCTTGTTCTGAACTTAAAAGCATAGTTGGCCGCATCCACCCATGCGTAGCAAGTTGAGTATTGCTGTTTTTGAGTACATAAGCTATTTATGTGCTTTTTTAGCTACTTGAATTATTAAAAACTTACACTTTTAAACTGAAGCATTTGATTTCATTGTTTGCCTGTTATGGATCAAATGTTAGTATGTTACGCATGTAAATTGTTTTTAAAATACATGTGGGGCATTTCACGTCAAATCGCCTAATGTCTTGTGCCGTCATGTCTCAGATTTTGTCCATTATTTCTCTACAAACAGATATCTATGAGAAAAGGCCAAATTATTTTTTAAAGTTTTTTTGAATAAAAATTACGCTTTAGAGAATTTTTTCAAAAAAATTCGATCTTTGATCATTTTTCAAAGTCACCGTTTTGGCATAAATTCAGAAAATCTCCCTAATTTCTTGATTTTTCAACCAATTTAGTTGAATTTGGTATTAATTTTTAAACTAATTTTTTTTCTCTTTCAGTGTGAATGGCGGAAAGTATTCTGTGAACAGTTGGGTGTTGCCACTCTTTATCTTAAGTCAGTTTTTATGTTTTTTCAATTGGTAGATTAAAAAAGGGATATCTCCAGAGTACTTACTACAATCTGCATTTTTTTTTTTTTTTTTTTTTTTGTAGCATATTTAAATCATTCCCTTGCAATGTAGAAAAAAGTAGAAGGGTGTTTTTTGTTGTTTTGAAAAAAAAAGTTTCTTTCGCAGAAAATACAAGTTTCCTATTACTTTAAATCCCTTTTAAGCTTAAAAAAAGGCCAAAAACTTTTCATAACAATTAATACTGGACTCTCAAAGGATTTGTATCAATAGTTAATCGCTAAAAAGTTGTTTACTTTTGAAAAGAATTGTGCAAAAACCTCCGTTTCAGACTTTGTGAAATAAATAAATAAACAGAAACTCTTTGGATTGAAAGTGTACTAAATACTAAAAATACCACAGGGTTTGTCCGGAAAGTAATAGGACTGAGTCGATTAAAAAACATTTATTGAGCCAATTGTTACAATTCTTTAAGAACTTTCAAAAGAAGCTCCTTCTGCGTCGATGCAGCGCTGCCAGCGCGATTTCCAAGCATTGAAGGCGTCACGGTAGGCATTCTCTGGAATAGCCTTGAGAGCTGCGGTGCATGCTGCTTGGATCCCCTCTGTCGTCTCAAAATAATTGCCTTTCATCGGCCTTTTCAGGCGAGGAAACAAAAAAAAAAGTCCGGGAGGGTGGCCACATCTGGGCTGTAGGCCGGTTGCGGAAGTGTTGGGATGCCGGCCTTGGTCAGGTAGCTGTTCACCAAATTCGCGCATACCTTGCGCATGTTCAAATGAACCACAGATTTTGGTAAATTTAACATTTGGGCAATTAAACGAATACTTAGTCGACGGTCTGAGCTGAAAACGTTGCTCACACGAGTCACATTGTCGCTGTTTGTCGAAGTCGAAGGTCTTCCATCACGGCCTTCGTCGGCCACCTCTTTCCGGCCCGCCAAAAAGGCCTGGTGCCACCGAAACACACAACTTCTTGCTAAAGCAACATCTGGGTAAGCCTGCTTGATCATATCAAACGTCTCTTTCGTAGATTTACCGAATTTCACGCAGAATTTCATCGCGTACCTCTGCTCTAACGAACGCTGCAGTTTCGGCTTGCACCACTCACAGAAACACGTCGCGCGAAAATGCCTGTTCTGACTCTCCAGGTGCTCGGAGACAACCGAATAGTCGCTCGTTCGTTAGATAGCAACGCCCTCTACAGAATTCAGTCGGCGCATGCACGCTCCGAAGTACAGTCGCGGCGGAAGAAAATCAGTCCCATTACTCTCCGGACAAACCCTCGAATTTGAAGAATAGTGTAAAAAATCTTTCTAATGGCGATATTTAGCTTGCTTTTTTGTGACAATAAAATATGGGGAAAAAAAAAGAATAATTACTATTGATAAGCTTAAATTTGTTTGGATTACGTAACACCTGACAATGATCTTCGACTCTTACAATACTCATGGAATACGCATCATTCTTATTTCGCTTTGAAAGTTAATCGACACATAGCGTTCGTCGATTATAAAATGTGAAATGAAAGGCATGCTTGTGCGGGCGGCATTTTTTTTTTTATTTTTAATTTACTATTTTCTTTGTATCAGAAGACGAAAAAGTCAGAATTTCTATCAATAAGTTTCAAAGGGATTTTTAAATATACTTCAATCAGCAAAAATAATCTTCTTCAGAGAAATCTAGAGTTGTGGAGTACTTACTGTAAGTGTGGAAGTTTTTAACAGTGTTTTTCCCCCATTCTTTAATGTTAAGAAAAAAAAGCAAATTAATTCCATTAAAAATATTTTTATACTATTCGTCAAATTATTATTCTTAATATTTAGTACACTTTCAATTAAAAATGTTTATTTTTTATTTATTTATTTATTTTTGCGTAGTCTGAAACGGAGGTTTTTGCACAACTGTTTTCAACAGTAAACAACTTTTTAGCGTTTAGCTATTGATACAAATCCTTTGAGAGTCCAGTATTAATTGTACTGAAAAGTTTTTGGCCTTTTTTAAGCTTAAAAAGGATTTGAAGCAATAGAAAAATCGTATTTTCTGCAAAACAAACTTTTTTTTATTTCAAAACAACAAAAAACACCTATTTTTTTTCTACATAGCAAGAGAAGGATTTAAATATGCTACAAAAACATTTGTTGCAGATCGTAGTAGGTACACCGGAGATATAACTTATTTAATCTCCCAACTGAAAAAACATAAAAACTGACTTCAGATAAAGCGTGGCAACATCCATCTGTTTATGGATTACTTTCTGTCGTTCACACTGAAAGAGAAAAATATTAGCTTAAAATTAACATCAAATTCAGCTTAGTTGGTTGAAAAATAAAGAAATTAGAGAGATTTTCTGGATTCATGCCAAAACGGTGACTCCGAAAAATGATCAAAAATCCAATTTTTGAAAAAAATCTCCAAAGCGTAGTATTCATTCAAAAAATATATATATAAAAAATCATTTGGGCTTTTCTCATAGATATATATTCGTAAAAAAATAATGGAAAAAAAAAAAAACGGAGACGGCGCGACCGACTATTTAATTTAGGCGATTTGACGTGGAACGATCCATTTGTTATTTGGCACTAAAAAGTTTTGTGTGAGACTTACTTTCAAAACAAAATAATTATATTTTTTGCATGAAGATTTTTCAGTTATTTTGTTCAAAATAAATTTAAATATAAAGGTATGTATAAGCAATGGTAATTTGGATGTCTGTTTCAGTGAATGTTTTTTTTTTCTTTTTTTTTATGTATGAGTGTAATAATAAAAACATATTTTGCAGTAAATAAATTTATTTTCCTCATTTCTACAATCGTAAAAAAACTGTACAACCACACATTAAATGACCACTTAAATCAACACGTCCACATTTTCTGCTGTAATTATCAGTACGATTCAATGGAACTAACTACCTTATGTCATACAAACCGATATACTGCCGTGTGCAGGTAAAGGGCAGTAACTGCATTTTTTTTTTTTTTTTGCATTTATTGTCATCTATTGTACGTTTTCTTTACTGTACAAGCTCGCTTATTTGTTTCCACTGAAAAAAAAGGCGCGAAAAAGACGTTGAATTCCAGCATTCCCCTACTGTTAGTATTGAATCCAAAACTCGTTTATTCAAATATCTCGAAAAATCTTTTTTGCAGATACTGCCGTTTACCTGCACACGGCAATATAACAAAACTATCAAGCACGTCCACACAGTGCGATTTTTTAAAAATTAACTGCCTTAATTTTTTTTATGCACTTTGCCATTTCATGTTTAATTCAGAAATAGAAAGACAGATGAGATACAGTTGGATATAAAAGACACAAACATAGAAGTAATTAAGTAATGGAGTTTGAAAAAGACAAGCGGTAAAACGGGAAACAGGAAAAACATACTCGAGTAAAAAGTAACTAGTAGTTGTTTAATGTTGCTATTGTAAAGATATACGTAACTAAAATAAATGACTGCATTACTATTACAGAATTAAAACGTTCTGACAAGTGGAAACAAAAAAAAAGAAAAAATGGTTCATTATCGTTAGGCGTCAAGTGACAGAGCGGGAAAAATACTCCGTTTTATCTTTTATTCTCACCGTTTTGAACTTGCTTGCTATGTAGTTTTATAAAAGTGCCCAACGTCATTCAAAGCGACAGAGACGTACACAGACGTATGTTTTCTTAGCGTGTATCGCAAAAAAGTGGTGCAAAGTTGGCCTGTTACAGAAAGTTACCGCCCTATAGCCAGGGCTAATGCAGAAATACATGAAATACACCGCCAGCTCCGTCATTCCAGCCGAGGACTGCAGTTTCGTGCTTATTAGCGCTGATTAGCCCGGCATAGGAAATGACTGAGCTGGAGGTGGAAAACTTCTTAAGGAAGCGAAGAATGCCAAACCATCTGGTAGCTAATATAGAATTAGCACTGACCAGACGAGTGACCAAGGCAATGGTTCGGTTCAACTCGAAGATTGAAGGCAAGGCATGGTATTTCCTGCAAGTTACCGCCCTATAGCCAGGGATAAAGCAAAAATTCATGAAATACACCCCCCAGCTCCGTCATTCCAGCCGAGGATTGCAGTTTCGTGCTTATTAGAACTCATCAGCCCGGCATAGGAAGTGACAGCATAAAATTAGTCCAGGATGCGACAATTTAATAAGCACGAAACTGCACTCTTCAGCTGGAATGACTGAGCTGGCGGTGTATTTCATGTGTTAGCTTGTTACAGTTTGGAAGTATTTGAAATCTAATACTCCTAGAAAATGCATGAAAATGGAGAGAACAATAGAGGTATCAAAATGTTATTTAAAGAAGATTAAATATGTTCCGAGCTGTGTTAGAGTGCAAAAGAAAATGTTGATGTCTTTCGCAATTTTGTCGAGTGCTTTGATAACCTTAGAAAAAAAGAACGTAAAACAAAAAGGTCATGATTTTCATTACTAAGTCTCCGATGTCCTTATGAAGTCCCCAAAGGATCGGGCGGAGGATATGATTCTGCCATGTATATGCTGTGCATGTTGTGCACGAACTGTTTGCAGACGTGACCAAATAATAATAATAATAATAAAATGTTAGTGCCACAAATGTGACAGTCGATCTTTCTCATTAAAATTGAAGTATACGTGGCATTTTTATAAAAGTTTTGAGTTAATCAACTGTGATGTAGTATGTTTTTATATTGACAACAAATAACTGTTTAATGCTTTTTAGTTGGATAGTACTTTATTTCGTTTTTCAGAGTTAACTTTACTAGGGACTCGTAATCCTAATACAGTGATGGTAAAAAAAAAATTGCATCACCCGCACCGCAAAGGAGAGGAATATCATCCCGACTGAATTCAACACACAGTCAATCATCTCGTATCCCACATGATTTGGGGATGTATTTCTGATCAAGGAGCTGGTGGGCTTCACTTTGTGCAAGGAACAGTAAACGCTCAGGTGTATTTTGGCATGGATGAGACATTGCTTTCTACTATCCGGGATCACTTTACTTCAGTTCCAAAAATCATTTTCCAGGTCAATTCTGCTCCGTGCCATAGGGCAAAACTGGTAAGTAATATTTTAAAAACCTTTATCCTGCCATTAGACTTAAATTGACATAGGGTTAAGTAATTATTTTTTCTCTAAACTTGCACGCAGGTTCAGAAATGGAAAAATGAGCATGGGGTCAGCAGTTTGCCTTGGCCCGGAAACAGCCCCCCGATCTACGTAAACAACTATCGGATTCCTGCTGTTAAATGTTTATTTCATTAGTTTTTCAGAACTTCACATACATTCATCGTTAATCGGTCGACCAAAACTTCTCACATAAACCCATTGTTGTGAAAATGCGAGAGTGATGCAATTTTTTTTACCAGCACTGTAAGTTCAATTCATCATTTATTTAACTACTGACAATCATAATAAAAACTAGAATTCTTCGATGAAATGATTTTTCTTTTATATATGTATGTATTGTTTGATGAAGATTCAAAAATTAGTGCTGATTGAATCATAAATAAGCGAGGTATTACGCCCTGAACCTAAGGTTACATTGTTTGACGAACTTACCTTATGCTTTAACAAATACTTTAAAGTGCGCTTTTTTCTGTATTACAAATATTCTAATGAAACTTTGTATAAAAAGCGTACACATTGACTAAAGACAACGGATTCATTTTCTGTTCATTGCAAACGGTAACTACTTTTTTTTTAATGCGAGTCAAAAGAATATAAAATGTACACATATGTAATTGGTAAACCAATATTAGATTGATATAAAACATTTTCTCCTTTAATTTTACGTTAATTTTGTTAATTTTAGCTAGTAAAAGAGTAGTCATTATATATATAATGACGAGTTATCGAGAAACTCACATGACGTCATCAACAATGAAACTCGCTTCACGACATGATAATTTGAAAATATTTTTTGGTAATGTTTGACATGCAGGGAAATGTTTAGTCTGACGAAGAGGAACTGGATCCGATACCTTAACTGTTTTACTGGAAAGTCTGTCATTTTAGGAGAATAAACGAAAGTGGTCAAAAATGAATGCGATATCTACTGGAGTTTAGGGTTAATCCACTGGAGTTAGTGTTAAAATTTCAACTATCAAAATATCACTAAACAGGCAACTGCTTCATTCAAATGTAGAAAATTTTCACCCTTCATACCTTGGGGGCGATTTTCTAGTTTCTAAAATAATGCTTAATACCTATCCCTTGTTGTGTCTTTGTTCATACAAGCTAAACAAATCTTGAATATATTTATGCATTTACATGCAAAATTACAATTAATATTAATTCTGAAATTTAATACCGGTAATAATACAAGTCTGAAACATTTTAAAACTAAATGATCGATTTACAAAATTTCATCTTCCGATTTCGAGTAAATTGAATTTCGAAAACCGAGTAATTAACTTTCATGCTCTTTTATGATAAAATATCATTCCAAATTGAAACTATGGGCGATTTAAGAGAAACTTCTTCGTAATTAAAGCCCAATCGAATAATTCTTTTCATTTGGTTCGTAAACAAATGCATTTCTATCGAGAAAGCACCAAAGTTCGTCCCCGTGAATGCGATTACATCGATATTCCATTAATGACCGAGATACGTGGTACTTATCTTAAATTGCAATCAATTTCTTCTTAACGATCACAAATTGCTACCGGTAGAATTTTTCCATGTTACCGGAGAAATTGCTCTTTAACGCAAATCAAGTATCCTGGGCTCGCATCATTAAGTTTCTGTAACAGATTTCAAATAAAGATATGTACGCGTATTTATTTGTGCGTAGCTATAGACATGATAGTGTACCCCAAATATCAGAAAACACTGTAAATAAGATTGAATGTTAATTACGGAGACACACAAAAAATACACTGTTGTAATTATTTTGAAAGCAACATATTGTAATTAGAAAAAGGTAGGATCTTAAGATACATAATTATGAATACGGTTTGAATTTCGTTAATGAATTTGGGCTGGCATCCATGTTTAGAGAGGTTTTTTTTTTTAATTGTATTTCATTCAATTATCAAATTTTCATCGTCTTTTTTCGTTTAATACAATATTCATTTACTTGAACATAACTTATTTCGATCAAAACTGATTTATTAAATTTGAAAAGGATCCAAAATGTGTTACTTTACTTTCGCGTTCCCCTAACTACGACACATGAGAGGGTCTTTTTTTTTTTGGCTTCATAACACTAGAAGAAACGAACAATATTAATATCTTTTCTTTCACTGTCATCTATTCACGAAGTGGCCCATATACAAATTTTGAAACTGTTAAAATCAAAGTTTTATTCGAGTTGAAGTACATGTGTTTGGAAAAGAAGTTCAATAAATATTAAATTTTTTGAACTATAAATGTTAATATTTTAATAGATAATAACAGAAATCATTTTAGGATTAGAAATTCTATGGACTAGACGTATGCAAATAAATAAAAGTTACTTTTTAGCATTAAATCATACGAAAACTCTAAAATGATAGCCTAAGTAAAATAACTACAAATCACGGTCAACTTTTTAAGTAAGTCACTCAAACTGCAATTGCATTATTTACGAAGCAGTAGCGTCAATTTGATAAAAATAAAATTGTTTCTATTTTTGAGGGAAGATCTATTAGTCTTGGGAAAACTGACCACTTTTTTTCTCACCTACTAAAGTATAAATTGCTACAAAGACTAGTTTTAGAAGGTTAGAAGATATCGAAGTAATGCGAACAAAATACAGTTAATATTTTTTTTTCGCTGCCATTAAATATAATGTAACTATGTAATTGAAATAATATTTAACTTATGACAGCGCAGATTTTTATGATAATCACTAACATAAGACTAGAAAAATGGGCATAAGTTGCTAACAAAATCAATAAATAATCATATACTATTGTTTGACTTCATGTGTTTTTTTTTTTTGATAGTATTATCTCACCACACATACAACTGAAAAAGAGATGGAAACCCATTTTCTAAAAGTTAGACTACAAAGGCGTTATTACTCCTCTTACATATTGCATCAATTTCAGAATCGGACAAAAACGCAGAGAAATCAAAAAGCAGCAGGCCAGACTTACAGCAAAGTTCTTGGAAAATATTTCTTGAAACATTTCACGTACAATGGCCTTATTCCGCTCTATTTAGAATTTATGTGCCACATATATAAAGATTTTGGCCCGTTGCCCTCGCAATGCAATAAACGTTTATATATATACGCCATGTATCTTCATGTAGCTCTTTCCTTACAATTTGTCTCAAGAAAGGAATTAGTTAAGTTCGGTTGAACTGTTGTGTTTTTTGAATTACTTTGGCCAAGGAAGAGACATTCGACGAGATTAGGAACAGATGATGCATTCCGATATAAAGTTCTTTGACTAAAAGTATGTTATGGCGACTTATGTTATTTAGAAACAAAATATATATATTCTGACAAATAAATGTATTTTTTAAAACTAATGTTTAAATGGTATATGTCCTGTTATTTCAATGGGAATAAAAGTGCTAATGATCCATTTGTTAATGCTTGTACTTAGTTCAATAACAGGTTTTAAACTGCTATCATTTTTGTTAAAATAAATAAATAAATAAATAGAAAACTGATTTTACTGAAAAGAACATGTATTTTTCAGGTATTGGATTTCTTCATGAATTCAGCGTTTGCTTTTTAGCTGATCGAAATTTTTGGGGAAAAACACATAACTTCATTATTTCTACAGGGTCGTCTCAGTCAACTCTTAAGTTGGGTTATATGCATCTTGACAACTCGAAATTATGTAACAATGCGTGGACGGAAAAAATTTCCCAACACGAGGAATTTTAGAAGTATTCCAGACTATTCGGAGTTTCATGTAACGAAGATATTACGTGTGCATTGTAACCGGCGGATAAACTCCGAATGCTTACTTTCACGAATGTACCTTTTGTTTTTTACATTATTTAAATGTTTTTTTTTTCAACCTTAGGCATATTTTCTGAAAGGGTCTTCTGTGTACATCACCGTTTCGCATTTCCAACTTCACGATGCTCTATGATTTTTAGTCATCATGATGCACCCTACCCGTCTAAGGAGTTTGGAAGCAATTCCATGAAACACCACGTATATATATATATATATATATATATATATATATATATATATATATATATATATATATATATATATATATATATATATATATATATATATATATATATATATATATATATTTGTGTATGTGGGTGGGTGTGTTTGTGCGTGCATATGAAGTGTGTACAAGAAAACATATTTTACAAAATTCTTATTTTTGGTTAAAATCAAAGTGAAACAATAAAATCCCGTTAAAGAACTTGAAATGCATGATATAATTCTTGAAGTTAGTCACAAATGCGTAAGTTTTGGTATTTTATGTTAGTCATAAATTTTCTTAAAATACTGAAATACTGTTTTCTTTGAGTTCACTTACAGTAATTAAATATATTGTCAAGCAATATGTATTTTCAAATGAATTGCGTGTCATAAATTAGCTTTATATAAAATCAGCAATTAAATTTGAAAATCCAAAATACGGTATCAAAAATTGACATTTGTCACCTCTTTGATTGTGCTGCTCAAAACCAACTCAATACGACCCAGAACGCAACCCTATTTACTGATAAACCATTTTAGTGAGATCAAAACTACTATTTCATAGCGATCGAGTTATGAAGCGTTATGAACATGAACAGAAACAACGCTGAGAGAGATGGTCTTGAAAACAGACTTTTGTTAATGTGCAAATGGCACCATTTCGGTCGGTTTCGCGACCAACGTGGCTATACGATTTATAAAGACCACATGGGAAAGATATCTGTCATCTCAGCTAGATTTCATATTCAGTAGGCAGTCATAGGGTCTCGGCCGACAGCAGCAGCTAAAGCGTGATACAATAAACCACAATCCCAGTAGATTACCGTCCAACCCCTACCAAAGTTCACTACTGTTGTTCTTGAAGTCTGTAACTGTAGAAATGAGTTGTAGAAATTCCGTATTTCTGCTAAGTCCACCAAATCAAATAGCAGTCTGCAGGATATCGTAAAAACTCCAGTGGAAATACTTTATACCCTATTTCATGAAAGCTGATTGTGTAAAAAAAATAATTAACTTGACAATTAGCGGTACTGTTGACAGCTTGGCGTCGGATTAATGCTGTATATATTACTATATTTTTGTTCATTCGAGTTGAATTAGTATGTGTTTGAACTTTCTTTAAAAATCATTCTCCGAGTTATGAGAACATTTGCGTTTAAAAAGCAAGTCAAGTTATTCCAGGTTGTTCAGAACTAACTTGCTGATCTACCGAGAGAAGACATAGGTTTTTGTTGTTTAATTTTACTTTCATATACAAATATTAATACCTACGGTTTTTTTAATATATTTTGATATTTAGTTCAGGAAATTGAACTTACTTTTGATTTTCTCGGCCCGAATAACCCCGTCTAAAGTGAAAAGCACCGCCATTTTGACTGAAGCGTTTTTTTTTTTTTTAATTTTGCGATTTCGTGCTGAATTTATATTAAGAAAAATGTATTTTAAAGCGGTGCTTCTCTCTGAAAAAAGACTTATTATTTTGTATTATTTATTATTTATTTTGGACAGCGACCAAGAATTAGACCGAAAAAACAATCGACGGACTGTATAGACTCTAATTTTAGTGCCTTTAAGATCAAAAATTGGAGGTCCATGGTTAAGAGGTGAACAGCCTGGCTGAATCTATTATATTTGGTCAAAGACTACAACGGGATGTCGAGCCAGACATGATTTCCCTTTTTTCTTCTTAATTTTGTTATTGTTTCCTTTTTGCGTAGTTGTGATAGCTACAGTAGTTTTGGCTGAAAGGCAGTAAAGTGTTTAAGAAACACAAATGAAATGGCCAACTAATTTTCGGTCAAGAAGACAAATTCACCAATTAAAAATGAAATCATGAAGAGAAAAATATCATTGACGAACCAGTAGCCCTTTATATTTCAGTTGACGTTCTGGTAAAACAAGCGTGCAGTAATGAGCAAAAATGCCGTTTAGAGTTGTGAGGAAAGTTATCGAAGTGACTTCACTTTCTTTATGTTTAGGAAAATGTATTTTCATTGCCTTTGGTAATAACTTATTTCTAATCATTGACTAAGTTGCTTTAATTACAGCTATAAAAACCAATACAGCTCTAAAAAGATGCACAAATGCATTGACATTCTTCGACTACACGCAATGCCATGTGACAACAAAACAAATCATGTTAGCGACTGAAATATGAACCCTAAACTATATCTACTAAATATCTACTCTACTTTTGAGAAAAAGACAAGATTTGACTGATATGCATTATTGCATTTTTATTTAAGGAGTTCAAATTCAAACTATTTTGACCTTATAAAGCAGTTTTAGGATGAAACCATTGTTCTTTTTCAGGCGGACATTTCTGAATCTTTTCTGACAAACACAAATTAGACTTTCAAAGACCGACAAAACAAAACATTTCCTGTAAAAAAAAATACCGCTTTTGCTCTCTCTTTCTCTGTTCTATTTCAGTTGACAATCAAGGTACATGATATGACATATGACTTTGAAAAATTATGCATTTTTACATCTTTTAACATATCTAACATGTTTTAATCACCCTTTTACTTGTAATCTCTGCCAAATCATTTTCAGATAACTTTTGCTAGCTTTGTGGTTCTTTTTTCTGTTTCCCACATTTACCTTCGTAACTCTATCAGATAAAAGACAAATGAGGAATGGATCGCAACTTCAAAGTGATCAATTACAAATGTCGTATTGCCCTTCATCCATCATTGGTTTCCCAAAACTACACTGACCTACAAAAACCTTATGATTATGATCGGAATCGGAGGAAAAAGCTGCAGCAATTTGTTACTAACTAAAGATTTTCTCTTGGATTTTTTTTAATAATGACTTGACCGCAAACTTGACAGTTTTTATGATATTAAACATGCTTTTCTTAGATGAGGTGTTCAATAAATCATTATTTTAAAAGATTGGTAAAACGTTGCATGGTAAATTTGCGATTAATTTAGAGTACTTGTTTTTTTTTTTTTTTTTTTTTTTTTCTATCAGTTTAGCTGTTATTTGTTTCTAACAAAGGGGCTCTATGAACTTGTTTCGCCAAAAAAGAAAAGAAAAAAAAATCTCTTAGAGATTATCATTAGGTCTAATGTTCAACATTAGTCTAGTGTCAAGTCTCATTTAAAACAAATTGAGACTAAATTTTTGTTTGTTTCAAAATTAGAAAATTCCAAGTTTTAGTTTCAAAGAGAGCAATTATTTTAATACTAAAACAGCCCCTTATGAAAATTTTATTCAAAAACTTTAAAAGGACATTAGTACTAAGTGCCAATGTAAGCATCTCTTGTTTTCTTACTATACATAAAATATGAGTCTTTCAACGACTGAACATAAGTTCATATGGCGAAACTATCCTTAGTTATGCTGAAATATTTGTGTGTATAGAGTATTATGTATTTTTTACTGTACTTTGTACGCACTCACGTACGCATATGCTTCAAATTATCAGAAACGTTTCAGAAAAGTAATGAACAGTTAATATGCCTAATATCTATTATGAATATATCGACAAAAAACAAGAACATTTCCTGCTGAAATTCAGTAACCTTCTTTAATTTAGCGTATAATATTTCTGCAGAATTGAAACACCTTCCTTACAAAACCAGTCATAATTCTGGAAAAAGGAACGTAAGGAAAACTTTGATATGATTTTAGTAATATCGTAGGTTCTGCCTAACTTAAAAACCCTCCTGAAAACTCCCAAAGCAAATACGACGAAATTGAGGTAGAATTTCAGCAAATACCCAATAACTTATTTGTCTGTAGTTCTTGCAAACCTGTAATAAAAAGAGACTGAATTGTGCGCACATTTATAGCTCAATCGATTTGGAAAGGCCATAATTGATCTAAAGACAAACTATCTGAAGCAGAAACTGAGTATATATTCTCACCGGTAACTAAAAAGACTTTTCACAACTAAGAGAAGACAGCATTCATGGAACTAGTAACTATTCAGGAAACATTTTGTAATTATACTTGTTTTTCTTCCAGGAAGCAAGAAGAACCCCAATGAAATCACGGAACGCTGCCCGGAAATAGTGACGCTTCAGAAATTTCTTAAAGTGTATACTTACATTCACGCTTACATACATTTTCTCTTTATATTTGTTTGTTATCAGCATATTTAATGTGCTGCTGATTTTCTTGTGTAAAAAGAAAACAAAAAAAAAAAAAAAAAACTAAAATTGATTTATGCCGAGAACATAATATTGTTTCACATATTTTTTTTATATATAAAATAGTTTGTATTGACTAAAACCAAAAAGGAATATTTTTATGATTAACTGCAGTATTCACAGAACCCATTAAAATTTTTCACTTAAGAAAATCTAAATAGATAGCGTGTTTAATTAAATTACTCCCATAAAAAACTAAATAAAGAACTAAATAGTAATTAATAGCATTATCTACCTGCTACTATGTTCTAAAATACTAAACTTATTACAAGTAATAAAAATCACTCATTAATAAAACTACGTAAATTCAAAAAAGCACAGTATTATTCAAGCACACAATTATATTAATGAAACATTGTGAAATAAAAGGTCTTTTGAAATTAGAAAAACCGTATATTTTAAGAATTAATTTCAGAACTTAATTTAAAATTGTATGGCAAATGCGTGTTTAAATAGACAAATGTCTTATTCATACCATTCAAATCATCAATTCATTTGAGAGAATGCTCGCCTTAATCGCAATTTTGTAAAGTTGTGAAAAAAAAAAAATAGCGCATTCAAACAAATTTTAAGGTAATTACTTTTCTACGCAAGAAAGCAGTTTTTCCAAGGAAACAGCGCCAACATGATTATTTTAAGAAATACATATAGAAAGAGAAATTTTCCGAAACAGAAAAAGCTGTAACAAACCTCATTATTAAATCTAGAAAAAGAAAATTTCTAATCCAAAATAACCAAATGCTTGTCTTATGGTTAATTGGATAATATATATCAATCTCTCTCTTTTTCTCTCTTTCTTTTAAGAATGTTTGATTTGCCAGTGTTTTTATTTTTTATTTTTTATTACTATTTTTTTCTGACAATCCCTCATTATAACTGAAAGAGAAATAAGTTAAATAAGTTAAGAGCAAAACCAACGATTTTGTATTAAAAAAAAGTTTACTTAGTGGAAGAAAAAAAACTCAATTTTTTTATTGAACAGAAACAGTATTCTCAAAGTTAAATGTTATTAAAAATTATATGTCTGAAACGTTAAAATTTTTGTTATCCTTAATAAAAAGATGGGTTTTTCAGTTATGAAAAAAACTTCTATATTCCAATCCAAACGATTTTGAAATTCTTTTTAAAAATGAACGCCATACTAAAACTTTGGACTAGAGTATATTTCACTGAGGATTTACGTGCGTATAAGACGTGTTTTCGCACAATTCGCGAGGGCTTTTTTTTTCAAAAAAATATTTATTATTTTCAAACAGAATATTTATTTTACAGCTAAATTTATTGTCAAAACATATTTATTTTTCAAGAAAGCATAATAACAGACTAAATTGTCTAAATCCCCAATTTTACGTGACCTTTTGTTAAAGTTAAAAACTGAAAAAAAAAATATAATCTCCGTCTCTCTCTCATAAAAAAAGTTAAAATCAATTATTGCGGCGAAAATAACTTGGATAGAAAGTACTTGTTTAATTTAAGTTCGATCCAAAACTTTATACGTAATTGAAATTGTCTTACATTTTCTGGTACATCATCCAAATCAGTGTAGCTGTTGTAGAAATTAAGTTACATTACTTTATTTTTTAGTTTATGCATTTAGAAATAATATAACAAATTTCATATGGGTATCTAAAAACTATGTAATAAGGGTTTTTTCCCCCCACAAATTCTTCGCGATGCTATGTTTCCTGAATACAATAGAGACATTTTTGGAAAAAAAAAAGGAGAAAAAAAATTCAGTGTTGTAATCATATCACTAACGGGCAATGCACAAGTTAGCAAATTTATTTCATCCCACCATTTCCGCGAGCAATAACTTTTTTCCCTATATTTCTCTCTATTTCATTAACTATATATCCGTAGCATATTTTTTAAGTAGGGAAATGTTTGGCAAAGATAGTTAAGATAGCTTTTTTCTTTTTTTTTTAATGAATAAAGCGGAAATTTTCCTTTGAAATATACGGTACATAAAGAAATAACTATATAATTCATAACAAAAACTTGACCTGAAACTTTTTTTTTTTTGGCAATAAATTTGTACCTCCAACAATGGTGGAATTTTTAACTTTTTGTTTATGGGCCAAAGTGAAAAGTAAAATATTTTTCTAATGAAATATTTTCTATTCGATTATTAAAGACACATTTGATAAAATGAATGAATTAGTGAAACGGAAATAAAACAATGAACGAATAAATAAAGATAAAAAAAAATTGTAATCTATACTAATAATATAAAGCTGAAGACTTGATTTGTTTGTTTGAACGCGCTAATTTCAAGAACTACTGGTTCGAATTAAAAAATTCGTTTTGTGTTGATAATCCATGCATGGAGAAAGACTAATCTATAATTTACATTGATATTTTATTTAGAGAAGAAGTTATTCAATATTTTAAGTGATTTTTAGCAGTTTTTAGTACTTTTTACCCCACAGACTTCGAACAATAGAGCCAGAAAAATATTTTTTGTTCTAAAATGTAGGAAATTCCATTTTAAATAAGATGACAAAAAGTTTTTGCAGATTTGTGCATTTTTCTTTTTTTTTTTTTTGAATGTTTGAAATAAACCTTTATTTTGCATTTTTTCCTGGTTTTAAATTTTTCTAAACTCACCCCATAAGTAAAAAATGGCCTCGTTTCTAAAATTTAACTACGTAATAGTAAAAACATTTCACCTTCTTCAGAAAAAAAAAAGTATTTCACAAATAGGCTTTTTTTTTTTTTACATTTTTTTAATGCGAAGCACGGCACGACTTTCAAGCATAGCCGAAAGTTTTAGCCACCTTCAATTTACGAATAGCCCTTAACATATTTGTAAAATCAGTGTTATTTTGGATCATTACAATTTAGTCTAATTTATTTAACAACTGTTGGTGAAGTTGATAGTTCCAAATACACTTTTCATACTTTCAGTAATGAATAGGGATTGCAATACCGGACCAAAAATTCAATACCAGTACTCGGTATTTTTAAAACGAGATACCGGAATACCGGTATTAATAACAGTATTTGAATTTTCTCAAAAAAATGCTTGAAAACATTTGTTTCGTTGTCATATTTCAAAATTTTCTACAAAAATTGTTGTATTTATGGAAACGTACTGTGAACAATCATAAAATTAAGAGACAAATGTCATAATAAAAAATTAATA
This sequence comes from Uloborus diversus, assembly GCF_026930045.1. Taxonomy (NCBI): domain Eukaryota; kingdom Metazoa; phylum Arthropoda; class Arachnida; order Araneae; family Uloboridae; genus Uloborus; species Uloborus diversus. Next base: position 140,880,758 of record NC_072735.1, on the reverse strand, counting down.
AGAGTAAAACAACAAAATGCATCTATTGAACTATCTGTAAGCCTGGAACTCATTTTAGTGCTTAACTCTTTTAGTTGAAAATACTTTTTCTGAATTCATGCAGGTCAGTGGTACTGTTAACAATGCGAGATACATCTCGAAATCACCCTCAAAATTAACTTTTAAATAAGGTAAAGTGAGTGATCATTGAAATAGAAAAATAAAAACATGGTGCACAAAAGCACACAAAAATGCCCCCCCCCCCATTCATCTCTCCATAGCAATCTTAATATATAAAAATCTTCTGTGCGGACGGTTGTCACCATATAACTTTTAAACGGCTAGACCGATTTTGATCAAATTTTTTGTGTGTAATTAAGTTGTGCTCGAGCATGGTGGGGATCTTTCGATGATTGGGAATCTGGCGCAGTCATCTCGTTTTTTGGCGTAAATATTTTATTTTGGTAACCCTGCTGATTTATAGTAACCCTATGTGAATAGATGTTTCGGTTAGCTTTGTTTAGATTTGCAACGAAAAATACCTCTCTCTTAGACACTAGAGCCAAACATTGACGCCAATGAAAAAAGATCGCCAGATATCCAATTATAGAAATCTTCCCAGCATGATTTAGAAGCGCGATGGAACGAATCGGACATGTTTTTTGTTAATTAATTAATTTAAACATTGGATGGTTATCTCTCCCAAATGTATAAGATTTATTTCAACCTATTGTTGAGCGAGAACTGAAATATTTAACCCGTTGCCAAAGGACAATAAGAAAGCCAGCCCTGCTTTTTGTAATGAAATTTCCTACTGTGATGTGTCAACTGAGAAGAGATAAAAAGTAGAGAGATAGAGTGAAGCCTTCATTTCTTGGAAGCAACGATTCTCGGTACCGTGATGTATTTTAAAGTAAAGTACTGAATTGTTCAAGCAAAACGTGTGTTGAACCATGTGAACGGATCGGTGCTTTAGGTTTTCCTTACCAAATGATCAGTACTTAGCAACATTTGTTTTTCGGCTCAAATCTATCTGAGTTTTGGCACCAATTTTAAGAATACTTTAAGGATTATAAACTAATCAGTACATCATTAAAGGAACATATGAGGAATTTAAAGACGAAACAAATTTTTATTTCGTCCAGATAAATTACAACAGGGTAGTTTTGTACACAAAAGATCAGTGCAGTGGAAGATCTTGATCTTTGGTGAAAAGAAATTAGGCAATATATGAAGTTTTAAAAGTTTTCGTTCAAAAGATCGGACCTCTAATCGGTCGGAGATTGCTTCGCTCACTGATCGGCTGAATTACAGTAACGTGGTGGCTTGGCGACTTAGGCTATAAACAATAGTGTTGCGTAATCATTTGTTTTCATTTTAAAGCTACTGTTAATGTAATTTATTGTATTTTTTTATTTGGCGAAATATTTCAAATAGCAAAGAATTGTTTTTCGTTTATAAAGAGTTTTTAAGCTATTTCAGTTGAAGAATGTGTTTATTTTACATAGGGAGGGGGTGGGAGGCATGTGTGATTTACCTTTATCATTTTTAACACTATATCCTTTCGATTCATGTGCAGAAGGTTGCAGCAGGATTTCCCGTTTGTTCTAGATGGGTAGTTAGTTTTTTACAATTAATATCTGAGGACGCTTTTTATCCTTTGAGTATGGCTGAAGGAACAAACCATCAAGTACGGAACAAAAAATAGTTAATAAAACAGCTGCTCAGTTGGTATTAGATAAATCAAGTTGTAGTAAATATACGCATTTTGACACTAGGCAGCTTGAAACATTTTCTTTTTACTTATTTTTTTCAACAAATCAGTTCAAACACTTGATAGTTTATTGAAATTTTTTAACTTTTCAATTTACAAAGTTTGAACAGAACAACGTCTGTCGGGTCCTCTCGTAACAATATAATTTTGCAATTTTTTCGCAGATTTTGTTTAATATGTTATTGGTTCGTGCTTTTGAAGCCAAATTTTTACATCTTTTACATCAATGGATTGACTTAAGTTTATCAGGGAAAACGAAATGTGCATTTAAAATATAAGTAGATATTTCATAAGATAAATTGAAAATTCTGGAGTTTAAACTATTTATTATTTTTAGCTAATACCGAAAATACTGTTATTTTACCTCAGTTCCGGTTCGGTACCGGTATTACAAAATTGCAAAATTGCTCAAAATACCGGTATTCGTTATACCGGTGTACCGGTATTGCAATTACTAGTAGTTAATGAATATGAAGGAAAATATAAAAACACACGATATTTTCAGTTATTTCTAATGAGTTTTAAACCTGAATGATCCCGGATATAATTATAACTATTTTCTACTTTCTGTAGAAAGGTTTTAGCCATAAAGAAATCCCTGGAGTTTTAATTATTTTACCTCATTAACCATGAGGTCATTAATATTAGTTTCTATTCAAAAACCATTGTGACATTTTCAGAGAAAGAGTAAAAGCTTCAATTCTTTTGAAAGATATAAATTAGTAACATTGTAGCTGTATTTTGTACTACATAACAAAAGAGGTAGTCGATGATGTTGTAACACGTTGATTCGATCGGTTAATTCACCTGGGGTATTTGATGCAATTTTGCGTATATACCGATAATTAAGGAACTGATAATTAAGGACGAATTTGGTCTTCTTGGAAATTTTAAGTGACATTTACAACTAAAAATGTAGTTTTATTTTCGCCAATATGTTTATTCACATTAGTATATCCAGTTAGTATAACTGTGGTTTGCATTCATTAGTTTTTTAAAAAGAACTTGTTGGATACAAATTATTACTTTCAGTAGGTTTATCAAATTGTACTGAAAATACTCTAGAAAGATATAACAGTAAATATTTAGTTTCTGTTTAAATGCAATAGTGAGCAAATGATCATTTTAGAGTAACAAGTCAGTAAAAAACTTGACACAGCAAATAAGCTAAGCTGTAGAAACGGGCAATGGAATTGCCTAATTTCCATACTAAATACAAAAACATCAGGAAAATTGCCCTATGCTCTAGTATATGATATAGACTATCATGACTGAAACCTGCTTGGCACACATATCGTAAAATAAATTTAAAATATGTTAACGAATTGGTGCTTTTTATAGCAAAAAAATGTAATAAATAAGTAATTAATAATGACCGTTTAGAAAAAACATTGCTATCACATATTTACAAGCATTACTAAAACTTCAAGTAATTATTAAAATTTTAAACAATAAATAAAATTTAAAAAAACTTCGAATAGATAAAAAAAAATAATGCAGTTAAAAATTCCTGTGAATGAGTACAAAATGCTAGACGTAACACGTAAAAAAGTGATGACTCTACGAACTTTTATAGATAAGTATTTTCGATTCAGAAAGTAGGAAACTTTTTTCGGACAAAATGCTCAATACACTAATATTCATTTATTTATTTATGCATTTTATTTATTTTTTATTCTAGAACTCTTTAAACATTGGCAGTTAAAACATTTAAGAAAAAGTAACACACAGACAGATTCTAATCCACCGGAATATTGGTTGATAATGCCTGATATTGATAACATGCCAGAACAATCACTGCACCAGGGATCGAACCCTCTTCCTGTAACCCCTATTTTATAAAGGGTCACACAACTTGATTTAGTTATAATAGTTACATTTGTCAGTGATGAATTCAGTTTAAAATACTTTTTCATCTAAAATTTTAAGTAGGTATAAACAAAAGCTACTTAAATTTAAAAAACGGTGACATTTTAAAATATCTGTACAATAAATCGTTTTGTTTTTACCAACTAAAATTATTAGTAGGTAAAAACAACAGGTTAAAACATCCGTACATTCAATCGTACAAAGTTTTCATGCAATGAATTTGCATTTTAACAGATAATATATGCTAAAATATTACAAAATATCTTAAACTGCAAATATATCCGTGTTTTGCTTTATTGCGCTAACTAGTACAACCTTATGCGGTGATCATTACAAAATACTAAAAAAATTAGTTAAGTAAAAAAAAGTTAAAGGTGCTTCATCTCTGCTTCACTTCAACGTTGCATACCTATGGGAGTTAAATTCTCACAAGTTTAAATCAAAATTTACTAAAACAAAGTGCAAAAATAAAACACGTTCACACTTTTTTCCTAAAATGTTTCAAAATGTATCTTCCTGAGTAACATATTCTGATAAAATATGCTCTTAAATGTCTCCAGCTCAAGCGAAGTTATGTTTTATTAAATCGGACATTAAATCTTAAATCGGGTGGAGCATGTCTCAATCTTTGAGATTATTATAAATTCAGTGAATTGATCTTTTAGCTTCCGGGTGTTTTACAATATTCTCATCCGAAACAGTTTCTAATGATTATTTTATAGACCGTTTTAATTCAATAATCATTTTTCCTGCACATTCATAATTAAGTTATAAAATTAAAGGTAAATCTCACATGACGTTTGAAAAATCATTTAAATTAGTCCTAATTAGATTTTTATATTACGACAGCAACTATTTTATTGTCATACAAGCAATTTATAGCTAAAATTGTTTCCTTGTTTTTTGCCTAATATCTCAGGTTTTAAATGTTTTATAAAGAATTTTGCCTTTACCACGAACTGAATTCCCGCGACCATTTTCAGACCAGCGACGCTCATCGTATTAAAGCTAGTATTTTGCGCGACATAAACCAAAACCCGAATCATCCCTGGTAGATTTTAAAAATATTCCTACTTTTCTACGTATCATAAAGTTTTGCATCTATTACCAAGCTTGAAATAAGTAGAAACGTAGTTTTTATTGAAATATTTTGAAATAAAACAAAGATGTATAAATTATTATCAGGAAAAAGTAGTAATCCTCACATGGATGATAGCCCAGTTAACTAATCGAGTAACACTGACGTAAGCATCAATGAAACCCGCGCCATTCGAGACTCCAAAGCTCGAATACGCTACCTTGCGGTGATTAATAGTACTAAAGAAAAAGGTAAACCGTTCCATTCCATGTGCTTTCTTTGGAGTAAATTACAGGCTTCAGACAGTTTATGGTGTAATGTAATTTCAGAAGAATAGAAAAGAAAGCTTCCCACAAACACGACGAAAAATTACTGTCGTTCACTAAGCGTCAAAGCAAGTTATTAGTTACACCACTTGCTAGTTTTATCTTTTTATCCGTTATTAGACAGTGGCTGCAGCGCCCTCTATAGTTTATTGGAGTTGCGAATAGCATGATAGCTTGCTAATATTTTCAGGCAATGTTTCATATGCGAGGAAATGTTTTAATTTGACAAGGCTGAACTGGATTCGGCAACTTAAACTGTTTAGGAGAATAAAGAAAAGAAAAAGCAGCTAACGCTAGTTCAGGGTAAATCAACTGGACATACGTTAAACATTCAAAGTATCAGATCATATCTTAGTCAAAATATAACTAAACAGGCAATTACTTCGTTCAAATGTATAAGTAATTTTCACCCGTCATAACTTGAAGGGCGATTTTCTAGTTTCTAAATAAATTCAATTTTTTCTTTCAACATTTAAAAGTCAGTTTAGTAACTTCCTTTTGACAATTTCCAATGTTCCAAATACAGTGGTATAATAGACGTTTATATGTTTGTTCACCAGAAGAAATATGTTAAATGTATAAGAAACCAAAAATGTCAAATAATATCTTAAGATCTACTCACTTTGCCGTGGAAAGCGTCGATGCCCCATTTTACAAGTGCTAGGGTTCTTTGTTTAGTATTTTATTTATTCATGAAATACATGGACGAGGCATGTGAGTCAAATGTTAATGAGAAAACAAACACACCAACAAAGTCATACCTTTTTGACGCATAAACTAGTTGTCCTCGTAACTCCAATATTGAAATATAAGGGTCTAAAGTGGAGTTAAAATTTTAAAAAGTCACTAGTTTTAACCAAAAAAGGACACACTGTTGCTTCGCTAATGTTGATACGAAAATTTAACCAAAAATGCTGAATTTATTTTACTGTAAGTAAGACGTTATTCCAAAACGTTCTGAGCTTGTTTATCATTGATTTTACGGCGAAAAGCGTAAGCTTTCTGCACGAACAAGAAAATTTCTGCAAGAAAAGGTCCCATTTAATCCAGCTAGTCAGAGAACTTGGCGAACAATTTTAGGTGAAAATTAAATGTAATTTTTTTTTATTCTACAGAAACTTTTACAGCTCTTAAATGTGTATTTGTCATATATTTTTTAACACTAAATCTCTGATCACACTTTGTTAACTTTGCCAGTTGACCTTTTCTTACCTTGTGTTGATCCGATTCCTTTCTGTAAAGCATTTTATCAAGCGCTTTACTACAGAACGATATAAATTAACTAATTTAGAGACATTTCAAACCAATTTATCGCTACTGTGAAAAAAACAAAAACAAATTTAGAATGGTGTTCGTTGTTCTTTTTACTGGCCATTTAAAAAATAGCAGAATATTAGGGAATAAATAAACAAAAAAATTAAAGCGAAATGACATTACTGTGTCAACAAAATGCAAAAAAAAAAAAAAGACATGCGATAATTTTAATCATGAATAGTTTCGAAAATATTGCAGTGTACGATGACATTTGTGGCGTATTATTTCTCTGTCTCTTCGTTTTTTGACAACTTTCAAAAATAAAATTAGGCAATATGTAGACATTTCTGGGTTTCATTTAGAATAGCATAGGAATGATTTGAAAAGAAAAAAAAATATACTTCATACTCGAATTCATTTTCGCGTTATTTTGGTTTTACTACAAAATTTCAAGGTGTACGAACACTTTTGAGAGTTACTGTATGTCACTTTACACAATTTTTATTCTCAAGGTATACCGGGCAAAGCCGGGCAACGCAGTTAGTTTATATAATAAACACTTTTTGGAAACGAAAAAACATATACAATGAAAACCATAACTAAATCTGTACAAAAGTTTAATTATGTTTCATATTTATTTTCGTAAAAACCATTAGCAAAATCATTTATAGAAAGCTGAGTTTCATATACTGTTTTAAGTTTTAGAAAAACGTGATCTAAAACTTTTTTTTATTATCATTAACAGTGCGTTCTAGTAAAGTTCGACTTATATACACAATGAAAAACTAATTTTTTAAAAAAAGATTTATCAATACATTTTATGAAAAATAGGATTAATCAATTTTCTGAATAACTTTCGCAACTTTAATGACCCAAAAAGCACATTTCGTAAAAGGTTAACAAAATTAACCTCAAAAATGAAACAATGTTTCAGTGCATACTTTTAACACTTGGTATGAAATAAATGTAAATGAGGCTCTTTTCGCTAAGTGATATTAGTTTTGAGGTTTTAAAGGTATGCGAAGAAGTTAATGGAAACAATAATTGTGATAAAGTTTTTTTTTTTTTAAAGTTGAAAGTAAAGTAACGTAAAAGGATGGTAAGGTGATTACTTCTTGCAATGTGGTTTTTCTTTATGAAAATTGTTTTGGCATTCTTAATATTTAGAAGAAAAGGAACAGCATAGACGAAAAATGATCTTTAAGTGACATCAGGTATACTTTATTTTCTTGAATAGTGGTAATTTTTGGAAAAATATAAATTAATTTGTTATAGCTAACCATTAAAAATAAAATGAGTAAATATACGTAAAATACTAATTTTGAAATCTTTTTGTAAGGTTGTACAAGTTTGGTAGACCCCTTCTAAAACGTGTGACCAAAAAACCTAACATATGAGGCTTTTGTCAGATTCTATTAGCGCAGTTTTATTACGCAGTTTTTACGGGATTTGTTTTCTCAAAAACTTCAAAAATGTTATTTTCAAACTGTTAGTATACATTGGTTACATATTGTAGAGATACTTTTCTGAAATGATTTTCCAGATAATCTTTTAAAATAATTCTAATTGAATAAATTGTTCTTTTAAGTTTTGGATTTTTATTGGAAACATGTTCAAACTGGGTTAAAAAAACTATATCATACATTTTTGATTATCTCTAATTTAATCACCCAAATAACAGTTAGATTCAAGTGCATTACGTAGATTGAACCATGTTGTTTGTTTTATTAAAAGTTTTATTTGACTCACTACAAAATTACAACCTCTAGCACGTATGAAGTGTATTAAAATTTCCCTTCAGAAACCAGTGTAAATTTTACGTTTTTCTAAATTAGAATTAAGTTTGGTCCAAGAAGACAGCTCTACTGTGAATCTAAATTAAATTCAATTCCGAAAAATAGATATTACAGTGCTTATTAGTCCTCCTCAATGCGTATCTCGGTATTTTAAAGGTCAACATAGAAATAAAAATATATGCTCGTTCGGTGAATTACTCGTGCATAGTGCATTTTCAAAGCTTTATTCTGGATTTTTATCATTTAACCGATTTTTGCTCTGTCCCGTCAAATTCGCGGGAGTAGCTTTTTTCTCTTATTTTTCGTGCCCGTGATATTTTCGGGCTATAGCATACAAATGTTAAGCTAAAAAAAAATTCGGAAACTTAAAAAAAAAAACACGTTTTTTTACACAACGAACTTTCTTAATATAATTTTCTTGAACAAAAAAGTGCTTTTTAACGTCTTTTTCCTGAAAATAATAAAATTGTTAAAGAGTTAACTGTCGTTATTGCATTTTGTTAGGTAGTTGGATTGCCCGTTTGTCTATTTTGCACCAACATACATTTATATCGAAAGAAGTGTTTAGTTTTCCGAAAGTGTATTGTGAAAAAAAAAAGTGAAGGATGACTTTTTTGCCAAGACTTCAACAACGAACTTTTCCTTGAACATTGTTTTGAGATGTATCATTCTTCACAAAACTTCTAACGTAAGTTATGTAATGTATGTGCATAATTTTTTTTACACAGAAATATAAATATTTTCACCTGACTTTGTTGAAAATAGAACACTCTAAGGGTTAAATTACTTTTTAATTTACCAGTGATGATCTGCAGTTGCTTTGTTTCAGTCGCATGTTTCTATACATTTGCTGTGCATATTTATTTATGACTTTAAAGAAATTTTTCAGGTTCGTTTGAAAAAGAGCAAAGCTATTGCAAGCGTGCATTTTGAAAGAAAATAAAGCGATACGGACAGCAAACTGTAATTTTTTATGCAGATCATAATTTTAGTTACACATATCGTTTAAAACATTATCAATGTTTCAAATTCTTGTAGTGATTTGTTCCAAGAGGCATTTTTTTATTGTGCATAAATTCTTTTGTGTATGTTTGAAAAAATGTTTTAGGGCATGATGAGTTAGGAAAGGTCAAGGAAGGGTTAAGCTTTTTATGATGATGCGTATTAGCAATTAGCTAATCAAGTTTGTTTGGGGTCAAAATGACCCCTCCCGTAATTCTAAAGTTAAAATAGCAAGTCATATATTTACTAAAACTAAACACTTCAGAGCTGTTTGAACAACTACCACACATTCATTCCAATAAAGTAATAAATGATGCAAACTCATTCAACTTTCATTTCGCTGTTAGGAATTTCGTTAATTTTAATGACTGGATATTTCAACAGCTCGTCTTATCTATAAAATGCATGTGTATCCTTGCATATAGAGAAATATGTTAAGCTAGTAAAATAAACAGCAATGTCTCGACAATAACAAATTAAAAGATTTAAATAAATAAACATTTTTACATTTTCAAAATAAATATTTTCGTTAAAGAGTAACGTAACCAGTATTATCCAGAAGAAACACGTGTGCTCTTTTATAAGAATCTTTTTTTTAAAGTAAAATAAGTAGTATTAATCGTAAACAACGTGTGTACCTTCTAATAAGATTTTGTTTCTTTTCTTTTTTTTTTTTTTTTTTTTTTTTTTTTTTTGACATTGATATTAACAGTATTACCTCAAAAATGTCCTAAACTTTGCAAAAAATAATTAGAAGTTTTGAGCTACCGACTACGTAGATTATTAACTTAAATTTCTTCTAGGAAGGTAAAACAGTTTTATTTGCAGTTTTATTTAATAGTTATTGATTTTCTCGCAAATCAAAACTATATTCAAGTTTCTACCTCCTGTGCATTTCAAAAGGTTAACTTAAAAAATAAAAAAATAAATGAATAAAAATAAAAAATATTGCATCTATTTAAAATGAATTTGGATTATTTATTTAAAAGAGTTTTTAATACTTGCGCAAAATACAATTGAAAAGTTTCAATGTACACATACTATATAAAGATTAGCGTTAACACGTCCTCTTGACATCGTAAAAAAGTGTATTGGTTTATTTTAGATACAAGTTGTATTTAAATTCCGTACATCTTTTCATGCATAGAAATTTGATTCATGTATGCATTACGTAACATTTTACACACCTAAAGTAAGTGTCACATCTCGTAGTACGGAAATACCGTTTAATGCAAAGATTAAACTGTTTTAAGTAGTTATCATCAAAAAGAAATATCAGTATCAAAATTGTTATTAACGTAGACACGAGATTTTTTTTAATGTTTTGTGCGTGAGAAATTTTCTGAATTTAATACCAAGATGCATAACTAATGAGTTTATTTCTTCTTCTATTTTAAATGCGAAAAGCTAACTAAGATAATATAATAAAATCATAGCATGCATTTTTAAAATACTGCGAAATAAATTGTCTTTAATAAGAAACCGAAAAGTTTTCAAAACAGATACAAATATAAAGCTGAAAAACAAAATGAGATATGGCGAGTAGGTGTTTGTGATAATAAATATTTGCGTTTAAACATTTCACACATGAAAACGATATAACTTAGGTATTCTCGCAAATTTGAAATGTTGCTGATCCTATCCTTCCAGAACTCGCGTCAAACTCTCAAGAAGTGCTTTAAACGCTTTATCAGTTTAAAAAAAAAATCTATTTATAAACAAGTTAACAAAAGAAAAATACAAGATGGAAATATTTGATAAAGCAAAGAAAAATAAGAAGTTTTTTTTTTTTTGTTCTAGGATATGAGTCTTTGATGATCTACAAAGTGGTGATATGTTTACGAAACATTTAGTTAATACTCTTAAATAGGGGTGCTTTTTAAGTAAGGTCCGTTTTGAAATAAAAAAAAAAAGAATGAGCACATATAAAGCAAAGATAACTTTTTTACACAAAAATCCACCACCCTTACGCTATTTTTTGACAATGCTCGCGTGATTTTCCAAGCAGTTGTCATAGCGTGGTACAAGTTTTTGTATACCGATTCGTACAAAATTTCTGCCTGTGTAATCAACTATGAGGACTCTTACAGGGCTTTTTCTGGGACGTTTTTTAACATCCTCTGGTCTGGTCTGCCCCTCCCCCCCTTCGTCGCAGAAACTTTCATCTGTTTCGGCATCTAAAGTCTTTCCTAGGTAGTCTGTGGCACAACAGCAATAATAAACTAAGAGAGTATGTTACCCCATGGTTGTCTACACAGGCAGCAATTTTCTACAAATAGGAATTAGGTTTTTTTTTCGTTTTTTTTTTTTTTTTGTTCTATCCCCTCTGTACTCGCTTTTTTATATTTCAAAATAGACCTTACATTAAAAACATCCCTCGTAGTTTAAATTTCAAAAATATGCAAAAACTAACTTATACTTCAAAATCATAACAGCTTTGTCCTTTTAGCATGCGATTTTTCGTCCGTACTTTAAAAATGAGTCCACGAATTTCTGATACATTTGTGGCGTTAGTAATGTCTTCTAACTATATATCATGTTAGTAGGAAGCTATCTAGATTTAAGTGCAGCAACATCACTAAATTAATCCATGTGAATTTACCTGCAAAACTTGCCGCCAAAATATTCACCTATGTATTGAATATCACAACTAGTGACGTCTAGGGAATCTGTTTCAAATTTGTGGGAAATTGTACATACCTCAGTGCTACTGGACGGAATACGAGACAGATTTCGCGAGTTTACTTGATCTTGTTGTGAAAAGGAAAACTATTATTTCAATACTTAAGATCCAACATAGTTAACTCATCAAATTGTGAATATACTCACATTGAAATTTAGAAATGTTACCACGGTAAGTTACTTAATGACTTTGTATAAACCTACCTATCCAAATATTGCACTTGTTTTAATTGCACGCCACTGCGAGTATTTTCGGGACGTTCGTATTAAAGTAATATATAAATACCAGAGTTAAAAAATATCATCATATTTTCGAAAATATCTAAAATATCCGATATTTTGATGTATATCCGATATTTTCAATTAGTGCAAACTTAAGTAATTAAATAATAACTGCTTCCTCAAATCAATGATGTTAAGATTCTTACGTTATTATTATAATGCATAAACTTTAAAATAATTGTTTTATTCATTATTTATATTAATAAATATACATTTTATATAAAAATTTACGTACTTAAGAATGGTATTTAAATATAAATGATATTTACAATCATTTTTAAAATGGGATAGTTTAATCTATTAGTAATAAAATATAACGTAATTGATACATTTCTATTCATTTTAATTGAATTATTTAAGCACTAGCAGGCTTCATTCATTTTTCTTTGGTTAACTTTTTTTACGAGTTTTATATTTTTCAGAAAAAAAAATATGCATTAGTCAGAAGCAGAACACATCGGTTAGACATTTTCCTTTTTTTTTTTTTTTTTTTGAACAACTTTTTACTCTCAGTTAGGCATTTTTAATTGAAATTGTTACATTACTAATAATTTTATGAATATAAAATAAAGAAGGAATATTATAATAACATTATATAAATTATTTAATATGCTATATAAATATAATATATATTTCTTTTGGTTATTTTTAATAATTAAAGAATAATATTAATATGATTACAACATGCAATTTTTATATTGCACATTTCATGCTTCGAAAAAATTAATATCAAAATATCATGTTATTTTCAAAATCAAATATCGGATATATATCGTGATATACATTCGATATATCATAATATATATCGACTGATACATATCAGCGACCCCAGCTAAATACAGCCTTATTACTAGTTAAGTTTTGCGAGTTTGTTTCGTAAATGTCGAGGAAATATATGTAAAGTTAAACCCCAAATTTACGTTTATCAAGAGACTTGGTTAAATAACGTAAAATGCGGGAAAACGTAAAATACGGAAAACGCAAAATACTGCAAATACAAATTAAAAAAAGGTAAATACCTACATTTTACCTTTGCTACATTTACCTGCATTTGAAAATTTTCAAAAGTGAGTGAGGGACGAATTTAGCATTTTTATGTCTTTTCTGAACATAGCAAAAGGTTTTAAACTTTACAAAATTGTGTGCTCAAACAATGAGAAGAACGAATAAGTCTCCATGATGACGGGTACGGGGGATCTCTGGTGTGGAATTATACGAACAATGAGTATCAAGTTTGTGCTAATGAGTATTGATTACTTTATTATTTTTTTTTTACTTTTCAGGGAAAACGTAAAATGCAGGAAATTACATAAATAATAAACTTATAAACCGGTATTAATTAACAGTGTTTGTATACGAGAAAAAAGCGAGGTTATGAAAAAAAAATGTGGAGTGTGGCAATAAAACTGATTTGGGGGACGTACAATCGAGATTTCAGTGTGTGGCAAAGTACCGCAATACATTCTGTAAGATCTAGCGAGTTTACTTCAAATTTGCGTGAAAACACTTATATACATGAATCTATACACTTATATACATAGTCTGATATCTGCGTTTACAGACTTTATACTAAAGAATTTCAAATAGTTAAGTCCCGCAAGTATGTTTTGGGTATTTCTCGTGAAAGTTATTGACATCAATGTACGCAATATAAGGTTTAATTAGATAACTTCATATTTGCATCAAAGTGAAGTGTTACTTGTAGTGTAGGTAACCCTCCAGTGCTACTGAGGAAGACTAGAGAAATTTGTGCACAATTTTAACTATTTTTAAGTGTATGAAAATGTTGGGAACTTAGTTGTGTGAAAACCGCACACAACCCATAAGTAATTGCGAGTTTTACTTTTTTTTTGAGGAAACATGCTTGTTCGAGTATAACAATATTTTTACACGAAACACTTGCAAAATTTAGCTTTAGCGGAGTTGAAAAAATCATTTTTAATACTTATGATACGTAAAACATTGATTTTAATTTGTGACTTTAGTTATTCGAGAAATTCATTTTTCCAGGTATTTTTTTAAAATATTTTTGATGAAAAAAAAATATAAAAAGAATTTAGATCTAAAACTCTTTGCAGAACAGCTAACAGAAAATGTTTGCTAAGCTATTTTAAAGGTGACACTTCGGCAGGGATTTTTGTGGCCTTAAGATAAAATTCTTTAGGTCTTATCTATTTCCTGAACCTACAATTCCGTAGGGGACGCTTATGGCTTTCCTCATTTCAACAACATATACATAAGCATATTAAGGTGCATTGAGCGTTATAAATTATATCAAAAAAAAAAAATGTTCAATGTCATCGGACACTGATCTCTTTTTAATAACTTCTGAGATAAAATTCCTTAGTTACCATCGTCTTTTCTGCTGAATCGACAATTCCAAAGTGGGACGTTTCTTTTTTTCTCATTTCTTCAATACATGCATAAGCTCTTTTATCAAGACACACTGAACGTTGTTAATTACATGGAAAAGAATGTTCAATGCAATAGGACACCTTCACTTTTTTTCGGTAACAGCAGAAAAACTCGACATCTGTGAATTCTTTAAATTAACTGTTTTCGAGCTGATAAGTGAAAAACAAAAACTTTTTTTTTTCAAAACGAGAGCATTTTTTTCTATTATTAACGCTACTCAATGTTGCACAGTTTTTCATATCATCAGCTATTAGGTTGCACTTATATATCACACAGTTTATGATATGCACATTAACGATTAAAAATTATATTTACAAATGAAAAAACTTCAATTTTTATGCAAACAAATGATTACGTTAAGATGACACACAAAATACTAAGTTGACGGAAGCACAAAATCAGCACTGATGATAAACGTCTGAAAATTATTAGGAAAATCACAATGTCGTTGTGTATGAAAGTTAAGCTTTTTTTATTAACAGTTATTAACCTAATTTTTATAAAACTAAAACCACGCTCTGAGCGTAATTTTTACCCCTTTAACTGTTAAATATGAACTTAAGAGTGAAATACTACATTTTAAAAAGTGGATTTTAGTATTTTAGTAATAAAAATATGCAATATGTATGTAAGCGATAAAAAAAACGACTTTAAATTCATAATTATATGACATTTCCAATGACACTACATTTTCAATGGTACATTATGAAATAAATGAACACCAAATTTTTATTTAATTACTGACCTGATATTTCTTGGACCGCTGCGAAGACGGCAGAAAATGAGTAAATTCCAAGCACGGCCACAATTAATCGAAATCGCTTTTCAAGCCACATTTTCCGCAATTATTTTCCTCCGTGAAAAAATTCCAAATCCACGAAAAAATTAGTATTTCATGTTCCGGTAATTTCTCCCGCTTCAATTACCTTTTCGCACCGGAAAACTTTGATAAATCCATTTCGGAAAAAATAAACCGAAGTCACAAATCACATTCAAACTAAATCCGTAAATTGAACATCACTTAGATCCGAATATTATTACAGTTCCTTTCTGAATCAATCCGAGCAGAGAACAGTTTTCCACGTTCCAATTTCGAACACTCAGAGGAGCGAGAAAGAGAGAGAGCACACTATATAAATTTTTCCGTACACATACACACACCACAAGAAACTGATCGCTGCAGTCGCACCAAGAAGCGCTCAAGCAGTCGGCCGGAGCTGTTAGCGCTGCCGCGTTCGTCCACATATGACCCCGGCGTCAGATTCGCTCTTTCGCCGCGGCGCTGCTATGCCCGCGCCCGCAACTATTATGGAACCATTCAGGTTGATTCTTTTGGCGCTTTATCGACTTTTTCGCGCCAACAAAGTATAAGTTTGAAGACCATTCACTTAATCATTTTTTTCACGGGCCCTTTCGCATGAAAGTTTTAAATATTTTTTGTTTTGTTTATAATTTTTTATCTTTATGTATTTAAAAAATATACTCAAAGAAATTGCGAAAGGAAATAGTGTGGACGACCTGCGTCCAGGAGATCCAATAGCACCTACAGCTTTGAAATTTGGTATAAAATTACTTCGAGCCCCGGGGGTTTGCAACTAGGTTTTTTTATTTTTTATTTTGAATTAGTTTTTTATTATTAATTTTTAAACTAAAATTTCGCGTAAATTGTCGAATTAAAAAGATGAAATATTTTCCACACCCATTAACATTCTATATCGCTCGAAATCGTTTTTTTTTTTTTTTTTTGCATCAAACAAAACTTGTTTCAACTTTCTGAATTCGCAACTCCAGAGCTCGAATACGCTAACTTGCGGTGTTTAACTATACTAAAGAAAAATGTAAAACATTCCATTCCACGTGTTTTCTTTGGGGTAAATTAGGCTTCAGACAGTTTATGGTGCAATGTAATTTCAGAATCCTACAAACACAATGAAAAATTACTGTCATTCACTAAACATCAAAGCAAGCTATAAGTTACGGCATTTCTTTGTTTTACCTTGTTCATCTGCCATTAGACAGTGGCTGCAGCGCCCCCTATAGTTTATTGGAGTGATGAATTATCTAGAGCAGCACATATAGAGGTTTCTATTTTAAAGAAAAATCCTAGACTAAACTCAAGACCTTAGCTAAAGAGCAAAATATATTACTGGACCACGAATTTAAAAGCAACTTTTCAAACGTACAAACATGCCGTTTTGCAGTGTCCCTTGCACCTATAGCTCTGGATTTTGTAGAAGTTAGTTTAAGTTTTTCTTTTTTTTTTTTTTTTCAAACAAAACTCATAACGCGTTTTTAATCTGATAACAAAGCAAGCTTCGGGTGTTGGCGAGCGTCAACTAGCAGTGGGCGGATCCCCCTAATGAATTACAAGTAAACATAGGTAACTTTTCGTCATAAGTGTGAAAACTATACAAAATATAAATTGATTAAGGGGAATTAAAAGGTATTATGCGGAAATAAAGAGTAAAAATAAATATTTTTAACCAATCCACTTTATCAGATTAGAATAAAGCAGAACTACAACTGCGACAGCTAATGTGGAGAAGTTAGAAATATTTTTTTTTAATTTTTTTTTTGCCATAAATATAGCTGTGCTTCCCTGCTCGTCCCTACATCATGCAAGAAAAACAAGATGAGGCGAGAAAAAATTAATAACATAAAGAAATGAAACTCAGAAGTTAGTTCAAACAAACCTTTCTACTTTTCCGTATACTTATGTCAATTTCCTGAAATTAATTATACATCCTTCTAATTATTTGGATGGGATTCAAAAAGTCTTAAACATGAGTTTAAACAATTAAAAAACTTTCTTAAACGTAAAAATTTGCTAAAGTTTTCCGCAATGTAAAGCTTTGAGCCTGAATCGTTTGAAAATGATAGTCTTAAGATTTAAAAAAAAAAAAAAAAAACTTTACCAAATCTACCACCAAATCCGTTTTTCTACCAAACCTACGGAAAAAGATTATGTTCATTGAATTTGTTGAAAACTCCGTGTTTTAGGTTAGGATTTATCTGTGCGGGAATTTTCTATCAGAATTTATTGTAAAATTTTATTTTAGCTGTTAAAAAACTGCATAAAAAAACATATATTTTTTGTGCTCATAATCAAGGTCTAAAATTCGTTCAATACGGTTTGTTCAAAATAAACTTGTGTTCAATTTGAGGTTCGCGTATCCTTTTATTTCCCCGTAGTAAGAGGCAATTGACCCATAGACCTCCTTAAATGATAAGGATGAACTCACCTACAAAACACCTTTGAGAATTTTACCTCACCTTAGAAAAAAAAAAGTTTATTTTCTGATTATAAGGAAACAACACAAATGTGAATCAGAATCTTACCCCGAATTAGTAATAAAGATTGTATATATTTATGAAATTTGTATCAGAATTACGCAAAACAGAATTAGTCATTTAAAAACTCCCACGGGTGGATTGATCCTTTGACCGTGTAGTTAGCAGGGAATTTCTTGCAAACTGACTGAGCTAATAGGGTTTTTAGGACATTATCTCGGCATGCTATAGAGTAAAACAATGAGCAATGCAGCGAAATAAATGAAATTGATGTCTGTATTTTTCTAAAATATTGTTTAAAAGTTTCACTCCGCTGTACGATATTAAAATGAATGCTTTGTTTAAGGACTTTAACAACAACACAACTGAGATTCGGAATTCTGCAATTAGTTTAGATTATGTACCCATGAAAATGTGGATCAAAATTCTGCTGCAAGTCAAGTATTAAAACGATCGTCGACCAATGAGGATTCGAATTCACAATTTTTGCATTTTTAACATGACATTCAAACCAATGGGACATGATTTTGGGAGGAGCAATGGATAATAAAAATAATATTTTCGACAAACGTATCGAAATGTGAACTGTCTGTGCATTTTTTGCCAAAATATATTCCATAATAGTCATTCCTCATTTAGATCAGCAAAATTTTAAAACCTGCTTAATTAATATTTCAAGCTAAATTCTCCTAAATATGACATTCTTTTTGACTTTGGATGGTGTTCTGAAGTTATAGACATGGTAGATATTTTAAGGCAACGACAGATGCGAGCAGACATTAATCTGGGTATTTTGTTGCCTGTTAGAAACCATTTTACTTTCATATACATTGAAAATGAGACTGTGCTTTCTTGTAAGGCTAAAAAAAAGTTTATACAATTGCAGCCTTAAATATAAGCAACACACAAAGTTGCGTATATTTTAAACAAAATTCCATTTTAATTGTCTGATTACACAGTCATTGCTTTTTGGTTGCCATCTAAAACAGAAATTTCCCTTTAAATCAAGTTCGAAAACTAATTTCAGTACCAGTGACCACTTGTGATCTGACGTGGCATAAAATCGAATCGATAATAGTTCAAACCAAACAACTGCAAAAAATGTCCTGAAACTAATAATGAAAGTTCAAAATTTTATCTCGTAAATTAATTTAAAAGCATACTCCTCTGGAGTACACATGTAACATATTTTAAACCAGAACTTTTCACAAGCTTTTCGAAAGAAAAAAATATAGATTGCGCTATTAAACGGTAATTATCGGAACATAATTAACGTTTTCCGAAACTTCAGAGTAGTACTCGATTTCGAAAAACCAATGAAAATTACTTTAATTGCCCGTTCCTTTTAAAGAGAAAACAAAAAAAAATAGTGCAATTATGAAACGAAAATGTTTGCTTTTCGTTTAACTCCGCCTACATTCTTTTTAAATTTAAATTAACTATACATTACTAGCGATCGTGTAACAACAGGTTTATTAGTAATGAGTGCTTTGTTATGTATGTCTTATAAAATATAAATGTAATTAAATTTTTATTAGGGAGATAGACAAAATTATGAGTAGGTAGAGTAACTTTAATAATACGCATTTTTAATTTCAAGCAGTAATAAAATTTAATAGTTCAAAATAGAATGACATGGCTATGATAACCGATAAACATTGATAAAGAGAACCCGTTGCAAATACACACGTCATTTTTAGAGCAAATTTTGAATTGTAAAATATGCATTGAGCACTTGAACTGGATTAATACTTTTACTGCGAATTGTTTTTCTTTAATCCAGAAAATCGCCCCGTCAAGGTATGATGGGTAAAAACATCTTCTACATTTGAACGAAGCTATTGCCTGTTTGCTGATATTTTGATAATTGTAATTTTAATTTCAACTCCAGTGGATTAAACTTAAAACTCCAGTAGACAGCGTTTGTTGCGGACCATTTTTTTTGTTTCTTCATTCTCCTTAAGTAAAGAAGTGTGAACAATTAACTTTTTGAACAGTGAAGACAGTTCTGGTTATTAAGGCTTCTCTCAATTTAAATCATTGTATCAACTGCTGAAAAAAATATATTAAAATTTTTAAAACATTTTTTTAACCCTATTATAAATATTTTTATCCTTTTCATGTTAAAAGCATTTCAATGGTCAGTTTCTGTTCATTCTCAAGTTCTGAAACTCCGATTTTACGTTTCTAAAGAGACTGGGTTTTTAAAAATAGGTAAAATACGTAACAAATCAAATAAAGAAAAAAACAAAAAGTAGTAAAGATGACTCTTTCAAAAGGTGTGTATTTTTTTCACAACAGCGTTTTTATTTGATATTATTTTAGATCATTTTTAACACATTTAGTTGCAAAAGCGGGAGTTTAGGCTGAGAACCGTCCGTAATAATGGATAGCTTTTTAGTCATTTAGCTCAAAGTAAATGCAGCATCTTACAGGATTTAACGCGGGAGTTTAGGCTGAGAACCGTCCTTAATAATGAATAGCTTTTTAGTCATTTAGCTCAAAGTAAATGCAGCATTTTACAGGATTTAAAGCGGGAGTTTAGGCTGAGAACCATCCGTAATTATGGATAGCTTTTCAGTCATTTAGCTCAAAGTAATTGCAGCATCTTACAGGATTTAAATGCTTCGCATTTCTTTACTGGTTTTTAATAGAAAGAAAATAGTATTTCACTATTTGTAAGCTCTTTAATGCTATTATTGAAAGAAGCGATGGGCTACGCTTCCGTTTCTTCTTGTTTATCTTCATTGGCGAACGATAAGTCCTGTAGTTTTCTGTTTTTATAGTTTTATAGTTGAACTTTCAAAATCGTGGATTTCGTCCAAAAAGCGCAAATGAAACATATTGCCTCTTTTATATCAGCTTTTCTTTCTTTTTTTTCTTACTTTCCATGGAAAACGTAAAATGCGAGAAGTCAATCTTACTATCCGCGTTAAGTTAACTTTATTACTATACGGAAAAAACAAGACCTGATTTAAAAAAAAAACTTTAAAACTTTAAATGCCAAAAAAGCGTAGATTCGGGGTACACTTTTTAATGGTTAAATCGTACACTATTATCATAAAGCATGTTAAAGACATCAAAAGGTAATTTTAACTGCTGTAAGGTATTCGCTCTAGAGCGTTTTTTTAAAATTATTTTTAAAATATATTGCAGGACATAGGGGAAACCCGGGCAACGTGAATACCTTAAGCTTTTCTTGATTATTGTCGTTTAGTTATTACTTTGGAAATTGAAACAACTGTGTATAATTATTCTTCATTTAATAAACTTACGTAATGCAGTAATAGTTGTCCTTAATATTAATTACACTATTAGATAAGGCCAGTTTTCAACAATGGCATGAATATCCACTTTGCCCAACACCCCGGGTAAAGTGGATTCGGTACCAGGGCAAAGCGAACACCAACATTATTTGCCATAAAACTGAACATTAAAATTAAAATAACCATCAAAAAGTAAAGAAACATATCCAAAAAACATTTTTTTTGCTACAATGCTAATTATTGTAGCTATTACAAACAAAGAAATTGAATTTAAAAATAAAATAAACGTCTAAAATTAAAGGAGCATATTAAAAAAAAACATTTTTTTGCTACAATGCTAATTATTGTAGTTATTACAAACAAAGAAATATAACTTATAAAGAAAACAAGCATCGAAAATTAAAGGCTCATATTAAAAAAAAAAAATTTTTAACAATACTAATTATTATAACAAACAGAGAAATTAAACTAAAAAAAGTCAATATCCAAAATTTAGGAGCATATTAAAAAAAAAAAAAAACATTTTTTTGCTACAATACTAATTACTGCAGTTATCACAATGAAAATCATTACTATTTTCGAATGCTGAACACTTTTTATGACACCACTGAGTACAAATACACATTGTATCCGTTGGCCGATCATCTTCTTCAATGAACATTTCCTCACAGAAAATGCACCTTACATCATCAAATTTCTTTACTCCCTTCTTCTTATCATTCTCTTATGCAGTCCTATGTTTTGTGCCAGAGGTCTTTTTGGTAGTTGTCTTTTTAAAAGTCTTTTGAGAAGCTTTAGTCGAAACATCATCTAGTTACTTCATGATAGTCTTTTTTGATTTTTCAAATTTTTGTTTCTGATTGTCCTTTACCAGAGTACTTGCCAGGAGTGTAGAACTCTGTAGCTTTAGCTTACGTGTTGTTATTGCTTTAGCAGGCTGAGAAATAGGCCGTAAAACTGAAGGACTGTAGTAGTTCTTAGCACACTTGACACCCTCAGAGACCACCCGCACCTACCAATTACTTGGTTTATCGGTTTTAAATGCTCAGATAAATCTGAGCAAGTGGGTCTCTGAGGAACTTTATTTAATTACATAAAAATACAGGAAAAATACATTGTTATCTGTTACAATTTTGATTTTCTTTTGATTTGCTTTTGACAAAAATTTTGGTAATTTAACATTATTATATGTAATAAAGTAGACAAAACCAATGCATAAAAGCTTACAATGATAAATTAAACATAAACCACATTAGAGAGTTGTTGCGTTACAGATGATAACGTGTTAAAGTGTAGAAAAAACTCTGAATTTAAACGGTATTAACTATTGAAGAAAGAAAAAATATGTGTATTAATCAACGCCTTGAAACATGAAGCCTTCATTAGACAATAGACTGAAAATTGTGTTAAGTTTGATGCGGGTATGATGTTGTGAACAGGCAATTAATATGTTTTTATTGAGTGAAAGACTATGATTACGTCTGATATGCAAATGCGATGTTAGTGGACAGAAAAAAATGTAATGTTCCGGAGAACCTAATTCGCCGCAAGAGCAATTAGCAGAATCAGAAAGGTTAAATCTGTGAAGATATTGTGGGAATGGTCCATGGCCAGAAAAGAAAATTGTCTCAAACCTACTAGTTCTTAGCACATCCAGGTTTGGGTGAAGCGGAGGGAACATCATTGCCTTGGACATATTCTGTTGTTTCAGGTCCCATGGGAGTATAAGGACGGTCTGCAATGGTAGCATTGTCTTGAGATCTTAAAACTGAAGAACGTCCAGGTTCGGATGAAGTTACTTGTTATGACCGGGCATAGTGAATATGGTATCCACTTTGCCCAGTCCGCTTTGCCCTTCAGGTACATTTTTCAGGTTACTAAAGATTACTAAAAATTCAGAGCATCTAAACTAGTCATCTACGGATAGTTGAAAGCTACATAATCGTACATCAAATCCTAGTCATTACTAAGAACATGTCATAAATTGTATTAAAGTTATAGATGAAACACTAAACTCTGTAAACTAATATTGTTTTCCCCAAAACATACTTTGTTCGGTCACTGGCGTCGCGTGACGCGAACTCGTCCCGACGTGTATGCCGCTCACGGAGCGGCAACAGGCGACCGTTGCTATGACAACACGGCTGCCGGCCAACTAATTATTTGGGAGTTATAGGCAAAATTCGCTTTGCCCGGGGTATCCACTTTAGCCGGGTTTCCCCTACTATATTTGTGTAAAGAACGAAGTATCAAAACAAGCCTTTTCTGACCAAAACATTGAGACTTCGTAATTCTAATCAATACGCTACATAACATGGACACACTTCTGTTGAAGTACAGAACAAACCTAAACACAATGAGTCTATCGAATGTTCATCATCATCTGATTCGGACATTGTGAACATATTGTGGTTTGAATGAAACTTAGATTACACTATTTAAAAAAAAAAGTGTCTTTATCCACTAGAAAAGCTGTAAAACACATGTTATGCATTGGAAGAAGTTCGACTTTCGGGGATTTGAAACACCGATTTTTTTTTTTTTTTTTTTTTTTTACCAAACTCGGATCGGGCATTCCAAAGTATCCGCTTGACATGAGTTCGGGCGTCACATACAAGAAGTAAAAACATAATGTTGTTAATGCTTATTAGCGTTTTGACACAACTACTTCATTTTGCTGTTAATTCATTACTAAAAATAAATTTATTCCAACAAATGTATTCAATACCCAAGATTTACCTTCAACTCACGCGTCACTTGATCTACCAGTTTGCTGACATTCTTACCTTTAATGAGATTACATCCGCCACCAGCTCGGTTATTCACTAGACCAGACTGGTGCGTTCTAATAAGAACGAAACAGTAGTATCTGAATGTTATAACTGGGTTGTCTGGTACATTGCATGTAGTTATGTCTTGGCTTCGGGATGGTAACTTACTGCTGAATTTATTTTTATTTCTCGTATATCTTTCTGTCTATCTTTCTGCTAACATTAGATTCACTTCTAAAGCACTCAGTAAACTTTTGTAATGAACGTACTTATTGAAAAACACACTACAGATGCATATCACTTATTCCTACCAATTAATATTATTTCCGTATTTGTTACAATGAAAATATTTATAGTCAAAGAGGTAAAAATAAGCTCCTGATTCAGCAAAATATGTTCCCTCCTTAAGGGATGTACTCAAACAAGATTGCATTTCTTTGAAGTTATCTCATTCTTTATTAGCCAAAGATGCATTTTCCAGAATCGTTTCTTTAATTTCGAAATGAATTCATTGAGTTGAAAATAAAGACGAGCCTAAGTTGATCTAAATGGAAATCTTGGTTATTCATGTTAGAACAAACACAAACCCTCGAGCTAGAATGCGGAGACCAATCATAAAGAGGGGGTAAAAAAGATTGCGGTTAAAATGGCAAACCAGAAAAAGAATGACTACATAATCAAACTAATTTCGTTTTCTTGAAATGAATTTCTGTTCCTTAATGAGCAACTTTTGTGTTCTTAACGAGAGATATTTCACTCTCTAAACTTGCTCTTTTTTGTTTCCAACTTTGAATGGGAGTTATTTGAATGTTTCTGCATAATTGAAACGATATTCTTCTGTTGACAATGAAAATACGCAAAGAAGGCGAATGGTGAATAAATCGCATATCTATGTTACTTGTTAAAATTTGTAACAAACATTATTTAAATAAGTATTTCAAAAATTCAGTTATGTGTGGATATTTTTTGTGTGTGTTCATGATAAATATGTGACTTTATCTGGAGATAAATAAATGGTGAAACTTTTTGACACAATTTGCCTTTATTTCTAAACTTTTGTATTTTTATAGCAAATACTGCATTTAACGCGTAATCCCACCTCGTACTTTTCATTTTAATTATACGTTATTACTCAACTCTGTGTGGTGTGCGAATGCGTGGTAATGTCCTGATGAGTTGAATCAACTAAAAAGTTGATTCAACGAGTCGGGATGATAATGGTAGCGGCACATGTGCCTGGTGTGTATCAAAAAGCATTATGGAAATAAATATTTTTAAAAATATGTTCTGTGTGGTGTCTTATTTGGCATTAAATGGGGGACACTCTGTTTTATTTATTTCTGCTTCTATTATTTAGTATATTTCCAGTCTCTAAGAGTTGACGATAAATGTGTGACTTTATCCAGAAATAAATAAAGGATAAAACTTTTTGACACAATTAGCATTTATTTCTGTTTTTTTTTTTTTTTTTTGTATACTTAAGCAAATACTGATTTCACGAAAACCTACCTCGTTTGTTTCATTTTAATTGTACGTTATTACTCAATTCAGTGTGTAGAGCAAATGCTTAGTAATAACCCAGTCAGATGACTTAACTTAAACGTTGATTCAACGATTTGGGATGAGAATGGTAGTGGCACATATGCCTGGCGTGTCTGAAAAGTTTACAGTCGTTAAAAGGATGCCGATTGATTTCTTTACTTTTCTACCTGGTTACCCATCCTAACAAATGTTCGTTCGAAAGTTTATTCAACTATTTTGCCTCGTTTGAAGGAGGCCTGTGTGGCAGGATTACTTTCAACCCCAGCATAATTGCTCATTTAAAAACGTTTTCGTAACTTTTTTTTATTTATTTTGGAACAATGAAAATCGACTTCATAATATATATATATATACTCCACATTTTTAAACTTAATCTCTGATGACGAATTTGAATGAAAAGAAAAACTTTATTGTTCAAAAAACAAAGATTTAAATTCTAAAAAATGTATAATATACTCTAAATGTAGCTCTCAAAGGATGGTCACGCGTTTAAAAATGTTTGTTTTAATGCAAGTATCTGCTAGCTGCTCATGTTTACAGTATGGCTCTGATAAGTTGAGCTATGAACTTGAAAATGTGTACCGTTTATGGGGACATTCAGTAAAAAAATGGCATTGTCCCGGATATGAGTTGTTATCTCTACTAATAATAAAGCAAAAGGTTTGCATATCTGGATGCCTGTTATGCGTGTCGCGCCAAGACTGGTCTGTGGATTTTCATAAAATAAGGCATAAAATTAGTTTGCAGCATGGGAAAAAGCATTTGAAAGTGTTTTTTTTTTTTTATATAAAATTCAATTTTTTTATTTTTCTACTCCAGTTTTAAACTCATTTTTCGCATAAATTTCATAACATGTTAGATACATTTGTATGTACATTTGTATGTACATTGATACTTCATGTACATTTTTAAATATTAGATAATTTGAAGCTTGGAATTTTTTTGTTTCAGATGAAGTTTGTGCGAGGTTTTTACGAGTAGTAGGAGAGCTATGAGAAGTGGTTTTAGAAAACCGGACTCGAAGGCAAGCAAGCCAAACGATTCTAAATAATTAAGCTGGAGAATAAAATTACAAATCAAAGATAGAAATAAGTCGAAATATTTTCACAGCAGAATAAAAAGTTGTTTTTTCCCCTCAATTTTAATAGTTTAATTATGTTTAGTAAGCCATTAAAATAAATTAGGCCTAATAAACGCATTTGCAATGTTCTTTCTAAAATATTAATTTTCGGGAAGCATTATCAGTTTGCTTTTAAGCAAGAAAAGAATTAAAACTTTTGCAAAGTCTTCTGCTAAGTTCTATAAACAATAATTGTTTTTTCTTCTGTGTTACTTTTGTACAATTATAATGAAATATATCCAAATTATACCTTCAATTGGAAATTCTTTTTTTGGGTAATATCGGTTTAAATACAAGCAAATCCAATGACTTTAATTATTTTAAATTTTCTAAAACGGACAAGGCCATGCGTTGAAAATTTGGAGATAATCAGCACAAATGGTTGTTAAATATCTCCTCTGTCTTGGGGCAAGAGATGGTACTATTAGCCCTAAAAAAATCAATGAAGCCTACCTAAGGTCTGAACTTTAAACGCGTTTTACTCGAAACTTTAAAAAAATTCTCTTACATCCCTTTGCTTCTTACAGTCTTATCTGAGATGTTTGAACATTTTATTAAATATAAAACAACTTCTTTCATTCTCAGAGTTCAATGTGTGTACCGCTTATGGACAAGGGATGAACTTTAGTACTATTTAGATGAGGTTCGAACAACATATGGTGCTCACACTGAAGTCTGGTAATGAAACTTATGGCTTAAAATGACTAAACACCTCATATGGCCTGTCTTTATCTTACTCCAATTACCTATAAGCACATTTTTTCGTTCTTTTTTCTCACTTTTTCTTTTTTTATGATGTCATATAAAATGTGAAGCATTATGGCGCAAACCACATATTCATACGAAAACGTGTTGCTTTTCGATAAGGTTTTAAAAGGTGCCAATTACTTTTGGGACATTCTGAATATTAGAGTTATATTAATATTTTTTATATTATAATTACAGTTTTCTCCGTATAAATGGAGAGCAAAAAAATCCATAAAACTCACTATTTAAAGTAACTCTACTGGAAAAAAGTCTTCTTCCGGATAAAATCAAATATAAAAATATTCAATTCAAATTTTAAGCTTACAAACACAGAAATAAAACCATTGAAACATGCCTCATGGTTAAGGGGAATTATATGTTCTACGTATCAATTTTGCGAAATTATGTGCGTCAAAATAAATTAATCAGTTAAATAACTTAAACTAATGTCAACATTATTAATATTAGAGTTAGCTAGAATGTTTCTTTGAAAATTCTCGGAATTAAATTGTATAAGTAAATTGGATGAGTAATGAGGAGTTTTTTTCACTAAGCTCATACTTAAATATCTAAATAAATAATTGATGGTGTGTAAACCAAATAAATTAAGTATCATGTAAAATTTATTATTTACAAGATAAAATTTTGAATGAAATATTTTTAATATGTATCTTTCTATTAACACTTCGTTTTAAGATAATTGATAAAGAGAAAACAATATAATTTGAAGTCACTTAAACTGTTAGCTTATAAGAGATTAAAATGTATTTGTATGTGTTAAGTACAATTTCAATTAATTTCTAATCAATGGCATTGAAAAGTAGCTAATCTACGATGCTGAGTGCTTTTTTATTTGAGATTTTAATAAAGAAAAACAAGAAAAAAACTGTTTACCAATTCCTTGATTAAAATAATAACGTTTAGCGTATAATATAAAATTTTTAGCTTCGTTATGTAATGCGACATAATGTAAGTTTTGTGCTTGCTGTTTTTAGTTTAGTCTTGTTTTCTAAAATCAATATTATCTGTGGCTTGATAGCTGAAATTGGAACATAAGAATAAAAGATTTCACAGCACGTGTCAATAAAATTAAAATATTCCGTGTTGTGGAAAAACAGCCCGTGGTCATAGTGTTTCAAGTTCAATCTTCCGGACTGCATCTGCGGTGGTCATTTTCAATGGCGGCCTGGACGAAGATACCAGGGAAGCGACTTCTTTTGAGAAGTCGTTTTCGTTTTATCAAGAGTGTATCGAGTTCAAACGCTCAACGCAGACGTCTGAACTCGATACACTCGGACCACGGCAAAACGGCTCGGTTTTTTTAAATTTTATGAAATTGGAATGTTTTATGGACTTAGATATGTATTGCTTGTCCATGGAAACACATTAGTTCAGCAAGTTTAAAACCACAGATCATAGGATTACAAAAAGTAAGTTATGTCTCGCATTTAAATATCAAAAACAATGTACATAATAATGCTAATTGCTATTATTGAACAGGTAGAATCTACAATGTTGTATTAGAATTCCCTTGTGGTTAAGTTTAAATAATGTTATCTCTAATTTATTGATAGTGATAGAAAGCAATTGTATTTTGAGGGTGAAAAAACAGTTTTATGTTACGGTAAATAAGTGTCATTATGCAATGACTCAATGTACAAGCAATAACTCATAATCTTAAATGATTAAAACACAGCAGATTAATCAAATATTGCGCTATTAAATAACTAATTAAATCCGGTTTTCTTTATATTAATAAAAACCAAAACATTTTTCAATATTGCGTTTAAATTATTAGCTTTAAGTTTAGCACTTAAACCTTTTGTTAAAAAAAAAAAATTTTGGAAAAAAATAGAACCGACTTCAAAATTGCTCTAAAAAGGGAAAAATAATTTTATTCTTTAAACACCATCGATAATACTTTTAAACATAATTTTTGAAGTTGGCGCAAAAACAAAAAGTAAAATCTAGTGTAACCATGCTTCGTTCATATTTTTTTCAGAAAATCATCCAAAGTTAGAAACGAAACATTTATATCGTTACTCAAAGATGCTGTTATCAATGCATAATGTATGTGGTAGTAAAGGAACTAGGCCTGGTAAAATTTATTGTTGTAGTTGAATTATGGCGGTGAATGATCTGTTCTATCGTTTTTGCGCCAACTTCAAAAATTATGTTTAAAAGTATTATCGATGGTGTTTAAAGAATAAAATTATTTTTCCCTTTTTAGAGCAATTTTGAAGTCGGTTCTATTTTTTTCCAAAAATTTTTTTTTCATCCTTTTTAGTGTAAATGTATATATTTCTGTAAAAGTAAGAAGTTACCATCATGAAACTTTACCCTTTTTTTTCCTAAGAATGCTACATACTAAAAAAAAAAAAAAAAACTATAAGCACATCTTAAACTTTAAGCGATTGACATTAAAAATGTATCTTTACCACTTGAGAAAATGCCGGAATTTTCCAGAATCGGAAAGATACAGAAATCAATAGAACATTCGAGAAAATACGAAAAGCAGAAACGAAATCTCAGTAAGATTCACTTTGTCCTAGTCGGGATTTGAACCCGGGCTGCTCGCGTGGAAGGCGAGAATTCTACCACTGAGCCACCGTTATTCACGGATGGTATGCGCGAACTTCGTTACAATATTTTAATCATTAAATAGGGAAATTGCATGAAATTTATGGTTTTTTGCCCATAACTTTTTTTCTAAAGGACAAATATGGTCAAACAAAGTAATGGGACCTAAGTTGAGCCATCCCCTATCCATTAAAGAAAGAATCATCAAAATCGGTTCACTAGGTGAGACGCTTTGAGTGGACAAACAAAAAAAAAAACATACATACGGTATGAACTGATAACCGCCTCCTTTTTGAAGTCGGTTAAAAAAGAGTAAAAATTGCCGTTACAAAATGTCTTGTTACCGTCGCTCTGGAACAGCGAAATTTAACCGCTCTTGAAATCGCGTGCAGATCTTGCCATTCTAATATATTCAACTTCTTTCACAATAATGTTCTAAAGTTTATTCAATGTGATAACTAAAAGTACTAAAAACGTTAACAACAGTCTTTAATTGCAAATATATCAGCAGTGAAAGAGCTAAATAAATGAATAATCCCAACTCTTTAAAATCTTAATTATGTTTGTTTCAATAGCAATTTTATTTAGACTTTCATTATCGGCTGATTATTTGTTTTTTAATTTTATTTCCACTTTATTTTCTATTTCTGCTCTCTCTCCTTCTCACTTTAATTTCAATGTTTAAAGCGTATACGGAATACCCATTTGTTTCCTTCTTTTGCGTTTTATTGCTTCTATTCATAAATTAATCTTGGAATTTGATTTTCACACTAAATATACCAAAAGGTAGTTTTTATTTTCTTTTTAAAGGTATAGATATCTTTTTTTTTACAGACTTAAAGCATAGTTACCAAATATATAACCATTTACAGCCTTTTCTTGGTATTTTCACCTTTTGGCACAAAGCTATTATTATTTGTGTTTCTTTGATTAACATTATGATAAATATCTTCAAACAAACAAACACAAAAAAAAGGTTGGATTTTAATTCCATACAAGTAATGAAAACTTTAAAAACAAGCACCAAACTGCAGAATATGATTACCAGACATTCATTTTTATTAAAATATCTTTCCATAATATTAGAAAAGGTATTTTGTTTTAAAAATCATTAATAAATTATAATTATGCTTAAGTAAAGAAAAAAATACGAACAAATATTAATCGTGTTCTGTGCTGATGGTTTGCTCGAGACATT
Organism: Uloborus diversus; assembly: GCF_026930045.1. Lineage (NCBI taxonomy): Eukaryota > Metazoa > Arthropoda > Arachnida > Araneae > Uloboridae > Uloborus > Uloborus diversus. The sequence continues at coordinate 140,849,786 of NC_072735.1, read as the reverse complement.
GTCCAGAATTTCCCAACTGGGGACGTGCTAATGCCTTCAAATGCAGTTGAAGTATATTAGGCAGAAGAAGACAAAGCTTTTATGGGCGTTGTGGTATTGTGAACAAGATTAGTTTCTCTGTATTCTGATGTTGTTTCACAAAATGGATGGATCAACGGAATTGAGCAGAAAGAAACGAAAATAACTAAACATTCCGCAATCAGTGAAAACATTCTGCAATCCTTTCTGCCCCTGTTTCCTAACTACTTTTGCAAATTTGTTTTAGATATAAGAGATCTTTATATGACCAAGACTAATGTAACTATTCTGAGATGATTAGGATATAGTTAAAACATAAACGAATTTCAGAGTTTTGCAGTTGGTAAATTTTTAAAACACATAGGCTAGGAAATGTAACTTTGCCGAATGGTGGGGATTATGTTTAGTGTCAATAAAGAAAAAAAATAGATAACACTTTTCTTTCAAAAAGCTAATTTTCAAACTGCAAATTCCGAATACACATTGGAAACATATTTGAAATACTTTAAGTCAGAAAAATTGTTTCAGTAGCCTGAATGAGGCCTAAAATGTGTTCCAAATGTGTCCAGCTCAGAATTTTTGTTGAATTTTAAACTTTGGAGTAGATTTGAGAAAAGATTGAGAACACATTTGTAAAATCATCGCTTTATTTTGTACAATTCTATTTTCAATCGTAGTACCAGTGAATCGAATCTTTTAATATTATGGTAATGTTTTTTTTTTTTTTTTTTGCAATGAATGACTGTCAGCTGCTGTTGTAAATGCCATCGAGATTGCTGGAAAATTAACAGAAAAAATACTGATATAATTGAAGGATTACTCCATAAGTGCTGTCAAAAGTGATCTAAAGGAAAAGACTGGGGTCAGGGTTCAAAAACTTTCCTTAAAAAATCCCAAAAGTGTTTAAAAAGTTTGCTAACCCAATTACGTGTTCTAAAAATGTTTTCAAAAATGTTTTGAAAACTTCCAAAAAGTGTGCTTCAAAGTGTGCTTACTCGTAGAAAGAGGACAAGTTACCGTGATCAGAACATTTACCAACGGCAATTTTCGCTCATTCCAAAAGTTTGAAAATTAATTATTGATTAACAAATATTAAGCTTTTGCATTCAATAATCCTTCTTGTGGAAAGTTCTTTCGAAGTTAGCTTATGTAACGGTGCAGTATGGCATAAAAGTGATAATCAATAGTGACACGTCAATTAATTTTCATATTTAAACGTATATTAAATTAAAAAAAAAAGCCCAAAGTCTGACCAGTTAAGTAAATGACCAGTTAAGACTTTGTTGAGTAAATGTGAGTGGATTGTTGCTGTTGTTTAAATTTATAAACGAAATTGTGGACAAATGATTTAAATGCCTAATTATTTATTTTCAAACATATTTAAACGATGGTTAATTTAAATGTGAGCATAAACTTCTATATACGTCGAGAGTTTCTATATTTTCTGAAAATGACCTTATGTGATTTTTTTTTCAAACCTCCATTCCTAGACCTAAGTTCCTTGAAAAAATAATATTTAGAGACCTTTCACGTGGAATTTTTACTATTAAGGAAAAAATATTTTTGGTTGGATCTTGTAAATTAGGAAGGATGGAGGGGAATTATTGATTCTAACACCCCTGAATTTAAGTTAAAAAATTACTGTTTTTTAAATTTAAACATTTTTTTTCTTATTTTTCGATTGAATATACATTTTCTTTTAATGATAACGTTTTGTACATGGCGTACAATGAAGAATTCAATATAAGTTATTTATTTATTTTGAAATAGTGAAGACAAATTTAGTTTATAGAGAATCAAAAAGTAACGCTCACAAAAGAAAATTTTTGGCAAAGTATGAGGTTAATTATAACATATTAGTTATGCTTTGTCAAAAAGTTGTTTATCACATTGTTTCACTTTTAAATAGATAATATTTAAGTAAAATGAAAAATCAAAGCTAACTTAAAAAAGTTACAACTTTAAAGGAAAAAGAAAGAATTCTATAACTTAAGAAACCATTAAATTTTAAGTAAAAATTCTCAGACAAAAGAAATTTATAATGGCAAATATATTTATAGATACTTCTTGGAAAAAATACTTAAACCATTTTACGTTTTCCCTATTGTTTGATTTAGACCTATAAAACGATACGCATACATATATAAATGACGAGTGGTACTAGCAAAGGCTTTTCCCGTAGTTGAAAATTTAAAGATCATTTGGTTCGCCTGTATATTTACAAATAATGGATGATGAATTTTTCGCCAATTTGCTACTTAAATTTGCTCGCCCTTGTTACCGTTCCAAGTTAGGATAATTTGGTAATTTACTCGTCCACGTTGTGATAATTTGCTCGGAAAAATGTTCTTAAAATTTGAATACAAAAAGAACAAAATTGAATTTTCGAAAAATCGCTTCGAGGTGCATATGCTACAAACTAATTATGTGCCAACTTTCGTGAAAATAGGCCAATCAGTCTAGGCGCTATGCACGTCATAGAGATCCAGACAGAGATACTTTCAGCTTTATTATTAGTAAAGATTATTAAAGTGAGTACATAAAATAAATGACCACACTAAACATATATGCTAAAAACAAATAAATGTACACACACACACACACACACACACACACATATATATATATATATATATATATATATATATATATATATATATATATATATATATATATATATATATATATATATATATATATATATATATATATATTAGGGTGGGCCGAAATAAGCCGAAAAATTTTTTTTTTCCAAATCAATTTTTGGATAGCGCGAAAAAGTTGCGTAGTGAGCTAGTTAGCACTCACAAAAAATTTCTTAAACATTAAAAAATATCTAGCCAACGCTATTTGACACTGAAAAACCGAAAAAAAAGTGAAAAATGAATTTTTGTCGAAATTTTTTTTTAAAAACTAAATTCCAAATATTTCGCTGGAATGCACCGAAAATGTCATATAATGAGCCAGTTAGAGCCCATAAAATGTTTCATTGATTTTAATGAGCATTTAACCGCTCCTTTCTGTAATCAAAAATTGGAGAAAAATGAAAAAATATTGAATTTCTTTAAATACCAATGTGAAAATTATTTTTCAAAATTAAATCATAGACTAATTAATTAAATAGCACTATTAATCATAGTAATTATTATCACGCAATAGTATCATACATTTTGTAGAATTACATATAAAGATAATAACATTTTGAAAAAGAAATCTTCAAATTTGATTTATAATACCTCAGGCATAATGAATATTATTTTTTGGAATAATATTGTCCCTTGTTATCAAATGATGGAAGTTCTTTCCTATTTTGAAGTTTGGCACGAATGTATCTATCTCGTGCAGTTTCACCACGAAATTTTATTGCAACTTTGGTTATTAGTTTCACACAACGTTTCACAGCTTGCGTGTGACAGGGAAATTTCTCGAAAGTGAACTCTGTAGGCTGTTCTTCGCACATTTCTGTCAATTGTTGGTCTTTTAGATGCATCTTTCAATTGTTGATCTTTTAGATGCATTGTAAGAGGTGGCTCTGTAACAACAGTTTGCCCAATCAACTAAATCAACATAATCAACGGCTTCAAAATTGAGTTTAGGACGCTTAAAAAATCGTACACCATCCGAGCTCTTCGTCTTCTTATTTCTAGAGTTCAGAATGTGCCTAACAGCTAATCCCCGAATGTATTTTCTTGAGTCAAACAACATTGTCAACAGTAGCTTTTCAGGATGAGCGAAATATGCATTATTTGAGAGAACTTTGAAAAATATCTCCTTAACGTTGTCTGGAAACTGCCTTGCAAGAGAAATCATTTTCCAAAAATGTTGGGCACCATACTGGCACTTCGGTTTCATTTTTATTTCAAACCACATTGGAGCATAAACTAGCATTACATACTTTACAAGCATTGTAAGATTTTCTGATGGAGTTGGTGTGCAAGCCTATATACAAGCGCTATACTATATCCAAGCCCTATAAACAAGCGTATTAAACGGTTTGCAGTTGTCAGCCATCGCGCATGACTGAGTTTGCCTGGGCTACTGTCAGCCATGCTAGAAGGACAACTACCATCTTTTACAGCAAGAAATATTCTATATAAATATTGTTGTTCAGTACTTAACCTTTTTCTATCTTCCATGTCCAAAAACAGAAGAATAAGTCAATTTTATCAAATTTGACCAACGGATTTTTTTTACAATCTCGAAGAAGTTGTTCGATAGCTCCAGAATATGAATGTGGCCCCTTTGTGCAACCGTCCAATTCCAGAATAAGATGCCTCAGTGGTAACTTATTAGTATGCAGCAGACATATGTTCCACTGTAAAGGTACTTGGAGATATGTCTCAAGTAAACGAATTACTCCACCTTTCCATCCCGTATTTACATTTGTTTCGTCTCATCCAATAACCGTTAAGTTAAGCAAGCTCATATTATACATTTTTGCAAAGCCTATAATACCTTGCGATCTTTTTTTTTTTTTTCTTTGCACTTTCAACAACTGTTAGTGATAAATGACCAATGTACTTGCTACCTGACTCTTCTATCAGTGATACATGGTGCTTCAGATGCTAATTTTTGATGGCTAGATGTCTTTTGAAGGGTGTCATCTTTGCGGCCGTCAAAATACAAACTCTTTATAGCTGCCCCTTTAACTGCTCTTTAATCCCTTTCTCTTAGCTCGCTCCTTTTTTTTATCGACTTCTCTCCTTATATTTTTGTTTTGTTTACTTTGTTTGTTGACTTTCCTTAACCCTGAATCCACTTGTGCTGGTTACTGATATGTCTTTCTCATCCAAAGCAACACTTGTTTCAATTTTTTGCCATCTTTTTTCTCTTTTTCGTAGTTTCTGGGTTGTTACTCTATCCATTTTTCCAAATATTCCTAAACTAGTGGTACCCGCACGGCTTTGCCCGTAGTAGAAAATTAAAAGGTCATTTGGTTCACCTGTATATTTACAAATAATGGATGATAAATTTCTCGCCAATTGGCTATGTTCATTCGCTCTCCCATGTTACGGTTCCACGTCATGATAATTTCGCAATTTACTCGTCCATCGTATGATAATTTTGCTCCGGAAAATGTTCTTAAAATTGAAATAGAAAAAGAACAAAAACGAATGTTCGAAAAATCGCTTCGAGATGCACATCCTCATGCTACAAACTAACTTAGTGCCAAATTTCATGAAAATCGGCCGAACGGTCTAGGCGCTATGCATGTCACAGACATCCAGACATAAATCCGGACAGAAACTTTCAGCTTTATTATTAGTAAAGATATTCTACGAAATGTATGAAAGTCTTTGAGGATTTCAACTAATTTACTGACAGATACTTCTAATGTTTGCTGAAACTAGCTTCAACTTTTTATTTTTGACCCTCCCCCCCCCCAAAGTGGTTGAAAAGTGCATTTTCGCCCTTTTTTTCAGTTTTTCAAGGTCAAATAGCGTCGGCTAAATATTAAACAAATTTAGCGAAATTTTTTATGGTTAATAACGAACCCATATAGCAACTTTTCCGCACTATCCAAAAACAGATTTCCAAAAAAAGCTTCTTCGGCCCACCCTAATATATATATATATATATATATATATATATATATATATATATATATATATATATATATATATATATATATATATATATATATATATATATATATATATATATATATATATATATATAGACTTGAAATAAATAAAACGTAAAAAAAAAAGCCTACTCGTAAAAAACAAAACAAAAATAAAATACAATCTCCCTATTTAGAAAAAAATGTATCCCAAGAATAAGAAATAAAGCGAAAAGTCTAGACATTGGCAATCCTTGAGTCAATAAATGGAAATCCAAAAAAATGGCGTTATGGTTATTCGCACCCAATTCCGAAAAGGAACAGATGACTGATTTTTTCTCTCCATGCAATTCTTCGGCAGAGAAACGACTTCAGGGCTAGTGATAGAACTCCATAAGGACTTACGTGGAGTTCTTGATAGCATTCGAAATATGCAAGGAAAAGCTGAATACCAAGTGTCAATGATTTTGAGATGAATAAAAGAGAACCATGGGCGTAACTTCTGAATACTTAACTAGGAGATATATTTTATTGCGCATTTGATTTTTAATGAGGGCTTTCAGGCGAAAAGGGGTTATTGTTAAACAGTTCGCTTAAGGTTTGGATAACAATATTCAATAAAAACTATTATTATTACAAGTTTATTAATGTCAATCATTGAAATTTCTTAGGCAGCATTTTAAACAGTGCTATGCACACTGTACACGCGTTATTACACATGTTTTTGAAACAAATATTTTTGAAATGCTTTAAATATTTTAGTTTACTGTTTCAGAATTCCTTGGAGAGGTAGGGTGCACCGTGACGACTCAAGAACATATAGCAATTTTAGGTTGGAAAAGCTTTCCTTAAGCGGTGATGTAAATGGAAGCAATATAAAGAAATATACCGTAAGTGAAAAACTGTTTTAATTTCCCATATAAAAAAGATACATAAGTCAAAGTAAGAGTTTGAAGTTTTTATCACGGGCTACAATGCACATCTCAGATTTTTAGCGGATGTAACTTTAAACAGTCTGGAATACTCCTGGCATATACCAAATTTCTCGAATCGATAAATCATTTTCGACCTAAATTTTGAATCTAAATGTAACATGAATCTAAGAACCATAAAATACAATTAAATGCTAGTTGAAAGGAAAAAAAAACTTTATTTAGATGCTACTATGTTAACTCTACTAAAGCATACCTTGTTATCCTTTCAACTTTTGTTTAATACATAGGATGTTTGTCCAGTTGTTTTTGATGACCTATGGTTTGAAAAATTTTTAAATCAAAATATAGAAGGTTTCATCAAGGAACTACATGCGGTATTAAAAATTTACGTCCTAACGATAGATCGGGTTGTGCACATGTATGTTCATATGCAAGCAATATTGTAGTTTTTGTGTTCTATCAGATGGTAAAAATATATTTAAAAAATACTAATCCAAACTACTAATACTACTTAATTTACTAATAGTTTAAAAATATCTTGCATGTATCAGGTGAAATTCTTAAAATATCATTAATAGTATACATACACATTCAATGTGCAAGTTTTTCTTCTTTTTTTTTTGGAAGAGAAATGAGATTACTAATTTGATGCTAAATGATGGTCCATCATTTAAACAGGTCAAAACGGGAAAATTCAATGCAAATTATATTTTAAAAAAACAACAGAAACCACATCTACTTATATGAACATACATTAATTTCTCAAAATCAGGGAGGAGGGGTAATCCCCCCCTCTTGCCGCTCCTAAATAATGGGCCATATCATTAATAGTATACATACACATTCAATGTACAAGTTTTTTTTTTGAAAGAGAAATGATATTACTTATTTGCTGCTGCATTGCAACCAGAAATGTCTTCTTGTGAGCAGGTCCACCATTTAAACATATTGCTTTAGGTCAAAACAGGAAAATTTAATGCAAATTATATGAAAAAAAAAAAAACAGCAGAAACCACATCTACTTATATGAACATACATTAATTTCTCAAAACCAGACAGGAAGGGCAATCTCCCCCTCCTGATCCTCCTAAATGAGGGGCCATTTTGTGGATGGTATTACACATGATAAGTCAGAATTTTTTTTAAGGGTGTAACAGTACTTTTACATGTATTAATACCGAATAATAGGCAAGATATTTTGAAATTGAAGCTTCGGGGAAAGGAAGGGGGGGATGCTTCAATCTTCCATTTCCTGTGGTTGTGACCCTGATCCATTTAAATCTAAATGTAAATTTATAAAAATGAATATGTTCATAACTACGAACTCTTCCATTTATAATTTCAAAGGAAAATACATTTTTACGGATGATTTATGTTTACTAGATGGACAAATAAAGAAAAACATATAATATTTAGATATCTAGATGTAAATTATAACTGAAATAACGGTAGGAAGTCAAACTATACCACAGCTTATATTGCTCCAGCTTCAAACTTAAAGTAATAAAAATAATTAGTCAAATATATTTGCAATTAGTCAAACAGCGATTTTTCAGACAAAACTAAATTCTTCAAGCTCATTAAGTAAAGCAAAAACACTATATCGACCAAATTCCTTTATTTGTATTACTTTATTTATATCCGTCTTTTATTTTAGAGAGAAAAGTATATTTTCGCAAGTTTTGATGATTGCAAGTTCAAAAAAAATTGATTTTATCTGTAATTATAAGTAATGAAAATATTAATATTTACAATGACATTGTACTGCTAAAGTTTGGTAATGACATAAAATAACCAATGTCAACCATCAAACGAGCATTCAGCGGTTGAAACAAGTATTTCTAAACTACAGGCATTGACATTTAACTGTACATATATACTGATTTAAATCAAACAAAATGCGCTCAATTTCTTTAAACCGTCCGAAATATTTATAAACTTCGTTTTGAACTGTGATTGAAATATGCATCAAAGGGAATGATTTGCAAGTTAAAAGTTAATTTCAAAGGCATAGCTTGACCTGATACGTCAGAATCATATGCAATCTCTGAGAAAGGTTCAATTCTACATGTAAACAATAGAACAAAGAGTTGAACTACACAAAATAGTTCAAATATCAGTATTGATAAATACAAACTTGCGTTGAGGAATGCTTTATGTTAGTTCTCTCTTAATTAGTGAGATGGAGAAATTGTTAATTATCAGTGATAATACCTAATCTTAATAAGCATTTATACGACTTCTATTGTGTTATTTTCTTCCGCTATTTAAGTAAAGTAATATATTTATTTAAACAAAGGGGATATCATATAACGCTTATTAATATTGCTGTGTAATTGTTAAGCAACAAATAAGTTATTTTTAAAACGGTGATAAATAATTATATTTGTTTCCGTTTGGAAACAAAGTATGCGGGCTCAATTTTTGAGGGGCATTCTCAGTTTCGCCGACATGAATCGTCCCCCCCCTTTCTTTGTAGTTAAATCATGTCTTTTGATATATTTAGGGGGAGGGGAGGACAATTAAAATGCCGGCGAAACTGTGGGTAAACAATTTTTACTAGTTTCAAATAAAGAAAACTATTCGACAAGATTTATGAATAAGTTTTTAATGGTTGAATTAAAATTATTTTATATCTTTAGCGACTTAGCACCAAACAAAGACAATATTTCCTTTTGTGCGATACTCTAGTAACGTGAAGGTCTTTTGTAATGAGCTTTGAAATTTTTTAAAAATCGGTTCTTCTTTCAGACGTAACTGAGCCTACATTTCTGTATGCCAACAGAAATTTCGAAATGTTAGCAATAATTAGCTGCGTGGAACATACTGTTTCAAATAGTTCTTTTTTCCGGTTAGAACACGTTATAGAAAGCAAACTGCATCATGTTTATATGTATGAATAAAACAACTAATATATGTGTATATGTATGTTCGCTATATAAATCCACAGTTTACGTTGGATCTCGACCATATTTGGCAGGGAAGTACTTGGGTACAGAGCACCCGAGATTGAACGCAGGTGGGTTTTCAAAGGTCAAAAAAGTAGCGGACCGTTCGAATTTCAATTTTAATCCCCGAAAACACCATTAAATGGCTCTTTCTAACCGAAATACTTATCTGGTTGCCCTAAATTTAGTTTCAATCGAAAGCCCGAAAAAAGAAAAAAAGACGAAGAAGATTTACTTTTTTTAAATTAAAAAAAAAAGGAAAACGAGGCTGTGAAGTCATCCGGAGAAAAGTTACAAGCACTTTTAAGTATAATGGAACAAAAATTTTTAATCGGAAATTTATCGTCTACCTCGAGCTCAGTTTTAATTAGCGTGAATAAAATCATTGAGAAGATATGTTGCTATTGTTTTTCTCGATTTTAAACAAATAAAATTATTTCTTTTGTGTTGAGGCTTTTCCTGTAATTAAGGGATTTAAAAAATTTCCTGTTTAGTTATTTTTTCGAGATCTGTTGGAAATTTTTGAATTTTTTTTCAAGCCTGATTGCTGAACAGGCGACACTTTACATAACTTTTATTTGCGAGGCATACCGTGCAAAGCTGGCGACGAAGCTAGTAAAAGAAAAAAAGAGGACAATTTAATTAAATACAACACGATATTATTAGCTAAAATATATTTTAAAAAAATCATTCATCCTAATAATTTTGTTTTATCAAATTACCAATACAAATAACTGTCAGCGCAACTTAATGTAAACTTAGAAGAAGGAAGCAAATGAAAAAAATTAAAGAAGTAGTTCTGATTAGCTGCTCAGTGTCATCACATTCCAATGAAAATCACTGTCAGGTCAAAAATGTTCTTTTGCGCGATATTAAGAGAGAAAAATGCTTAAAGAAGGTTAAGAAGTCCGTCATCCTAATTATTCAGTTTCCTCACATTCCAATAAAAAGAACTGTCAGTGCAAAACTGTTATATGGCGCAAACTTAGAAGAAGGAGAAAACAAACCTCAGCTTAATTTTATAGTGGCATCGTATACCGTTAAAGATAACTGTCAAGGAAAAAATAATATGCAGCGTGACCTCAAAAGTGGGAAAAAAAATATTAAAAACAAAAAGTTATTTAGCCAAATTATTTAGTTTCATCACATTCCAATAAAAATAACTGTCAGTGCAGAACTGTTATATGGCACAAACTTAGGTGAAGGACAAAACAAAAGTCAGCTTAACTTTTCAGTGGCATCGTATACCGTTAAAGATAACTGTTAAGGGAAAAAAATCTACAGTATGACCTTACAAGTGGGAAAAAAAGTTAACAAGTATTAAATGAAAAGTCTGTCAGCCTAATTATTCAGTGTCATCACATTCCAATATAAATAACTGTCAGTGCAAAATTGTTCATTGGCATAAAATTAGAAAAAGGACAACAAAACTTAACTTTTTAGTGTCATCGTATAGCATTAAAGATAACTGTCGAGGGTAAAATAATCTACACCGTGACCTTAAAAGTTGACAAAAAATAAAGTATATAAAAAATAAAAAGTCATCCAGCCTAATTATTCAGTGTCATCAGATTCCAATAAAAATAACTGTCAATGCAGAACTGTTATGTGGCACAAACTTAGGTGAAGGACAAAACAAACGCCAGCTTAACTTTTCAGTGGCATCGTATACCGTTAAAGATAACTATCAAGGAAAAAGCAATCTACAGTATGACCTTACAAGTGGAAAAACGTTAAAGAATATTAAATGAAAAGTCTGTCAGCCTAATTATTCAGTGTCATCACCATTCCAATAAAAATAACTGTCAGTGCAAAATTGGCCAATGGCGCAAACTGAGAAGAAGGACAACAAAACTTAACTTTTTAGTGTCGTCGTATAGCATTAAAGATAACTGTCAAGGGTAAAATAATCTATACCGTGACCTTAAAAGTTGAGAAAAGATAAAGAAAAATAAAAATAAAAATTCATCCTGCCTAATTATTCAATGTCATCACATTCCAATAAAAATAACTGTCAGTGCAAAATTGTTCAATGGCGCAAACTTAGAAGAGGGACAACAAAACTTAACTTTTTAGTGTCATTGTATATCGTTAAAGATAACTGTCAAGGGTAAAATAATCTACACCGTGACCTTAAAAGTTGAGAAAAAAAAGTACATTAAAAATAAAAAGTCATCCAGCCTAATTATTCAGTGTCATCACATTCCAATAAAAATAACTGTCAGTGCAAAATTGTTCAATGGCGCAAACTTAGAAGAGGGACAAAAAACTTAACTTTATAGTGTCAACGTATATCGTTAAAGATAACTGTCAAGGGTAAAATAATCTACACAGTGACCTTAAAAGTTGAGAAAAAATAAAGTATATTAAAAATAAAAAGTCATCCAGCCTAATTATTCAGTGTCATCAGATTCCAATAAAAATAACTGTCAGTGCATAACTGTTATGTGGCACAAACTTATGTGAAGGACAAAACAAACGCCAGCTTAACTTTTCAGTGGCATCGTATGCCGTTAAAGATAACTATCAAGGAAAAAACAATCTACAGTATGACCTTACAAGTGGAAAAACGTTAAAGAATATTAAATGAAAAGTCTGTCAGCCTAATTATTCAGTGTCATCACCATTCCAATATAAATAACTGTCAGTGCAAAATTGTTCAATGGCGCAAACTTAGAAGAAGGACAACAAAACTTAACTTTTTAGTGTCGTCGTATAGCATTAAAGATAACTGTCAAGGGTAAAATAATCTACACCGTGACCTTAAAAGTTGACAAAAAATAAAGTATATTAACAATAAAAAGTCATCTAGCCTAATTATTCAGTGTCATCACATTCCAATAAAAATAACTGTCAGTGCAAAATTGTTCAATGGTGCGAACTTAGAAGAGGGACAACAAAACTTAACTTTTTAGTGTCATCGTATAGCGTTAAACATAACTGTCAAGGGTAAAATAACCTACACCATGACCTTAAAAGTTGACAAAAAATAAAGTATATTAAAAATAAAATGTCATCCAGCCTAATTATTCAGTGTCATCACATTCCAATAAAATAACTGTCAGTGCAAAATTGTTCAATGGCGCAAACTTAGAAGAGGGACAACAAAACTTAACTTTTTAGTGTCATCGTATAGCGTTAAACATAACTGTCAAGGGTAAAATAACCTACACCGTGACCTTAAAAGTTGACAAAAAATAGAGTATATTAAAAATAAAAAGTCATCAAGCCTAATTATTTAGTGTCATCACATTCCAATAAAAGTAACTGTCAGTGCAAAATTGGCCAATGGCGTGGCTTTAAGCACTTCACGCCGTGTTGATTATTAAGAGCAGCCACAACAAATGAAGAAGTGCATCAGCGTGAGAGGGGAAACGCCTCGCATCAAACACACGCTAATCCTGGGCATTATCACCTTATAAATCTGAGCATGCGATACGATTCTGATTTCTTCCATCCATTTTGTATCGATTCCTACTTCTGTACATCGTTCATGATGAAATAGACAGACGGAACCATAAATCGAGTTCGTGGTGCACCTTAATGGACTGTCCACCTAATGCGAAATGGGTGGTGGAAATAGACGCCCTTTTACCAACACGCATCACACAACCACACCGTTTAGATAAAGAATAGAAATCGACTTGTTTCATACAAAGACGGGGCAAATGCTTGAGTTATGTTAGGATTTATTTTCGTTTTGAAATTTTCCGGCCGAAATTTACCTATGCATTTTCAGAATGAAAATTTCATTATGGTAAGTTGTGTCATGAATAAGTAAAAGCGCTTAAAATAGAAATAACAAAAGTAGTTTAATTTGTTTGTAATCATACTGAAACGCATTAAACGAAATTGACTTATTCAGGAAAAAAAATCCATGCCGTTAAGAATATTACGGTATTTTTTTTTATTTTTTTAAATTTATGTCCAACAAAAAAAGGAAAATTTCCGCCCAAACAAACTAACGTTTAAATTATTTTTATCCAAATGAAAATAATATAAATAAAGATTTAATTTTAACTTTGATAAAATGGAGTCGTAAAAGAATATATGCGTTAGTCGAAGCACTCGTATTTAAGTAACTAAAAATGTAAATCAATTAAAAAGTTTATGATTTTGTTTTTCTGCATTTAATTTAGCTATCATTTAAATTAACAAAGCTTAAACTAACATATTTTATGACTGCTAATTTGACTTATATTTTATTACGAAATATGTTTGTTAACAAATATCTTCCCGCCAACCGAAGTGACACATCTTGAACTTGTGCACAAACACCAAATTAAAAAAAATTATATATAGCAACTGTTCTCTTGCGTTAGCTGAAGTTCTAAGCTACTTGATTCATATATTTTCTGCAGTTAAAACGTTCGATCAAAAACGGTCAATCATACGGTGAATACCATACTGTGAATAATTTTTTATTAAAAAAAGTAATACAGTTACATATAATTTGATTTAGAATATTTCAAAGTAACGTTCTTGGCGAGCAATGCATTTATCCGAACGTTGACTACATGAGTGGGAGCCTTTCTGGAAGGCGTCTTTCGGAAGGGCTTTTAGCTGCTCTGTCTCTCAAATGGCGTCAAATTGCTTTCCTTTAGGCACAGTTTTAATTTTTGAGAAGATCACGATATCGCAGGGTGATAAATCCGGTGAATATGGCCAATGTGGACAGACAAGAATACTTTTTCCGCTACAAAAACTCGCGAAATACGATCTTCCTTCGGTTCATCACTCAAAAGTCTAGGAAGAAATTTTGCCCTCATTCGTCTCATTTGCAATTGATCAGTTAAAATGCTTTGAACGGAAGTATATGACATCTCTCATGCTGCTCGTCTTTATTTCTTGCCCGTCTTTACATTCTCATTTTCATTTTTAAATCGGTCATATCACTTGTACACAGTCTTCAGAGTTACCATATTATTGCTGGACGCCAATTTTAATATTTCGTGAGCTCTTTTGCAACTAAAGAAAAAAAAACTTAATGCTAATGCGTTGTTCGAAATCCAAGTTGTGCTACAGGCATGATAATCTCAATAGGGGGAACCCAGTGTGTTTTGGGGGATTTACTCAATCGTTTCAGAAAAATATAGAGGAGATACCTTACATCCTGTCGAGTACCTACACCAAATGCCGGCCTTTTTTGCTGGTGGATGCGTCTAGGACAGCCTGTCAGATTGGTAAAAAAAAAAAAAAAAAGATCATTGGATTTATTGAAGCGCGCCAGATTAGTATAAGGTGGGTTAATTACAAGCTAAAGAGCGTACATTTAGAAAATCTGTCGATTTGAGTGAAACGCAAGGGTGTGGAAGAGTTACAAAGTTGTAAAAAAAAAAAGTTGTGTGGATTTTCTCGATCGCGATGGATTTTTTTTTATGTTAAAGGAAACAATGCAAAAATCATGAAAAACATATAATCTGCTGATTTCGACATGATAAATATCACAAATCGGCTACAAAGACTGGTAAAAAGGGAGTCGCATGTATTTTTGGAGATTTATTTGAGCGTGTTAGATAAACATAGGCGAGATACCTTACATTCTGTCGAGTATTTACACCAAATGTTTTCCTTTTTTGCTAGTAGATGCGTCTAGGACAGCCTGTCAGATTTGAAAAAAAAATTATCCTTGGCTTTATTGAAATAAGATAAGGTGGGTCAGATTAAGATAAGGTGGCCTAGTTCAAAATTAAAAGAGTGTACATTTTTTTTTTAAAAATCTGACGATTTGAGCGTAACGCAAGAGTGTTGGAGGGTTACAAAGTTGTAAAAAAAAAATCTATTTTCCCCCGTAGCTGTCAGATTAAGAATACCCCTCAAAATAATCGTCAGATTTTAGACTACCATGACTGGACCATAAAACTGAACCTTCTGTATAAAAATCCGACACGCTCGAATGTTTTAATATGACTTCTTTTTTTCTTTTCTTTTTTTTTTTTTTTTTTTTTTTTTTTTTTTTTGCAGCCTGTCAGATTAGTTTAAAAAAATCATTAGATTTAAAAATGTTAAACATATTAAGTTAAGATGGGTTAATTACTGGCTAAAGAGTGTACATTTAAAAAATCCGACGGTTTGAAAGTAACGCAAGGGTGTGGAAGGGTTACAAAGTTGCAAAAACAAGAAAAGTCATTTTTTTCCCTTCCAGCTGTCACATTAAGAATACCCCTCAAAATAATTGTCAGATTTTAGGTTACCATGACTGGATCATCAAACTGAACCTTCTGTATCAAAATCTGACACGCTCGAGTAATTCCATATGACGTTTTTTTATTTTTTTTTTTACATTTAAAAACATTTGCTACGAGCTTGCGTCACTTCCAAAACGCCAGTCTTTTTAAAGGTGACATTTTT
This sequence comes from Uloborus diversus, assembly GCF_026930045.1. NCBI lineage: Eukaryota > Metazoa > Arthropoda > Arachnida > Araneae > Uloboridae > Uloborus > Uloborus diversus. Next base: position 140,833,971 of record NC_072735.1, on the reverse strand, counting down.
AAAGGTCACTTAACCTCCTTTCTAAATATCTGAAGCGCTCGATTTTTTTTTAAATTTTCATTTACCATCTATCCGGATGGAAACACCCACCAAGCAAGTCGGCAGATAAACATTCCTTGAGAATTAGAGATACGCTGGAGCATCAAAACTATGAATATCTGACACGCTTGAGTAATTTTTTTTTCCATATCGGTAGACACTTTACCCACCACTGAAGTTGAACATTATGCAACATTTTCTTCTTTTAACCTAAACTACAAAATCCAATTGGTCCCCGCGACGCTCGAGTAAATCCACATTTAGCATCATGGGCTCCCCTACTCCAGACTCTCTCTAGCGGCTCTGGCAGCTAATTGACTAGTTCGAACGTGTCACAACTTGTCCCTACTTGTCTCAGATGATCATGCTACTGGACAAGCTACAGCATATGAATGTAGCTTCAGCAGTTGCTGCTACAAAAATGCAATCTCTCTACTTTTTGATCACGCCTTGTATCAATAAAAAATATATATATTTTAATAAAAATTAAAATTTTGTCTTCTTATGCAAATGACAAAAGAATATTATCTCAGTACTCTCCAACTATCAGTGCTTTTTTGAAAATAAAATACTTTTGTAAAACATTTTAAACTGAAGCACATATTCTTTACGTCTTTTTTACGCAGATCTAAACCTCTACAAAACTCTTATTATGATGTTTGAACATTTCATTCATCGTAATACTTTTTGTAAAGGCTGTTTTGGATTTATTAAAACATGTTAATAATTATTTTTTGGCATATTCATTTACAGTAAGCCGTAAACCGAAGGACCTGAGTGTCTTGTTACGTTTAAGTTCACTTTACGTAGAGCAGGAAGCCGATATATTTTGGCGAATATTATGCTCCTATTATATTCTATTACTAAGAGGGGAATGAAAATGTTGATGCAGAGTATCCTTTGTGCCAGAAACGCTTTTATGCATAAAAATATGGAGAAACGTAGGAACGTCGCCGTCAAAACACCTCGTGGTAAGCGCAAAATGTGCTCTTTAAACAAGAACAACAAATTAAAAAATAATTTGTGACGCTTGTTTGGAGGCCTAAAAAATCAATGTTACATTTGTTAAATGATCATTTAAAAAATGCATAATCAGTGATGTTTTCCTTTAATGTACAATTTCCTAATTCGTGGTCATTATTATTACCCTCGAATCTCGATAACTCGAAGTTTATAACTCGAATCTTTCTTTATCTCGAAGTTTTCATCGGGTCCCAAATTCTTGAGACAGTTGTGGAAACTTCCCATAACTTGAACTACCAAAGGATCATTCCACGAAAACGTCAACCACTTGCCCCGCACGTGACGCTTCATATGTTTCATTAAAAAGGAACAATTTTACAGGGTAATGACGAAATTATTTGCTGAAGATATCACACATTAGTAATTTAATTTGTTAAGCAGAAAAAAACTGTTCATTCATGTTTTAAAATATTATTTTTAATGAAATAAATGAGACGTCACGTGCGGGACAATATGACAGTTTTCCGTGGAATGACCCAATAACTCAAACATTTTGGCCGGCCCCTTGGGACTCCGAGTTATCGAGAGTTTTTTTTTTTTTTTTTACCTATTATTACATTTTCAGAAGGTATATTGGAGGGAGGATGAAAATATAACAACGATTTTTTTAGTTTTGCTAGAAGTTCGTTTTAAAACAGACACATGTAACAAAGTGTTTTCGAACACTTTGTAGCACATATTTTGTAACATTTAAGGAATATTCATATTTTAACCATGCATAACTATCAACTAGTTTTCGTTGTTCATTTTACAGCAAAATCTTGTTTGGCAGACCTGAACTGCTCGGCAGTGCATTGCACAACCTCTGACCACGAATAGCTGTTCTTTAGAAATACATCCGTGCCGTCAACGAATCGCATTTCATCGCAAGTGTACCCAAATGTGTTTCATTCTGTTCATTCTATCCCCAAGTATGCCCCTTATCTGTTCTTCAATGGGTTCTCATGTGTAAATTAACCACCTTTTATGAATCATTCGAATCACGTATTATTCAGAATGAATTTGTAAAACATTTCAGTACCATTTTTTTTTAAAGCGGAACACATTGGTGTGAGTATTCAGGAAACTGGAGCACTTAAATCTTAATTAAAGTGTTGTTCCTAAAGAGTTATCAATGTATTTTACTTTGCTAGTTTAAAAGCTCATACTCAAGTATCAAAAGATGTTTGTCGACTTGACGAAAAGTCTAATTGGAGCATTTTTCAAAGACATTCACGTCAAGTACGAAGAAAACAACTTGGGATTTGATAATTGATTTGTATAAGAGTGATGAGTTTTTTGTTCTTTTTTTTTTTTGCTTTTGCAAAATGTACATACGTAATAAGACTTATTTTTACTGCGAGAAGTTTATTTAATATTAAAAAGCTTCTACAAAAGGCTGTTTAGCCAACTAAGGTTAACTATATAGTTAAAGAGCCGCTCTGGAACATTTTAATTGTTGATAATGAAAGTAATTTCAGGTTATCAATAATGAAAACAAAAGCACGTTTTTAATGTTCCTTATTGAAAATATCTTTGGGGGTAATAAACATTAGGTAATATGAAAAATTATGTTTTTCTTGTCAATCCTATCATGTACTTATCGACCAGTTTTCAGTTCAAACTACTAAATATACACCCGTCAGTTCCTAACAATATCTCCAAAGGATACACGCGTTATCTACATTAATCGAATGTCCATCAACAACAACTAAGAATCTTCAACCACTTCACGATATAAAGCATTAATTTATGGACTTATGTTACAGATACTGATCATAATCGATGTAGAATGGAGAGGAAGAATCGGAATCGTATTGCATTGCCAGATTTATAGGGTGATAATAGCCAGAGCTCGCGTGTGTAGTGGATATGAGGCGTAACCCTGCTTTGTGCAAGGGACCATTATATCCCTCACATCTTTTTTCTGTACTTCTTCAGATGTTCAGCGAAGCTTGAACAAGGGAAACCACGCTATATTGTGATTGCGTACGAGTAATGGCGAAAAGCAAATGGAGGAGTTCATCAAAGATATTGTTGAAACCTTATCCTAATATTTTGGTATTTTATACATTTCCTGAGTGAATTATCAGATATTCATTATTACAGGCTAAAAATAATATTTAAAAAATATACGCAGTCAACTCTTGAATACTCAAAGTCTTATAACTCGAATGTTCTTTTGTCTCGAAGTTTTCAATCGGTCGAATTTACTATTTTTAATACAAAGTTGACTCTATATCTCAACTGTTCTCATTTTAAGTCGAAATTTTTACAAAAGTTTCTTTTTATTTTATTTATAAAAACAATGATTTAGAGGGATTTTTCTTCATTTCCTTTAATATATTTCTTTATTCATCTATTTGTATGGATGATGATTATTTATACACAATAGGGCTCCGTAATGCGCAGGGTTGCAAGATCGCGTGATTATTGTCGATTGGGCTAGTTTCGGCCTATTTTACCACTTCCAGCAGAAAATGTCAGATTTTATAAATATTTCACTGCATAAATTCTAAAACTCGGATAAATCGAATTGTGTTTAAAAACTTAGTATCGTTTTAAGATATGACAATAAAAAATAGGCATTCAAAAATAATCGCATTTTTTGACGTCACTAACCTCAAAAAAGTTTAGGTACAACATTTTTTTTCGAAGCTCACCATCAAAAAAATGGCAATAACCATAAAATGCATAGTTTGCATGAATAATAATAACGAACTTTAAAACTATTTGTGAAGAAAACATTGCTGCCACTTTTGTTTTATAGAGAAGAACACATCTTTATGAGTGAGAAAAAATATGCAAATCTCAAGCTTTTGTACTTATGTGTGTAAGTTGTGTTGATTTTCAACTGTTGTTGACAGTTTCGATGACCCTAGTCAATAGGGTTTAAAAATGTATCAGAGACGTCGTTTGCCCGATTCGCTAAGGCGGCGGGCAGTTGGATGCATGGAAATGGGATTGTCTCAGGCTAATGCTGCTAGACGTTTCAATGTGTCTCGTAGTTTTGTTCAGCGACCTTAGGATCATTACCAATCATAAGATTCTGTGTGCAGAAGACCTGTTCCAGGTCGACCACAAGCTACAACACTATTTTCTAGTTCTTTCGGCCCAAAGGAGAAGAACCACTAATGTGTCGCAGCTCGTTGCAAACCACTTTGTAGCATCAGGAAGAAGAATCTCTGCTACCACGGTGCGAAATCGTCTTCACAATGCAGGTCTCTATGCAAGACTGCGGCCTGTTGCAATTGTTCCGCTCATCGGACCACAGCGAAGGATCCGCCTATGCTGGGCAAAAGAACATGTTTCCTGGACAATGGGCTTCTGTGCTGTTCACAGACGAGTCCAGATTTACATCGGAAAGTGATTCAGGATTTCTACTGATCTTGAAGGAACAGCGCACTAGATACCATCAATCAACACTGTTGAAAGGCACAGTTATAGATATAGTTGAATCATGGTTTGGACAAGGATCTTGCTCGGTGGTCACCTACCTGCATGTGTTCCATGAAAGAACTCTGACTGGTCTGAACTATCGGGATGAGATCCTTGATCCATATGTCCGCCCAAATGCTGGTGCTTCTGATAGTGACTTTATTCTGATGGATGGTAATGCACGACCTCACCGAGCTTGCATTGTTGTGGAGTATCTTGAGGTTTGGAACGAATGGATTGGCCGGCTCGATCTCCAGACCTGAATCCAACAGAACATCTTAGGGACTCTCTCTGCAGATAGGTTGTAGCTTTAAATCCTCCTTCAAGGTCGTTACATAAGCTGGAACAAGGCTTGTTCTGTGTCTGGTCTTTACTTCCTATTCCGGTGCCCGACAACTTAATAAACATCATGGAAAACCGATGCCACTAATGAATTAAAGTTAGAGGGGGGACACATTCCTTATTAAAACTCATTTTTGTATTGTTTCTATGACATTTTACTACATGACATAGTGATGTTCTGTTTTCTTCAAGAATGAACTTTGCAGGAAAGATTGCTTTTTATGTTATAAATTGTTTTTGCAACACACTTATATAAATATCTATGACGCATTCAATAAAAAACTATTTACTGCACATATCCTCAAAATTTTTTGTTTCTACATTCATTCATTCGCAAATTAGGCGCAAAAATCCAGTTGCACCTTAACCTTTTTGAGGCCAGTGCATTTTAATAAAATTTATTATCTGCAAATATGTGTTCGTATAGTACTAAAAACTTATTTTCATCCAAACTATATGTGCTATAGTCTATCTATTATGCATTATTTCTGGAAAATAAAATAAAACTTACACTTGAGAAGGCTGGGAGAGGGATTTTCAATAACTCGAACTACCGATTACTTGAAGGGTTTAGCCGGTCCCTCTGGATTTAGCGTTTTCGAGAATTGACTGAATATATGTACTTCAGTTTCAAGGGCTTCATTTTAGCTACATGATACTTAAACTTGGTTTTTCTTAATAAAAACACTGAGTTTCACTACTTTAGATCCTTCGCATGTCAGTGTTGAGAAGAAAATGGAATAAAACGATAAATCAGTTCAAATAATGAAATTCGACTACTAAACCTTGATATGCACTGAGCAATGTATGACCAAAAGTATTGGGACACTTTAAAAAATTAATATTTTTAGAGATTTCTCAAGAAGTAAAAGACTAATTGTGTGTGCTTTGTAACTTTTTTCGCATAAAAGGTATGTTTTGGCTGTTATTTGCCATTAAAAATTATAACACTCATGCATTTAGGGGACCAGCAATAAATCGAGTAAAAAGAAAATGTTTTTTGATCATCGTTCATCGTAAATAGCGGATAATAGCTGTAAATTTCAAATATTAGTTACCTTACTATGTACAATTGTTTTACGTACTTTCGAGAGTATATCGCTGATATTCATGAAGATATAAGCATTTCTCTCAGAACTATGAATTTTATTTGAAGGCTTTTGTTTCATAACACAAGTTACCAAAACTTACCAAACTTTCAAAAAACATTCAGAAAACTTGACAACACAAAAGAGAAGTGTAATATCTAAATTGAAAAGTAAAATGTTGAAAATTTCATAAAATATGGACATTAAAAGCAATTTTTCTTTGCACTTGCACGAAATATAGCAATTTTTAACTTTCATGGTCCAAGCCCCAACTAGATTTTCCAACTTATAAAAAAATTCTAGTTTAATACTTTAAGCGGGACCGGGACACAAAAATCGTCAAGTTTTGAAATTTTATTTTTATTCTTTTAAAAACTACTCCGTTTTTTTCTGCTTAAAAGGACGTTTGAATTTTGTTTCTATCTTAATTAGAACGAAAGATATAATTATTTTTGTGGCATGCATTTAACTAATATTGCATTTATTTTTAATACTTTGAACGCGGTTTTTCTCCATGATGCAATTTTTCCCAATTTCTTGCATTCAAACTCTTATAAGTCAGGAACCAATAAAGATAAAGTATTGACATTTAGATTCACATCTTTTTAAAACAGTTTACTTTAAATTTTCTTCGGCGAATTTTAAAAAAGAGTTTACTGCCGAAAAAATGACTTTTTTTAAAAGTATCTTTGATTTTTCCAAATTTTTCTTCAAATATTTTATTTTTTTTATTGAATTAATATTTTTAAAATCGCCGTATAAAAATTAAAGCTAAGGTATTTGTGCATAGTTTTTTGAAAAAATAATTGAAAGTTGACCTAGAATATTTTGAGTTATAGCAATTTAAAGCAACCCCTTTAAAAAAAGAAAAAAAAAACAAATTAAATTTAAGTAATTTTTTTTTAACTATATATGTTATGATTTTGCTTATTAAATAGATGGTGAACCAGTGCAAAGAATTTCAAAACTCTAAAGTATTTAATAAAAAACTTCTCAAAATGTGTCCCGGACCCCCTTAAAAATTCAGAAAGTTATCAGCGATATAGTGAGCCGAATTTGAATATATATTGGATAGGCGACGAATTGTTAGGGGTCGTTCGCAAGTTTGCAACATTTACATGCAATCGCTCAGTGTGATTTGTGATAAAAACAGAGTATTTGCGAACGATCCCTCACGATTCGTAGTCTGTCCGAGAGCTATTCTAATTCAGCTCATTAGAACGCTGTTAACGTTTTTAATTTTTAAGGTATTTAACTGAAATTTATTATGAGTTGGAGAATCTAGTTGGGGTTTAGATTATAAAAGTTACAAACTGCTATCTTTCGCGCATGCGCAGTGAAAAATTATTGCATTTCACGTTCATATTTAATCAAATTTTTAGCATTTTAATTTCAAATTTTAACATAATACTTCTTTTGTGTGCTGTCAAGTTTTCTGAAAGTTTAATAAGCTTTGATGTTAAACTTTACTCGTTACAAGCCAAAAACCTTTAAATAAAATTCGTAGCTCTGAAAGAAATGCTTACATCTTCATGAATATCAGGGATATTATCTCGAAAGTACGTAACATACTTGTACATAGTAAAATTTCTAACTTCTAAAATTTACAACTAATTCTCTGCTATTTATGATGAAGGATGATCAAAAAACCTTTTTGCTTTCCTCAATTTGTTGCTGGTCCCCTAAATGCATGGGATTTACCTTTTAATAGAAAATGTCAGTGTAATGCTGAAATTACATATTACTTATTTTTGGCCTCGCGAGCAGTAAAAATATGCGTGTGTTGGCGCTTTTGGCGGGGTTTTGTTTTACTGCTGAGGAGGCGAATTGGCGAGGAACTTGCCTGGGTTCCGGGGGAATGTTTGGAAAGGAGAAGGGACGAAGGAGAATTTTTCTAGCGGGTGTAGAAAGCACAGTGCAGATGTTTAGGATACAGCCCATATGCCTTGAGAAAGATGAGGTAAGGCATTCTTATTAATATATCTATAGAAAATGTCCTTTCGTTAATGTTTGAATAGTTAAATGTCTTGTAGTGGGCTAAGTATTTTTTGCAATAATATATTAATTAATTCACGAAAATAAAAGCTGAATAATAATAATAACAGCCCTGCTTTTCCATTCTACCGAACCTAATAATATCACAAATGAACCTCCATATATAATATATTTTACCAATAGCACTGAATACAACATCATCACAGTCAGCTAAAACATTCCTGTTATGCGACAAATGATACAAAGCAATTAGTCTTCCATTTCTTGAGAAATCACTTAAAATGTGAATTTTTGAAAGTGTCCCAATAATTTTGGTCATATAGTGTAAATAATAAAATTTGTTGTAGAGCAACTGCAGTAGAACCCTTCTAAGTTGACCACAGGAGGATTTTATTAACCAGTCAACGTACGAATACGGATACTACAGAGACATACATCAATGACAACATATACAACAAAAATAAGTTGCTTGCTTTTATCCGTAATTTTATTTAACTTAAAAAAACTCTCTAACTGAAAATCGCATATTTATACCGGTAGTTCAAGTTACAGTAGTGGGGCATTTAATTGGGAAATGCATTTTGTTTCAAAAAAAAAATCAGTTTTATTCAAGTTTTTCATGAATACATTTGAAACTAATAATTAATATGACATCCTCGAGACTTAAGAACATCACAGACACGTTTCGGCACAGAATGTACTAGACTGGCACATATAGTTTTAATTTCAACGTCATTATACCATATGTCAGAAACAGACGAAATTATCTTTTCCATCGTAGTGCTGTCAAATTTATGAAGACGTTTTTTAACGATAGACCACAAATTTTCAATCGAATTTTAGTCTGATGAGTTTCCAGGCTAACCCAGTACAGTAAGTTTGTTTTAAGAGCAGAAATTAAAAATTTGCTTCAATGTGAGACATCGCGCCGTCTTATTGAATAACTTAATCTCCGTTCGGCCAAAGTTTAGACATGGTTGGATGCACATTTTGGGTCCATATCGATTCTTAGCTGGCACTGTTCATCATTCCTTCTACGGAAATAAAGGATTATGTCCCTGAAACACAGAAACAACCCCAAAACATCTTTTTGGGTGGATACTTGGGTGCCTGATTAATATGGTGCGGACGAAAAGGTTCTCCTTTGATCCTTCTCATGAACCTGGACCTAAATCCCTGAACCACAGAAAATAAAACCTTTTCCCAGTCCTCCGCAGTCCATATTTTATATTTCCATGCCCATTCTAACCATTTTTTTCTTCATACGAGGTGTGAGAAGCTGCTTCTTGTACGGTCGACATGCTCTCCGCCCACGTTCTAAAACCCTGTATCTCCCTGTTGAAGGTGCAATGTCAACACCAGCTGTCACCATGGACTTGGACAGATCAAAACTAGTTAATTGAGGATTCATAACACTCATTCGATGTAAACTTTTGTCATCACGAGCCTAAGTTGATATTTTTCGGCTTATTTTCTAATACGGTTGGTTCCAACATTTTCTGTTGTCTTAAACCGCAGCCATATCCTCTCGACAATTGATTTACTCACTCCACATATTTTGCCTATTTCCTCTAACGTTTTAGAAGTGTTTTCTCTAAGTGCAATTACTTTAGCACGTGTTTCAGGGCTGATATCCATGACTGTAATTACTCCCACAGCAAGCGAGCAACTAACGCTGCCAACTTCTAGCCACCTGGTGGAAGAATTTATATGCCTGCAACTTATCAGATGCGTACAAACAACCACTAGTTTGAAAATGACTGCCATTTGAACTCTGAGCTGAATTTGAGTGCTTATTCATTCGTTTACGTGTGATAAAGTGAAAAAAATAAAATTTCCCAATTAATTGCCGCAGTACTGTATTTAATTTTTAGCATTTTTTTTTTGCTCTTCTTTGCAGGCATTGCTCTGTATTATGCTTCTCTCTAAACCATTTAAAACCTTTGCAAAATGGTTACATCATTCAGTTTCAAAGTTTGTATTAATACATCATGCAAAAAATTAATCTAATATAGCAACGAATCTGATCGTACTTAAAAAGTCTCTTGAGAAAACGAATGTTGTAATCACCCACTTCTTAAAAATATTGACCGAGAAAGGAAATGTTTTAAAGTAAATACCAACAAGTATAGCTGTTTAAATTCTTGACTTTTTTTTTTTTTTAACTTTGGCATTTTGAAAAAAGCACCGTGAAGTAAACAGCGTCTTTCCGACAAGAGGAAACATAAGAAAAATCTTTCTTCCGCTTATTTGATATTTCTTAAAGTCTGTCTTCTGCAGTGCTTATGCGACGAGGCAATTTTAAAAGGACTTTTTACTCTGGCTTCGATTCAAAATTTGGCGAAGAAAATAATTTAAATTTTACGTAATTTTATCTCGATGAATTTGAGTGAAAGTTTAATAGTTGGTTTTTAGGAAAAGCTTAAACATATATATATATATATATATATATATATATATATATATATATATATATATATATATATATATATATATATTTAAATACTTGGGGGCTCTGCCCCCTGCTCGCTAACGCTTACCAACCCCTCTAGGTTGCTTCGCAATGTTGTTTCATTCGCAAAGATTTAAATTGTCAATTAGAAAGAAACAGATTAAATACGTATTATGAGCGCCCTTTGGAACAAAAAACGCCCCTTCCCCGGGTTTCAAAATAATTTGTGCCAACTTGCAGAGCGATACCGGCTAAGAGGCTCCTGAGAATTGCAAAACTGCAGTTGTGTACGTTTGAAAAGTCGCTTCCGTATTCGTGATCTCTAGTAATATATTTTGCTCTTTAGCTCGGGACTTGAACGAAGTAGAGCTGAAGATTTTTCGTTAAAATCAAACCCTTAAAATTTATGAATAAGGAAAAATACACAAACGAACCAAAAAGACGTAATTGTGACAACGCCAAATAAAACATAAATAATTTAAATGGAAATGAGATTTTTCGAACTTGATTAAAAGTGCTTCTATTTTTTTTTTCTTTGGAGATAGCAGCTACGTTTTTCGACCATAAGTCGAGTTAGGTCTGGAGTAACAAAAAGAAGCCACTCTTTCCAGTGGTGTCAAAAAGAAAACTGTGGGATAATTCATTCACTTTTTACTTATAGATTTAATGAAGAATGTAGTGCCTAAGTTTTAGCTAAGCCTGAAAAAGTTCGAGCTAAAAACGCAAATAACTCTTACCGTATTTACGTAAGAGCATTGAAACAAATTGCGTTGAACGTGGAAAATGCATCCTTTCAAACGATATGTTATATTCATATGTGCAAGTAATTTTTTCCCCTTTAATAGGCAATAATAGGCAATTTACACGAAATTTGAATTTAAAAATAATTACAAAAACTAATTAGAATTTTAAAAAACAAAACCCCAGGTGCAAACCACCAGGATTCGAAGTAATTTTGCACAACATTTTAAGGCTGTAGGTGCTATGAGGTTTCTTGGGACGCAGACCCGCAAAAGTGTGGCATTTTTAGTATGCGATCAAAGTTAGTACTCTTAAGCACTTAATAAATAATAATAGTTGTGTTAATATTTTGTTGTTTTAACCGCTTAAACAGAAATAACATCACAAGAAAGACTTAATTTTGGTTTCGGTAATATTGGTTTGCTGATAGAATACTTGCTGTTATCGCGATTAAACTTAACGAAATGGATACATGCTCCGCTTAATTACAGGATATTTGCCTACTGATGATCTGCTAGGGTGACCTCCAGTTAAATACTATTTTCTTGAGTTGAGCTCAAGGTTTTCAACAGTATTTTTTGCCTTTTAACAGTATTTTATACCTCCAGTTAAATACTATTTTCTTGAGTTGAGCACAAGTTTTTTAACAGTTTTTTTTTTCAAAGAAAACAGTGAAGTAGTAATTGTTGTAAGTATCTGACTGTGTTTGGAAGCTTTTAAATCTTCCAGAAAAGTAAATCTTCCAAGTAAAGCGCATTTTATGTAATCTATTTTAACCTTCATTTCCATTTTGAAAGAATAAAATTGAGTTAGATTTTTCATTTTGTTGCTAATATTATGATTTGTATTTTTTTGTATTAATTTAATCAATTAATACAACTTTTTAATTATCGCAGCACATTTTTTGCGTTACAAACATTTTTGTCACATTTGGTTTCTATTGAAAAACAAATATTCAAAACTCATAAATGTTTAAACTCAATTCCTTACTTTTTAATAAATCCTAAACTTGCAACTTATACAAACGATGCCTATACCGCAAAAGAAACAAAATATCTTCATCGAAATATATATAAAACATGTAATGTAGATAAATAAGAAATTCAATGAACTTATGTGCGGAACAGATGCAATTGCTTTCTGTATTCGTTTGCTTTCACTTTTCCTGCAATAAAACCACTTGTGTAAAAAAGCCTGATTTACGTGAAAGACGTATAAACATTTACTGTTGCTTTTTAAATTTTCCAATGACATTGTGTATGCATTATTGCGTTATTAATCTTAGAACAATGCGCATCCGAGTTTTTTTAAAAAAAGAAAAACAAAATTTAAAAAAGACCAGTACATTGGAACCAAAAACTTAGAGAAATATCATTTAACTTAAACTGAAACTATATCCTAAAACTAGGTTGTGTTTCGAAAGGTTTTCAATCATTTCAATTAGGTGTTTTGCATTTGAAAAAGTGACTTAATTCGTGAGTTCAGTAGTCTAATTAAATATGAAAAACTGTCTGAAAAATGCATATTTATTAAAATATTTTCAATTAATGTTTCTTCAACAATGATCTAAAATTTAAATAAAGTGAATCAAATATAATGCAAGCACAGTTTCTTCATCTTCTTCTTTTTTTTTTTTTATTGCTTACATGCTGTAATTTCTATTTTGCAGGTCGGCAAGCAATACTGATGTTATTGGAGTAACACTTACTGTAATGCGCCATGAAAAGATTACTTACTTGGCAAGAAAGTGAACTACTGAAGAAGAAATATTTTTCAAAAGTCTGCATTATTTGCTTTAAGAAAAAAGCGTAGTGCTGTGTTTAGGATAGTAATAGATTAGTGTAGAAAGAAGGAGGTAAAATATAAATAGTTATGAATTTGATATAAAGCCATGGTAAAATGTGTGATTGCTATTTTCGAAGATGACGACTAAAAATAATTTTTGGTGCTTTTGTCGTCTGTTACTTTTGATATATGTAAAACATAAATATTACAGAAAAGGTAAAACAGTTTACGCATTGTATATTAAAACAATACACTAAAACAGCTTGATATGAATGTCGAAAATATTCTTTTCTATCAGAAACTAAAATCAAAATTATAAATGAGTTACTGATAAATCAAATAAAAATAAAAACTGCCCTTTCTCCCGTAAAAAGCTTTTTAATACTTTCGCTATATCAAAACTCACATTTAAAAATACCTTCAATTAGATAAAAGTGGCAACAAGTGCGAATAATATTCAATATAGTAAAAACGACTACTTGACTTTATTTAGAGGTTATTAATTCATTGACAATGATTGTAAGATACAGAAGTATAACAATTTATGTTTTTTTGAGCATGACATTTTACCACAACATTAGGACAAAAACGACACTGTCAAAAACTTTCAGTTGATTTACGCTGCTCAAATCAACAATTTAATGAAATCATTATCGCTGAGAAAAAAAAAAGAACATCAAATTGCATTGAGTTTTAAATTAGCTGTCAAGCGACGCTTTTTGTCAATCCAATGCGATAAGTATAAACAAATTGGATTGTCGTTATTTTTACGTTTGTATAGAAATATTTTAATCCTTAACGTTATCATTTGTGGCATTTGGTATTTGTCTTGCTGTGGTGTCTCATGCAACTATGTAATATTTTCAACTTATTAACTGAGCTAGAACACAGGATTTTTTCTTTTACTTTTAACATTATCTATTTCGTTTGCATCTGTGATAAACAATAAAGAATATTTTCACTGAGACATTTTTTTTAAATTGTAACTATTGTAATCTGTCCTTCTAATATATTTCTTTATTTTGTTATGGTGTCTTAATTTTATTTTGTGCAAAAATTACTTTTAATTAATTAACTTCTACAGTTAAACCGTGTTTTCAATAAGCAGAGTGTCAGTATTTAAAAAATTTAAATGTCCATTAAAAATTACTGTATTGGTGTGTTTTTTCTAAATTTCTTTATTTGCTATTTCATTGTTTTTTTTTTTTTTTTTTTCAAGAATATAAACCTTCAATTATCACTTTTGTTTGTGGTGATGATTTCGAACTAAAAAAGATACTTACTAAATTTAGAACTTTTAATGGCATGAAGAATGTAAAATAAAGCAACCTTCATTCATAAAAACAATCGTCGTTACAGCTTTTTACATACATTTATAATAAAAATATTTTCTTGTTTTACTTTATAACAAAAGTGTTTTCCTTTCTGCGACAAACATTACTTTAACAGCATTAAAAATAAATGAAAAGAAACGTGAAACATACAAACTATCACTTGCTCCATAAAACGATTTTGAAAGCTTAAAAACTAGTAGCGAAAAAGTGCTAATGTCACTTTTTACATAGAAAATAGTAACTGTAGCGAAGCTTGAAATCTAAAGGGAGATAACTAAAACAAGTTGAAACGGCCGTCCTAAATTTGTAGCTCGGCGGATGATTAATTGAATAATTCTTTCTGCTTCAGTGATAAAGAGTGAATTTCTCATTGGAATTCATTTCATTAATAACCATCGTGGAAACTTGATAGTAATGAAACTACTAGTGCCTACTTGCCTCTTTTAATCTATTTAGCCAACTAACGGATGGGATTAGTGCGTGACACCGACTTGCCATCTTTTTGATTATTTTGAGCATAGCGAAATTTCGATTAATGCATGCAATAAACGTCCGCGGATAATTGAAGTTTTGAAACTGGAAAAAGGAATTACTATTTTTGGTAATTAAGTTCCTGAATGCAATATACTGCTGTTATACATTTTGAATTTCTGTCAGTAATCCGGGAAATCATTTCAACAATGCAGTGTGATACACTGAAAGTCCAGTTTTCCGAATCAATTGCACCGGACGTCATTCGTATTGTAAGAAATTCGGATAACTTTTTTTTTTCCGAAAAAAGTTATATTTTAATTAATGATTGAGTATATGTTGAAAATGGGAGAAAAAAATATTTTCAAAGAAAAAGCTTTCAAATCAAAGGAAATGAAAAGACATCAATTTTATTTGTTAAGCGTACTTACAAATTTACTTTACATTAAATAAAAGTCATTGATTGCTGAATATCTCGGTCAAATTCAACTGTTTGACTAGTGGAGGAAATAGTGAGAGCAAAGAATAATTACTTAGCGATTTCCCAGAATGCGTCCTTTTCATTTTATTTATTTGCAGAACTTAGTAAAATAATATTACACGTGTTTCTCAGTTAAAACGGATCCTTGTTTTAAGTGTGAACACAGCTAGATTTACGGAGGTAAAATAATCCAAACTTTATCTGATGCTGACCACTTTAATTGTTTTTTCACTCAACTTGCATGGTTCCTTCAGCGCGATTTATTTTGCGCTTAGTTTTTTCGATACACGAATGCTTTTTAATATAGAAATGGCATGTGTTTAGGAATTCAAAAGTGGATATTCAAGACTTAACCCGCCTGAATCAACCCACTAGCCACTACTAAAAGTTACTTTCTTTTTTAGTCGAAGCTATTTAAGATGAAAGTACGTAGATGATATGAGTACATTGGAAGCCGTATGTTATATACGAAATCCATTTAAGCTATGATGCATTTAAAGGTTTCAAAATGTTCCGTAATAAACAGTTCTGTAGATCTAACAGTACATAAAACCCTGGATTTTAAACTTATCCCGTAAAAAGCTCCTAAACAAAAACCGTAAAGACGCATAAATATGAGTATACGCCCATAAAACCCCCCAAGGAAAATCCAAACTGTTTTACGTGGAAACAAGTAGATCGTCTTCCTCTTTTATGTTAAAACTGCTCAAACGTTTCAGTAGCGACCCGTTTAGGAAATATAAATAAAAATCTGAGAAAATTCCTACCCAGGAATATAAATGGAACTATTTACCTCCGTAGATCGTGATTTATTGCTGATCCAATATGAATCGGCAAAGGAGTGAACCGGCGGTGGGAATAAATGGGTCCATTTAAATATCCCGAAAAGGCGCGCGGAAGAATATTCTATTCCTCGCCTTCGTCGTTTCCGGTTGCCAGATCGATTATCGGAACTTGTAGCTGGCGACGATGCGCAGCTGTTGCCAGATTAGCTTTTTGAAACAGTAGCGGGTAATACGGGTGGATGGGCAAATCGTTTCTACCAGTTATGACGTAAACTGTGAGATTCTGTGAGAAACTTAAAAGCTTTTATTCAACATGCAAATAGGCTGTATTGTCGGCAAGCATTGATAAAATCGTTTTCCAATCCTACAATCTAAAGCCTGAAAGTGTTTAACTTCTGAGATTGGGAAACTCATAATGAAAGTGTTTATTATTCACCTTTATCGAAATGCGAAAATATTTTGAATAATGAACAAAAGCTAATTATATGAGTTTATTAATGAAAGTTCTCATTGAAAATGCATAAAGGAAGAAAGCTGATTCATGAATGGAGGTCTAAAACAATGTATTATCTTTCCGATAAACTTTTTGAAACTTGCATTTGTAATGCCTACGTGATGTTGCATTAATAATGCTTTACGTTAGTTTCATGAAATTTTTTTTAAGGTAGACGATCATCCTAAATATTTTCTTTTCTTCAATATTCATTACACCTTTCAAAAACTTAAAATGATTATTAAATACGACATAAATAACACGTTTTGACTTGTATTTGTCAAAACAAAAACATTTTAAAAAAGAGTTTTTTTTTCAGTAGAAAGCCATTTTTCCAGAAAAGAATTACTTCTTTAACAGTTCGAGTGTATTCAAATTTCTAGAATTGTTTTATATTTTTGTGTCTAATTCTACGTTAGATAATAGAGTGAGCCTTCATATTTGAAAAAAATAATGAAAAATATTTCTTATAATGAAATGCTTTCAAATTTTTAGGTGAAAGCGTTGTTTTTGCCACCCATTTTTAATTGATCATTCTTTGAAAACCACAAGGTACATGTACATTAGCGTTTAGAATTTTAAATCGCTGTAATATATTAAGGTAAAATGGATACTTCTTTTTCAGTAATTTCCACATGACAACTAAAAGTATGACTTCAAAACTTGAATGGTAGTTGGATTTATACACGTTAAATATTCCATTTCGTAATTCATCCGTCTGAGATTATCAGTATGGAAAGAGTGTCGAAAGAGTCTCATTCTAAGCATAAGCCTACACAATGGACAACGCAACGGCTCATAGTGGGGTGAAAACAACAAAAAGCGCTTGTAAATGTTTTTTTTTTCCTACCATTAAACCTATTGAGGATTAATAAATTTGCACAGGCCTACTTCGTAGGCAATCAGAACTGGAATTTTAGAGCCCTTCGTCCACTACAAAGCTGAAGAGAGCCTTTAGAAAGTTGAAGAACCATGAGTGTGGGAATTTATAAAAATTGCTTTTAAGCAGTCTATATTTTTTTCCTTATTAAAGGCGGATGTATTTTTTTTTTATTTATTTTTTCTCGTGTCCAACGATATTAATAGGATGAAAAAATGAGTAATCAAATTCTCAAACCGAAAATTGGTTTTGATCAGAACCGGAAACTTGAGAATTCAAGGTTACTTTTTTTTTTTTTGTTCAAAACACTATACAAAAAATGTCCTCTTACGTCCACTTAGAAAGTAGTATTAATTAGTCATAAATGGTCTGTAGAAAGACCCTGAACAGGAATTAGCTGCGTAAACCTGCGAACTTTGGACCCTTAGCAAAAACAATTCGAAAAAAAAAAACTCCATAATAACATGCATGTTTAAACAAACAAACGAGAAGTTTAAAAACATTTTAACGCGTTTTGGGCGTTTTCGCCCCACTGTCCGGCCGGCCTGACTGCACTTAATGACCGAGACCTGCAAATTGTATGTAGCATAGTCAAGGTTAATAGACTAGAAGAACTACATGAAAATAATTCTAAATATCCCTTTGAGGTATACCATAGGCATGTCTGTTAGAAGATGGTAGAAAAATGTATCCCTAATGGGCTGTGATAGAAGGACACCAAATCTAATGCCTTAACATTCAGTTTGACATCTCTCGGAACGTTTGTCCTGCACTCGTAACCATATTGGATGGAGTCCTAAGGACTGGCTTCGTTTGGGGTTATGAAATCGGAAATATGGCTCGAAATACTGTATTTCGATTTTGTTGTTGTTGTTGTTTCTAATCCTCACTGATCTGAATTTAGATTAGATCCATGAATTCATTTGCCCTCAACCGCTCTTACAGCAGACCAGGTCTGTCCAGAATGCCCTCACGCGACACAAGAGAGTAAGTGTTCCGCAGTGGCGTCGCCTTAATTACATGTGGTACATCTCGAAAAAGTACATCTCAGTGATCTAAGGTGTCCAGAATTCAGCGGAGACAAAGCTGTCTGGCTCTGCCGGTCTCCTCCATAGTCAACAGCTGTATCTGGGCCAGAGGCACGATACTAGAAATGGAGTGTCGGTTTTTTTACGGTAGGTATTAATAGGTGCCCTGCTTCTGGAGAAAATTTCACTTAATGACAAAGGTTCAGCAAATCACTGCGGCGAGGAAGATCCCTTCTAGGTCAGTTCATCAGCAATATCATTATACTATGTTAAATTTCTATGGGATGATACCCATTGGTAATGCGAAATAGAAGACTTAGACAAAGCCTTGAGATTTGCAAAAAACACGGATTCCCGCCTAATCTCCAATATTCCTCCTGTTCTCCAGGTCAATTTTGTAATTATGAAATGTTTTTAATTATGTAAAAAACAATGTTTCAAATAAATGTTTTTGCATCTAGCTTATCAGTTACAATCTTAGAAATGTTAAGTAATACTAAGAAAACGTTATTTATTTCTTTAAAGATAGGTTATAGATTTTATACTGGGAAAATAGTCGCAGGAAAATACAACGAATGTTTTGTAGAAAAATATTTTCTTCAATAAAAAAACGAAAACCATATATAAACATTTTTTAACCTTTGCTTTTCTTTCTTTCTTTGGAAATACAAGTGTTAGAAAGTATATCTTCCGATAGTCATAAAAAAACAAAAAATAATAATGAAATGTGTTCTATACTCCTTAGCGATAGCCACCTACTCTTTATCAGGTGGTTTTATAGTTACTAAAAGAATCCGTGGAAAAAAAAATATGGACTTTGCAGCACTTTTTTCGTCCCCTTGGATCTATTCAAGATTGTGAGGTTTTTTTCTCCCAAAGTCAAGCGAACGTGTTTTCTTATTGGTCGCATTAAACGCCTTTGTCGTTCTACCAACAGTAGCCTGGGGCTTAAAAAGCATCTGGGCCTCTTTCCTTAAACGATAACCCCCAGATAAAACTTGTTCTATCTTTTACTTGTCAAGCTCCTGTCCTTAAAGCATCCATTTTTGTCCTTTATAGCATAAGGATAATTTTTAGACACATCATTTTCAAAGGCTAACAGCGATCCAAATCACAAAAAAAAAAAAAAAAAAAAAAAAAATGAAGATAAACTTTTTCTTTGAAGATTATACTTTATAAAATTTGACAAGGTAAAGAACAAAGTTACAGACCGTTAACCTTTTTTGAAAAAAAAATCTTAACATGCTATTTGTGTTGAATGAAACAAATGTTGGTTTATTATTAATTTAAAAAGATAATTGAGATTTTGAAGAATTAAAAACGAATTTGTGAGTAAAAGAGATACAACGTAATTGAGAGACTGACTTTGTATTTAGTACATGTTCTGCCGAAATTTAATACAGCTCAACTTAAAAGTACTTACCCTATAATGTAAAAAAAAAAACTGTAATCTGGAGGTCATTACTGCTTATCGGTCTTGCGTATTCACACTCTATATTTTATAAAAAATGCATAATGCAAAAAACGAGAAATAAGTCACAATTATCAGTTCACAATTTATTATAATACTAACAAAAATATCCGGCGTTGCCTGGGTCAGTAATAATTGTGAAAAACAATCGCTATTTTCATTAGTTTTCTGTTTTAATTGAAAGAACTCAAAACACCACGCTTTTATGTGGTTAAATAAAAGTAAATTAGAAATAAGTTTAAAGAACGAAATAGTATTCAGTTAGAAACGAAAGCACGACATTTAAGCTTATAAATATTTGAAGAATTTCCAAAATATGAAATTTTACTTTTTTTTTTAACACAGTCAAAAACTTTTTTTATATGGCTTTTGAAATACAAACGGTTTTAAAAAATGTAGCTTTTTCTTGGTGCGTTTCAAAATGCTACCAAATTTGTAGTTATCGTTTTAGGAAAACTAGGATAATACTCTCCCTCCTTACTTTGTGAAAAAACTGTCTGTTACTTATTTTCGTCAATGAGATATTGTCGCCAAATACTGATATGTTTTTGCTGACCATAAAATGATGCTAAACATTTTCTTCCGAAATGTTTCCGAAATAAGTAGTGATACATGGCAAGTGTTTGAAATTGTGCACAAAAACAAATTAATGGAAGTTTTTATGCTGTTAATAGTTTTGCCTAATTTAGTTAGCGTATTATTTTATATTTTAAAAAAAAATATAAAAATTCTTTTTATGACGATATTTTGGTTACATTGTGAAAGCCGAGAAACATTATTACGCAGTCTTTGGTTGCAAAAAAAACAGTGCCAATTGAAAAATTTGCCTCACTTTATAATTGAATCGTTATAATTTATTATTGCTATGTTCTTATTTCTGTGAAATTAATAGATATATTAAGTAACTGATTTCCAATTGTAAGTTTATGCATAAACTAATTTGTAAGTATTAAACATTGAAAAGACTTTCTCCCAGAATAGGACAAAATAGGCTTTTTTGCTCTTATGTTTAAGCTCAATTGGTGAAAATATCTTATGTTATTGAGAAAAATGGAAGTCATATTTGAATGCACCCAATAGAATAAAAGTCACTCATTACATTACAATCACTTTTTCATGGCCCGAATTTTGCAGACCTGTGTAATTTTAGACAATTAACACTATTTTCTAACTGTTGCCAAAATTAATTGTTTTTTACCCGATATCGATTATTGTCATAGATGAGGATAAAATCCTAAGAAAACAATAAATTCTATGCTTGCTCCAGAGAAGTCTTAATTCAAAATTTTCATTATGATTATTATTAATATTGCTGTTGTAAAGCAACGAATTTTTGTAGCAATGAGTTTTATATTTAATCCTTTAATGGGGAAATCACATGAAATTTACCGTTTTCTATCATAACTTTTGTAAAATAAGTGTTTTAGAAATAAATTATAGCCTATGTTGTTTCCTGATAATGTATCCATCTATAGTGAAAAAATTGTTAAAATCCGTCCAGTAGTTTTGAAGCTTACCCCGGACATATTTACACACATACAGAAGAATCCATTTATGGATATAGATAAGAATAAAAATCTTAAGAAAGCAATAAATTCCATGCTTGCTCCAGAGAAGCCTTGATTCAAAATTTTCATTATGATTACTTTTAATATTGCTGTTGTTAGGCAACGAATTTTCGTAACAATGGGTTTTATATTTAATCATTTAATGGGGAAATTAAATGAAAATTTGTTTCCCATCATAACTTTTCAACCGTCGACACATAAAGGAAAGGGGTTATAAGTTTGACGTGTCTCTCTCAGAGTGTATATATATATATCTGTCTGTGGCACTCTAGCGCATAAACGGATGGACCGATTTTGAAAAAAAAAATGTTCGAAAGGAGTGTTGATTGAGAGTGTTCTTAGCTAAGTTGCGTCTTCGGATGACATTAATTAGCGAAGATATTAATTAAAAATCTCTAAAAAGATTCTTCGCGATTTTCTGTGAAAACATTTTTTTTTAAATTTTGTACCAAAATAAAGATTTTTTTTTTTTTTTTTTTTTTTTTTTTTTTGCGTCTGATTGAATATGTTTGGAACTTCCATGTTTCATAGAATTCGAATTATAACGTCTTTTAAAGCAGATTTTAAATACGGCTAAGCCTTTTAATCATGCAATTGGTAACCGAATTCATTGTTGGACGACAAATTAAAAGCAATGATTTGTAATTTTTATATGTTGCTAGTTTCTATTTGTTAACAAATGAAATACTTGTAATTGATTTTAATAGTATAAGGATTTTAAAAATATTTTAAATTTTTCCTCTTAATTCTACATTTGCGACTCAGTCGGGGGTTTTTATTTTTTTTTTTTTAAATTTTAGTTACTTGTTTAGACTAAGGTTTTCAGGAATAAATTATAGCCTAAGTTGCTTCTTAATAATGTAGCTATCTATGGTGAAAAAATTGTTAAAATCTGCCCATTAATTTTGAAGTTTACCTCAGACATACATATAGAAGTAGCCATTTATGTATATAGTACATTATGTATAAATGTATATACATTTATGTATATAGATTAAATGAAGCACACGAAATATATATATATATATATGTGCGTGTAAAGGAAAGGGGGCGCATGTAAACTTTTTTTTCCTTCTCTTAATTTCGCAAAAAGATATTATCAATTTCAAAGAGCAAAAGTGTCCCCATGATTTTGAATAGTCTTTTCATTGTGCCTTGGGAAAATTTTCGATTTTTTAAAAAAACTATTTAAACAAATGCAAAACTTTGTATTGCCTGATAAAAGGGACAAAAGCACAATAATTATAATTGGGGCAAACCTAACCAGGCAACGTTGTAAAAGTTACGCCGAATCTGATCGCATCATTACGAAGCTATCAAGTTAGATTTACTTCAACTATAGCTATAAATTTAATGAAATTTCAGCTAACACTTTTAACCTAGAATTTATTTTCCTCTGCTTCATGACAAAAGAAATACTTTATTTGTGTCAATGTAACGATGACGTTGCATTTACAAATGCACATGTAATTACCATTTGTATGTTTCAAAGAGGCCAAACTGGCTCCTTTTGTAAGTCCCGGGTGAGATTCCAGCTGGTCAAAAACCGTCTGCATACGCTTGACTAGGGCACGTTATATTTAACGTGTGTGTTACAAAGTTCTCAAGGTTTCTATTTCAAATTTATGCCTCTCGGGTTTTGAATTAGGAATTTATCGTCTATTCATCTAGATCAAAAACTGCTAAAACTACTTCTGCGAGAGAGACCCTGGTGTAAAATGTGTGCTGTGTATTTTTGCAGTTCATTTCAAAAGAAGATGTAATTAACAGCTGGCCCGGAAAAAGTCCTATACGTGCAAACAATTCAGTCGTCTCTAAATCCTACACGAAGCACACTCTATAAGAAAAAAATCAAAACATTCAAAAGCAGTTGTAACATGAAAACGATATTTTACCCACATTAGGTTAACATTATTATAAGAGAGTGATTATAAAATGAGAGCAAAATTATCATTTATTACAGGAAAAACCACAAATAAGTAGAGGCTATAGTACCCTGCAGGACCTCCAGATTGAATGCATGAGGCAACACTAGTGAGGATTGAGGTTAAAAAGTATCATACGAAAGGTTACGTCATTTCGTAATACATTTAATGCAATGACGCCACTAATTCAGATAAGCTTGTTAGGCCGTCTTTTACCGACCAAAATGATACCAGATACGCTCAATCAAGCCGCGTTTACATGAGACTTTTGCAACTCACATTTCCCCGATCCAACTCCGAAAAAAACGAGTTGGAAAATACTTCCGTTCACTTGCAAAGAGAGCTTGCATCCTGTATCCGAGAAAACTGTTATACCCAGCGGTTATAGTAAGCTAGTAACCAAAAATCTTTTCACGAAGTGCATTCTGGGTAAAAACCCCCCGCTTTTACTCCGAACTGCGATTGAAATCAGAATATTTCCGGAGACAAAAGTGTCCATGTAAAAGTTCTGTGTCATATCAGGGGATTGAATAGACCAGAGAAGGTGATTTTGTGAAAAAGATACCCTTCGTGTGTATGACCAAGCACTATCTCATTCGCAAATAACTCCTTGCAGTCCCCCATGAGTACCATTACATATAATAGAAGCATACCACAAACGTACCGTTTGGTTTTCCTTGTATTGTGAATCAGTATTAAGGGTGATTTTTTTCGTATAATGGTATGACCTCATAACATCTGTGTGTGCGATGTGCCGCAGAAAAGCAAAGACACTATTAGGGCTTCCACATAAGAATCACCATAAATGTTCAAAATTGTCACTATTGCCTAAATTGAATCTGTGTTCATCGCCAAAGACGATTTGGATAAATTTGGTTCTAGTTCAATTCCGTCGAAAGCGGTCTTACTTCACATCGAGGTGACAGTGTGAAAGCCCTAATCCTACTTTTCCTTTAACTACACACTGCACCTGCAGCTGGGTCGATACTGTCGGGTGCCATGGCACTTTACACATGGTCATTATTTATATTAATCCACAACACTATGAGAGTCAAGTGGTGCATGCATGTCCGATTTCAGTCACACGTATTTGGAAATGATGTCAAGACTCTCAAGAGCCATTTCTTAACAAGACAGTGGTTGGTCTCCCTCACAACAAGGATATAAGAGAACTTCCTTATCCATATTATAATCCGTTCTGGCCTGCTCTACTACCTGATTTTCTATAAATCGAGCAAATCTGGCATCATTTGGAATAGTAAGTTTAGTAGTGTACTTTTGATTCAATTAGTGGAGCGCTTACAGTGACTGTGGTACGAGTTGACGCAGGACATCGTACGAGACAACTATGTCTCAATAATATTCGCATGTATCACTTTACACATTAAAACAAGAGGCTGCTCTATATAGTACAACGCCTTCTATCCAATAGGGCCCCCATTCATTGTTTTATCCAGAAGTAAATGATCATCTTGCTTTCATTTCATAATCGCTATCTCGAACATAAATGGGAGGATCCAAAAGAAATGAGCCTTCGTTTAAAGAGACAGACTTATTAAGCTAATCGGTGCAACTGACTATTTGTTTTAAAAATAGGCACCTCTTGCAACAATGCACTTCTTTAGGCGTATTTTCCAGGACTCAAAGGCTTTCCTTAAGTCCTGTTCCAAAATATCTGCAAGGGCTTACTTGATATGTTCTTGGATGTCCTCGATGAATTCAAAACATTTTCGTTTCAGCTCTCATTTTAATCGTGGAAACAAGAAGAAGTCAGGAGGCATCAATCCCGGACTGTAAGAAGGCACCAGGGGAGCGTTGACTCGGACCTTCTTCAGTCAGAATAAAAGGCACATTTTTCGTGCAGACTTTCTGCATGTGCAACTCTTCCATATCGATGCGTTGCATCGTTGTCTCCGACAAGTGCAGGGCTTTTGCTACTTGGTAAAGATTCAAACGCGTGTCCGTGAAGAGAATTGCCTTATGCCACATTTCAACTTGCAAATAGGACAGACACTCACTCCCAGCGACTGCTGAAGAATTGCGAACATTTGGGAAGGAAACCGGAAGCAAAATTTGATCGCTTTGCGTTGCTTTGACGTACTTTCCATATCGCATATGTCACGCATCACCGTATAGGGGTGCTGTAAAGCCAAAAAACCAACACCAACGTCGCTGTAAAGCGGAGCGAGCTGCAGGGTGCGCATTCGTCAGTAACATGTGAGGCTCATTACTTTTGGATTACATTTTGGTTTAATTCTAACAACTTCTTTTAGGTGGGTCGATTTTTAGTTAGAGTGTATTAAATGGATGCACAGACGAATACAAAAAGTGTGATATATCATTAATTAAAACTAATTGTCATCAAACAAATGTCACTTGAAAACAAAGACGATTTTCTTAAAATTGCAATGACATTATTAAGTAAACAAATGGACGAACGTAATGATGCATTTCCTTCTTTTTTTTTTTTTACTTCTTGTTACTATTTTTGTTTATTTTATTTGACACGACGTTGGAACTATGTGCTAAAACTCAGGAGCTATTCATTTTTATTCTTGCATTTAAAAACCTTTATTTGGAGGGCTAATTTGTCACATAATGCTATTTTGCATATCTTTAAATTGTAACAAAATACATTTTCAATATAAAAGAAACATTTAATTGCTTGCATTAAATTTAATCAGAAAGAAGTAGGAATTTCAGAGCAAAACAGAAATAAGAAGTATTAAAAATAAGAACATTAAGTTTAGAATACATTACTGAGTATAGAAAGAAGAAGAATCGGATTAAAAAGAACGATGAAATGTTAAAGCATTTGAACTTGGGGAAATGATAATGCTGCATTTTTTTAATGAAAATCTTAACTAAATTAGAAAATAAAACTCTGAAATTATGATTTTTAATTTTTTTTCAAAAGTTTTTTATATTATATGTTATCTTTTTTAAAACTAATAAAATTTGCTTAAGATACAAGCTAAACACTATTGATGCAGTAATAATAAAAACATATCGCACATTTTTTTTTATTAGTTTTTTTTTTTTCAAATGCACACATAAAGTGGGAACTAAACTTGTATGAGAAGTATATAGCAACGAGCCAACCTTGAGCAGAACAAATGCTTTCCACCCTATTATCGGCGAAAGTCCAAATACTTTCGGTGAACCACCGGTGAAAGTCAACCTTCTCCAATTTTACTGTTTCACGGTAACATAGACATAACTTAATCCATCATGAATATTCCTTTTACGCACAGAAATAATTTTAAAATAAACTGAAAATGAATAAGATTATTTTGTTCCGATTGGCAGTGAAATAAAATATTGATTGAACTTCTCGTCAAAACTTTTCATTTCCGAAACACAATTAGAGCGTTGAAAATTCCAGAAAATATGTTACTGCTTTCTCGTAACCTTCTAATTTCTTCACAATACTTTAGAAAGCAACTCTTCCTCCAATTTTCATAATTTGTACGAAATTTCGATTTTCTACAAAAGGCTCTTAGAAGTAACGTATGAATCTGAAATTTATCAAAAACAAAACTTTTATCAAAGTAGTGTTACTGCGACAAACTAATATTTTGTCATTTTAAAGAATATTTTTCAAATGAGGAGGAAATTTGAAATAGCGGGACAAAGAGAAATGGTGAAATATTAAATCTGCTTTTAAAGACACTTATCCGGTAGTATTTTAACTATGTAGTAGCACATGTTATCCATTAAAGTTAGGGAAAAAAAGCATATAAGATAATGCAGGCAATTTTCAAAAATTGATACGCACACCGTAATGTTTTTTTGTAAGTTAAAAAATACTTTTGATGTTACAAAATGATCAAACTCTTAATATGAACCTTAATTCAAACCTTCTAATATCCGGTGCAGTTATTATTTAATCAATGTTAAGCTTAGTTGGACCTTAAATATTTGGTACAATTAGTCAAGAACATGCGAGGCAAAAGGGATGTTGCAAAGTGAAATAGTTTATTTTGTTTAATTACTCAACCATTTACTAAATTATTTACGCATTCATTAATTAATTAATTCATTTTTATTCCTTTATTTAGAAAGTCACTTATTTATTCATTCATTCACTTATTTTCTTATTTATTCACTCTGTTACTCACTCATTTATTTTTCTTAACGCATTAATTTATTCATTGAATTATTTATTACTGTGTTATTATCTTTTCATTCGCTCATTCAACCTTACTTTTCACTTTGCTCCTTAAAAAAATGTGAAAATTTTCCACTTTATTTTTTAAGGTGCACATTTACTACAAAAAAAAAGAAAAAAAATGCTGTTTCAATGCATGTGTTACTATAATATAAAATTCTTTCTTTAAGTACTATAATTTTTAAAGCAAATGTATAATTTGTTCCTTTTGAAAAACCTCAGCCATCTTAACTATTTTACTTCGTCCCACGTTCCCCTTCTTCTTTTCTCGAGCGGAAACACACTTTATATGACTTTTCAATACATTTACCTTTTTTTAACCAACATGTGGACAGTTCCATTACAAAATATTTGCAATCACGGGAGTGAAAATCACTGCTATAAAAATGCTTTAAATATTGTTTAAAATTGTGGTCATACATTGCATATGAGAGCAGGAATGAAGCAAAAGTATTTACTAGGGTTTCCAATCCCGCGCCGATTTCAGTCCCGCGGGATTTCGGGATCGTAAGGAGCTAGTCCCGCGGGATCCAGGGATCCCGCTGAATTTACTTTATTCTTCTAAAAATAGAAAAGGATGTGCTTTTTAGAAAGGACTGCTCTTGTTACCTGAATTAGTAGTTTTTCTTTTTTTTAAATTCCGTACACCAATTGAAGAGCACTGCAAAGGATTTTCGCTCAAAAAATAATGCGCTTGACGAAAACACTTGCTGTGGCTCCAATTTTTCAAAATATCCCCAGCATCTACATCATCTTCTGAAATATATTTTTCTTCTCTTATGCTTGGTTTTTGCCCAAGAACTGTAAATTTCGGATAAAAACGATGGCTATGTATAATTTCTGTATCCAGTTTAACTTTTATTAAGAATACCCTTGTTGTTTCATAAATTTTGGTCATTGATTCAGTGCATTTGGTTCATTACTGCAAGGGGTGAGTGCTACTTGATTTCACCAAGTCGTAGACTCAGTAAAAGTTTTGGGATAATTTCACTAATTTTTATTTCACACTTGAAAGAGACATTCAAAAACTTGAGCATCTTAACTTACTGCACTGTCATGCGAGTCATCCTAGCTTTCACCTCTTTTAGAGTCGTGCCGAATATATAAATAATGGCAGAAAAATATTGTACATTTTAAGTTAAAGGTTTTTCAATGCATTCCTAAAGCTAACATAAGTTCTCCAATAATGCATTAAGGGCTACCCCACTGGGTTTTGCAATCTGTAATACACTTTCCCTATTTTTTCTAAAGCGTAATTTTCTGGATTTGAAATTTTTGTGATGGTTTTCCAAAATGTTTTTAAATTATACGCATTTTCTCAACTGCTGAACGTATGAAAACTAAATCCTCGAATGAGAATTTCAATTTAATCGCAGAAAAATAAACTCAATTTTTATTTATTGTTCTTAAAAGGTAAATCCACCGTTCATCATATGAGACAAAGTTTTTCTTTCTCTTCTTGCAGATATAAGAGGAAAGTTCTTCAAATTTCAGATGATGCTAGTGCAAATAGTTATTTTATGAGCGGCAAATGTTGGAAAACATATACATAGAAATTGCGGAGTTGAAAATCCCGCGGGATGTGGCTCTCAACCCCCACAGGATTAATCCTGCTAAACATCATGCGGGATCCTGCGGGATTCGGGATCGGGATTTCGGGATTAGAAACCCTAGTATTTACTGTCTGAAAAAAATTTAAATGGTTAATAATAAGCAACATATATTCGCTGTAACAGGCTGCCAACGATTATCGGTGTTTGGAAACCCCATAATATGTATGCCTACTACTTACAAACCATTTTATAAAATATTTATCAGTTTTTCTTTATCAAACACTGCTTTTCTTAAAATCATTTTTATGTATATTTTAATAAATTTGCAACTACCTTTACAACAACGCCTTCCTAGAACAAAGTACACAACTAGCATCAAAAATTAAACAAATGAACCAGTTGTGAGTCAGTCATTTGCCTTTTTTAAACTATAGCAGATTAAACTCGGTTTGTAAATTTAATGGTTCACAAATTAAAGCAGTCTTTCATTGTAATTTTTTTTTAAAAATGTCAGTAACAGAAAAAAATGTCGCGGCTGTCATTCATTTTAGCTTGCTCTCCTCATATAAGAAGTGAGTACCCCCCCCCCCTCCAAAATAGTACATTGGGGTTTGTTTTGCTTTGAATATGTGAATCAACCATAATTTGTCTTTACATTAAAACATAAGTTTATCTATAAAACAGAAAGAAAATTTTCTAATTTATAATACTTAACTAATAAGATAAAATAAAAAATAACCTTGTGGGCAACAAATAAGTTGCAGTAAGGATGCCTATAAAAGTGTAGTTGATGGGTCCAGACTTGCAAGGGTTTTTTGCATTATATTAATCTGAAGATGTGAAAAAAATAGAAAGAAAACTTAACAAGCCAGTTGCATAAGGCATTTTTTCCTCGAGTTGAAAGTTCATAACATTTCACACGGTCTTCATCATCAAAGGTACTGAAAAATACTGTTTGTTTTATATGCTCTTTCTTTGATATTGCCGCTGAATATATCCACCAAACTCTCAGGGTAAAAAACAAATGCAAGTTTCAGAAATATATTCTTTTTTAGAGTGAACCTGAACATAAATAATCTATATATTTCGGCTCATCTTTTGACTGTTTTCACAAACTCTGGCTGGCAAATCTGTAAAATTTTCACTTAACATATGCAGAACTTGACGAATGTTGCTCCCGACTTGACACATTCTTCATGCCTTGTTCACGACTTGAGAATGACCACTTAAAACAATTTTACGAGGTAGAAGACCTAAAATAAAGTAAGTATGAACAGAAATAAGTTGTCCAGCAGACTAAAAATAACCAGTTTATGAATGAAAGTGTTACGCAAATTTATGAGTCTAAAAACAAAAGTGTAGATGCGTATACGAAAGCTACTTCACAATTTTTATATATCAAAGTTTTATTCAACTTTCAGTAATCGTGAAAATATGGAAAAAAAAAAGAAAATAGTAATATGTAAAATACGAGACATAACACGAGACGCAAGCAAACAAATGTAAAGCAATTAACAAATAATAGTATTGCTCATAAAACTCAAAGTTCATTTGGAATAAAAAGTGTTTTCTACATAAAAAATGAAAGCCTTGCCAAATAAAGAAAGCGTATGGATAGGTTAACGTAAATAAACTTCATCGCTTAAGAAAAATGCAAGGCACAGTTACCAAGCATTAAAAATCCTTACTGGACAGCAATGTTATTTCATAATTAAGCTTAAATAAAGAAATAAAAAACAATAAGTAGGCATACAGAGTTAAACGATGAAATAAGCAAGCTAAAGCAAGCAAGAGGCGAACATAGTGAATTTTTTGAAACAATATGAAGGAATATGGAAAGTTTAAAAAAACTTTTTCTCCAAAACAAACCAATTACTTCCTTCTAATCCAACGTGTTATTCCTTTTCTTTGTGCACTTAAAAGGGCTTGGACATTTGCTAAGAAAAACCAAAATGGCGCGGCTGTAGTGACTGATTTTCAATCCCTTTTGCTCAGATAGTGCCTCAGCACGAACCAAAGTCGAAAATCTTCAGGGAATAGCCTCCTCTCTTATCGGAGCTCCTAGATACAAGCCGATGGCTGTGATTTATACTTTCACTACCATTTTCAGGCGGTCGATGTTTAACATTTTACTCGTAGATTTTGTCAGAAAAAGTAGGGAGGAATTTTACAGAAAAGCAGGAGTTTGCTTTCTGGAAATCTTTTACGATTTTCTAAGGGATGAATTGAAAAACTGCAACACTATTTAAGAATTGCTCAAATGGTAAAATTATTATCTGTGATTTACGTCAGACGTAAAAATCGTTAGTAATTCTTTTAAAGACAATTGAGCTAAATTTTCAGAAATTATAAATAGCTCTTTAATTAGGTCACGCAAATTATAAGCAACTTATAAGTCAGATGCAAGTTCGTGGCCCAACTAGAGGACGCATTTTTTATGCTGTCATCATCAAAAACTGAAGTTAAATTACTCAAATATGTACAATAGAACCACGAGTAGAGTGTGTACTTTAAAATTTGAAAAAATCGTCGGAAACTCTGAGAAATGGCCTCTTTTTTATTAATTATCACAATGGAGCTACTCGTACTAAAAGGATTGGTATTAAGTTGTAATCAGAGAATAAATAGAAGTTTTTATACCGTACGTTTGAAAAAAAACATAAACTTAAATTGAAAATTAAAAAAAAAATCTTCTTCCATTTCACAAAATGAATATAAAATTATTTCAAAGCCCAAATGTTTTGAGCAAGGCTGCGGAGTCGGCGGGAAAATGACTAACTCCCGACTTTGACTCCTACAACTCAAAATAAGTCCGACTCAAGTATATGGAAAATACAGATTCGGGGAAAAACCGACAGACTCCGTCTCTTGGATTTTTAAAGATCTACTCCAGACAGTAACTCCGATCATCTTATATAATTAAAAACTGAGCGTATGTATCTATGTAGTATGTACTTATGTAGTCATTTATGTCCAAGTTTCTTCTCCTGAACGACAGTAAACTGAGCATCGAACCAGGTATCGATGGATTCGTAATCTTCCCGTCTTTATGTTTGGCTATTTAACATAATCCATCGATT
This sequence comes from Uloborus diversus, assembly GCF_026930045.1. Taxonomy (NCBI): domain Eukaryota; kingdom Metazoa; phylum Arthropoda; class Arachnida; order Araneae; family Uloboridae; genus Uloborus; species Uloborus diversus. The sequence continues at coordinate 140,801,849 of NC_072735.1, read as the reverse complement.
ATAATTAGCGGAGGCATCAACTAAAATTATTAATTATGACACTGTAAGTTTGACACGAAATTCCTATTTTTCGAAGGCTTTCCTCCATTCAAATTATCATTCAATGATTCATCTCAATTTTCCCAACAATGCTTTTAGTAAAATTTATAGCGTGAAAAAAATCATTGCGAGGAAAGATCTGTTGCCATTTTTTTCCTCAAATATGAACAAGTAAAATTCTTGCTTTTGTTTAAAAGACATTTCCTTTAATCAGGGGGATTTAAAATGTTTACTTTTGGTTTTTTTTAACGCAAGCTGCCACAAAGGTTTACTGTTTTATTTATTTTTTTTTTGTTCAAGTCTGAGTGTTGAACACGCGTCATAACTTTTATTTTCGAGGTGGACCGTGCAAAGCCGAGCGACGCAGCAAGTTTTTTTTTTTTTTTTTATAAAATCATTCAGACTTTGACTCCACTACTCCAATTTCGACTCTGCTGCTCCAGTTTTTGCTGTAAAATAATTAATAGTGACATGATTTTTTATTTTCATTCTAAAGTTTCGATTTTTTTAATTTTATGTTTGGCAACGGGAATTAAAAACAAAAGTTTGGAGCACTTTATTATCATCATACAAAAACGCTTGGGTAGATGATTTGATGAAACTTATTAATTTTAGAAAACATATTATTTTATTATTTATTTTCTAAAGTATACCTGATACTAGTCTTATTTTTTAATTTTTTGCCACTGCAGAGGAAAAAAGAGGCACTTTATTTTTGCCCAACAAGATAGAACAAACATTTTTTTTTAAATAAAATGGTTTTATTTTGATGGATTTTTTTTCTTTTCTTTCTTTCTTTGTTATTTTCACAAACAAATATTTTTTTAAGGAAAAACAATGCATCAGATGCATTGTTTAATAGATGCTACTACTTCAGTTTGTTTATTTACTTATTTGTTAAATGTCTATTTCATCATATGAGAACGGCATACTATTTTTTTTTGTCTTTAAATGTCAATTTCATTTTATGATTTGGATAAATGGTTCTAAAATTCAGCAAATGGAATCATAAGTGAGTGAGATATTAGGCCATCAACGTTAATAATTTAAAACTTTAATAATTAACTTATTTAACTCACTTACATTAATAACTTAATGAAACAAGAAGTTTCTTCTAGAACTAAACGACCCTACTTTCCCGTATACCAAAAACAACTTTCTAGTATCTCATCAATTTTCCTAAAATTAATTAAAATCGCAAATTATTTCAAACATATTTTTTAAATACTTTTAGCTGATTTCTAGAAATGAAATATGCATCGCTCATCTAAAAATTTTGATGCGTAAAAAGTAACTAAACGAACACATAAAGTAGCAGCACTTTTTAAATAGAGCTGCTCATAAATTTTTTTCATTCAAAAAATCGTAAGCTGCTTTCAAAAAGAATTAAAATTAAAAGCTCGTTAAAATAAATACATCACATCAAAAAAAAAAAAAAAATCGTTTGTTTTTCCCCTGTTGCCAAAAAATAATTTTGAAAATGCAGTAATTTAGCTTTCAAAAATAAATAAAAACTATAAAATATCAGCTTAAAGAAATAATTTTCGTTGTCGAAAAAAAATCGTATAAGCATATCTTTATCTAGACACATAACGTACTCTGATTTTCTCCGCCAAAAACTGACTACATAAAATAAAACTTTAGAGTGAAAATACAAACTAATTATACTAAAAACAATTATTTCGCTGTAAAAACCATGGCGTCGAAGTTAATCTTATTTTGAAACAAAAGAGTCAGGTTAGAGAGCCAAAAGTTTTTAATTCCAAGACTCGGAGTTGGACTCTGCCAATAATTGAGGAGTCATGGTTGGACTTTTTTTATATAAGAGTGGGAGTCTTTATCTTTATTTTTTTATTTATTTTTTTTTTTAATATTTTTTTTTTATTTTTTATTTATTTTTTTTTTATTGTTATGTCTATTATGAAGCACTTGTAATGATTTGAATAAAATACTTCTTCACAATATCTAAAGTTAATCCTACATAAATTTGTTTGCAAAATTTTTCTAGAAACGTTAGTTTTAAATTAAAATAATCTAAAAATTATTATAATTGTGTTGTATAACTCTACGATAAGCAAAAAAATCATTTTTTTTTTCCTTTTCATCTTTTTGTAAAATAAAAAGCACAATTTTTATTTCATTTCTTTCTTTCCTTTAAACACATTTTCTAACACAATCGTACTTTTTCAGAAGACTTTTTATTCAATTTGGGAGCACCTTAAAATAAATTAAAGGTTTCTACTAAATTTGAAGCCGAAACACGTTCGCTTAAGATACGCATCTTCGAAATGTGTGTTGGCTATTCTTCACTTAATGGCACATAAATAAGGATTCACAATGTTAACTTGCGGAAAACCGAAAATTTCCAGCGCTACATCCGCCATTACATTTTCAGCTGCATACGCCGTTCCGGGTGCAGTTAAGATTACGGAGGCATTTACAGCCATTTGCTGAAAATACTTCCCATTCAGAACTTCAGCATTTAATCCCTGCACATTTACACAGGCACCCCATTTCACTCAGCTCTGATGCTCCAAAGGAAAAATAGAAGGGAAAAAACTAGAAAGATAGGAGCATTTTCTTATTCTCTTTCACCTTTTCAACAACATAGGTTACAAGGAAAAAACTATCAAAACAGAAAAAGGGCAACGCTGAAAAGAGGGGGTTGAAAATCAGATGTTTCTTCACAGACGATTTTTTTTTTCTTTTCTCAGCTCGGGGACTCTCAGAGAGGCAAATCGAACAAAAGAAAAGACCTTTAGTTAAGAGATCCCAAGGCAACAAGAAAGCGAATTGTCCGCGAAGTAGGATTAAGTTTTCACAGGTTAATCTGCACAAATTGTCTTCAGACTATTTGCACAGATTGGATGTTTGTTGCCGATTGTTCAGAAATAAATGACTCGATGCGTCCTTAGAATAGCAGATGTGACTCAGTAACTATTTTCACTCTAAGAAGCGAAGTAATTAAGCATAATGGCAGGAAAACAAACAAGATTGAATTATTTTTAACAACAAAATTACGTTTCCAAGAATTTGTAATTCCTTTAAAATTAGAACATATTGCGGAAAATAATGATTTGTTAATATTTACATTTAAAAAATGGTATTTTAAAACTAAATGTAAAGAAAAAAAAACATGTAGCGTGGCTTGGTGGTAAAATATGTCGAAGTATAAATTAGATGCACATAAAATTTTATTAAGAGTAAAGAAATTGTGTGAGAAAAATAGTGCTAAGATCAAAAATTTATTCAAATACATTAACAGTAAAACATCCTTATAAATGTAGGCATTAAAATATAAAATTGTTATTTAACATTAACTACTGTTACGATTCACAAAATGAAAAATCAATGAAATGTAGAGATTAAAAAAAAGTGTGTGCAATAACATAAAAAAATAAGATGATGATTTATCCCACCTGATGAAATAGCTATTTTCATATGTTTTTAAATACAGGTTAACGTAAATAAATTTCATCGCTTAGGAAAAATGCAAGGCACAGTTACCAAACAATAATGTAAAGAAAAAAAAAACATGTAGCGTGGCTTGGTGGTAAAATATGTCGAAGTATAAATTAGATGCACCTAAAATTTTATTAAGAGTAAAGAAATTGTGTGAGAAAAATAGTGCTAAGATCAAAAATTTATTCAATACATTAATAGTAAAACATCCTTATAAATGTAGGCATTAAAATATAAAATTGTTATTTAACATTAACTACTGTTACGATTCACAAAATGAAAAATCAATGAAATGTAGAGATTAAAAAAAAAAAAGTGTGTGCAATAACATAAAAAAATAAGATGATGATTTATCCCACCTGATGAAATAGCTATTTTCATATGTTTTTAAATACAGTTGCCTTGTTATTTATTTTAATAATTGGTGTTTTTAAGCCAAAATGCAAAAGCAACTCAAATTTTCATAATTTTTTTGCAATCTGCTTAGACACTTCTCTGCGATTCTCAATATTAAAACTAAATTCTATGCTTTTGCGGATTTCCCCTTAACTTGAGATTGTATGTGTAGAAGATTCACTCATACCTCATTAGAGTGGTAATTTCAACGCATTTTTTAATTGCTCAAATGTATCGAGAATTTTTACTGTTTCTTTAGTTGTCAGAAACGTTCTCCTTTTTACCATATTAACAAACTTCTGATGAAGCAGTGAACTTAACTGCTGTTATATTTCTCCTCCTTTCATATTCAGAGCGAAAGAAAATGAAAAATGTGGAGTGTTTATTTATGTGCACAAAGAAAGTGATGTTTATACTAGTACGGTGTAGGAACTTCCGCTGTCAGTTACGCTTTTTGGGATGTAAGTTAATTCATGAAAACAAAATTTAGTATCCAATATCGAACATATAAGGGAAACTCTTTAGGACTGGAAAATCATTGCTCTCTTCTATAGTATGACTTATTAATATTTTTTAACCTTAATTAATGTTTCGAGGCATTATAGAAGTTGTTCTTTTAGTAATGAACATCACTAGTCGTCTAGCTAGCCGTAAGTTTTAGTCGTTAGTTTAACCAGTCGGTACTCTTTATTTGAATTTGACTTTTTCGTTCTATTTTTCTTTATAACAACTTGCTTAAATGATTCAATGATCTAAAATACTGAAGCTGTTTTCAGGATTTTTTAATGATATGCTTCCTGGAGGACTTCTAAAGGTAATATCTACACCGTAAAAAATTGCATTGCGTTAGTAAGACATTATGCGCAGACGGTGCAAAGTTTTCTTTCTCCGAAAAATGGGTATTTCTTTTAAAATATTGTGGTTTAATACAAATAAATTTTGGACACACATTTTTGAGACAGCGATAATTGTTTCAGAAGGTTCTGTGTCTTTCACCATAACTAATGAGCTTGGTAACGTATTTATGCAAGATATATTTGCGGCAAAAACTAAGAGATTGGAGATCAGCTTCAATTAAAAAAAACCTTTTTGGGGCATCCATTACAGAGATCGGTGAAAACTCTGGCAGCAGAGAGCTGAACCCTTTCAAGCTCGTTAAAGTTGCTGAAGGAAGCGGCTGGATAAACATGCACACCCTATTCCATGATAGCCAACATAGTCAACTTATGCACCACCATTCATTTGTAGCCAGTAAATTAGCAGCATCAATCAGTGTAACATACCAATAGATAACAGAAGTAAACTGAGAAAACTATTAATAATTTTAATGAAATGCTGTTAATTAATGTGTAACTAAGTATCCTCTTATCTCCTTCTCAAAGCATTTAATGCGACATTGGGCAAAGAATGTAGCTAAAGCCCGAAACTTTCATAAACTTGCCAGTTAAAATTTACATTGTATGTACAATTTTAAAGAGTTTCTAATAATTCTTCTTCAAAAAGGGGTTAAACTGTGTGTCATGATACAGATGAAAAAAAAAATTAATAGTTTTGAATGAAAGCAATATTTAGCATTCTGTTCATCTAAACTTAACTCATTTTTTAAGAGATTCTTGTTTTTATACTTTTTTTCCTATTGAATGAGATAAAACGTTATCTATAGGTTTTAGATAAACTAACTACTGATTTCGTTTATCTATTATTTTCTTCCCAGTTTTTCGAAATTAGTAACTAACCTATTTTGCTGACATTTTTATTTTTCATTATGTTTCATCGCTCAGTGTTAACGGAAAATCACTGATTAAAAACGAAAAAGTTACTTTCAGAAAATTGATCCAGAAAATGTTAGTTGTAATTCATCGAGTAAATCACAATTGCTCTATTTTATATGCAACGTAAAAATTTAACGTCGAATATCCTTTCAGTAGAACATTATAATTGAAAGTTTAGACGACGTAATTTGGTGTTGCGAACATGAAGTTACCGCGATATTTTATTTTCCTCTCTTACAAATGTGTTTAATTAACAGACAAAAGTCATTTTCAGTGGAAGAACCGCTATTTGCAGAAATGCTTAATGTTAATAGCAAATTGCCTTTTGCACATTACTTAAATAGAATAATTATCGCTTCCTAAATTGTTGCGAAAACTTGTTCCTCGTGGGAGAAATTGAATTCTTCTTGCTATAATCAAATTACACAAAAAAGGAGTGCTTTTAAAATGAGTTTTATTGTCAGTAAAATTGTTCTAAAGTTGCATAATTTGCGAAGTATAATTAGTACCATAAAGTTTGGAACATTTAAATTCTTCATTTAGGAAAACAATACGTTAAATATTTAAGAAAATAAATGGCACAATTAGTTTTCGTAAACTGCTTTTTTTTTTTTTTTTTTTTTTGTTAATTGTAGTACACTACTATCTTTAAAAGTGGAGTTAGGTTGATAAGTTTTAAAAAGTTCTAAATTCGAATATTTGTCTAGAAAAAAGAGACAAGTCCAAACTTTTAACTTCGTATAACAATTTCTTATTTCTTTCTTGCTTACAAAAATATATATATACATATCTTCTTATAACTTAGAAATTAATATTGCAGCAGAAAGGCAGCTCCATATGTGAATATTTATACAAAAACGTGATTACAATAATTTCTCTTTAGAAACAAGTGCAATAATTAAATATCCTCATATATATAATAGCCAATGATCAAGTAACGCTCCGAATGTAATCAACAATGAAACGCACGCCACGGCACGATAAGTTGATAAAATGTTTTGGTTATGTTTAAAATGCAGGGAAAATCTTGATTATGACAAGGCTAAACTTGATCTGGAAGCTCAACTGTTTTACTGGTAAGACTGTGTATTTCAGGGGAATAAAGAAACGAAAAAGTGGTTGACAATGAATGCTACCTACTGGAGTTTAGGGTGGATCCACTGGAGTTTGGGACAAATCAACTATCAAATATCACCGAACAGGCAATGGCTTCAAATGTATAAGCAATTTTCACCCGTCATACCTTGACGGACGACTTTCTATTTAGAGATAAAGGGAGGAGGGTGTATTCATTTGTGATCATAGCAAGACAAGAAGCATTTAATTTTAAACCAAAATCCTGTATTTTTACTTGGTCTAATTTGCATACAAAGATATGAAATTTCAAAATGAATTTCAAGAAATTGCATAATTACATTTCTCTTTTTTCTTTTTTTTTTTTTTTTTTTGTAAAATTGCTTTTATTAAATTAATTTCAGAATTTCAAATCTCATTTCATTTTGAAAGGCACTAGTTTGAGCATCATTTTTGAAGGTGAAACCTTAAATGTGAATTCCTTCCTTGGGGAGGGAAACGGCAGTACCTGCAGAAATGCAGTTTTGAGATATCTGAAGAAAACATGTTTTCAATTAAATTATAATAATAGAGAAATGTTGGAATTCGACTTTTCTTCCGTGCCTTATTTTCAGAGGAAATCAAATGAGCAAGCCTGTGCAGTATTACTAACGTTAAAGACATGACAAAAATGCAAAAAAAAAAAAAAAATTTAAACTACGACCACAGTAGATTCAGAGATATCTCGAGTTTGAAAAATAGTTATTATAACTAACGTAGTAAAACATACAAAATTGAAAGCATTCCAAAACCAAAATGTGAAATTGTCCCCTTTCCAAGAAAATTATGTTGCATTTGTAAATAATATCATTGAAATCAAGTATTTACATGCAAAAAGTGCTGTTAAAGCTTTTGCATATGTTTGATATAAAACAATTACATAAGTTATTTCAATGAAAAGTTTTTTGAGCAATCACATTGCTTATTGTTCTCATTTGACTGTTTTTGGCGTCTTTTGATTTTACTCGTATTTCCTCCCGCCTTCCTCCGCAAACCGTCTCCAGGTTGCGTCTATATCCCTACACATACACGCATACATAAACACACCTAAACACACACATACACATACGCACTCATGCCTGCACACAGACACAAACACACACGCCTACATACACGCACACACACACTCGTGATTACGAAAAACATAATTTGAATTCAAAATGTCAAAATTCAAATTTTTTTTTTTCTCTTTTTTTTTTTTTGAAGTTAATTTAAGTTTGAAGGATTTGTACTTCAAACACTAGCACTCGGATAACCACAAAAGTATTTGAGATTTTAACTGTCATGAGCATACGTTTTGTTAATGTTATTTTTTAGTAAACTGAACTTTTAGAATCTGAACATTCGATTGCAACTGAATTGCAAAACAATTCTCAATCGAAACAAATCGAACGAAATAAAAAAAAATACCTATTATAAGACACATTAAAGCATTTGTGTTTATATAGTTTAAAAAAATCTAGTATTGAAGAATCGGTGTTTTGATACTTTGAAATGGGCAGTCATCCTTTTCCGCAATGCCGCTTTGATGACCTCTGACACTTAAGAAAATTGTGTCTATTCATCCGAGTAAAATATCGAGCCCGTCAAAACACTCGGCCCTGAAATTTGAAGAGCTATCAATCCCTTTGAAATCCTTGGTTTTCCAGTATCAAGTTAAAAACTTTGAAATGTTTTGATAAAAGAATTTTCCGAGATGTGTGATAAATGGGGAAATAATATCTTTTAAATCGTAACAATACGCAATGTGTACATAACATAATTTAATTTTAAAAAGTCAGATTTTATATAAAATTATGTTGTAGTAGCAACTAAAATCTATTTAAATTTGTGCTTAACGAATTCAAGTGTTTACAATCAAAAACTGTAGGAATAGTTTTAAAACATTGGAGTATTTTTCCTCTTTGTTTTTTATTTTATTTTTCCCTTTTTAAATGTCATGTTATTTATTTGATTGCTCTATGTTTCCAAAAAACCTCGGCCTTTTTTTCTTAATGTTTTCTTCACTAAATTCATCGCGATAAAAGAAGTTTTTTAAAGTTAAACCTTAAATGTAGCGCCAGAGCAGGTACAATTATTATTAAACAATGTTTGTATGCATTAGAAATTTTCACAATAGTAATATTTAAACATGCTGTTTTAAAATGAAAACTTTATAAATAAATTAACTTCGAATTGCCTCAAAATTAAGTAAATATAGTGAAATATTGACCCCATTCAAGTGTCAACTATGTTAAGTTGTAGAGGTTCTTGTACCATGAGATTATGCCTTTGCCATTCTTCTATCGTTCTTTTTTTTTCTTAATTTCTTGGGAATAAACTTATAGGAGGAATTTTAAAATATTCCTTCCAACACTCAGGATTTTTCATGATAAAAAAAAATAATTCAGTTGGCTGCGGCCTAGATTTCAGATCTATTTTCCTTGGCATTGGTAAATAACAAGTTACCTTAGTTAGTTCTTAATGTGGCTACTAGACTTTAGGCAAGGCGATTTCGTGTCGCGAAGATCAGATGGGATCCTTTATTTATATATATATATATTTAGCTTACCTTCCAGGAAAAGTTTTAAAAGGTGAAGAAGAAAGCATTTAAGAAGTCTTACTGCATCTTAAAAACATCGCTAAAAACAAAAAATCAAAAATAAGCAAATAAATATCGAAAATTTAAAATTGGAAACTAGGGTTTTGAGATGCAGAAAATGTGTGTATGTTGGTCTCACGTTGAGTGTCGTGCGTATTACAGCGAGTCAACTGCCTCGTTATAAGGAGAATACTTTAAATGTTTAATGGATGGAGATTATAATTTTTGTTATAGGGATCATTCTATGCAGAAAGAAGCGTTTGATGTGAGGTGACTAATATAGAAACAAGTTAATAGCTATTCCTTAGAGCAGGGGCTCTCAAACTAGGCGGTATCATGGGGTGCTGTAAGAACAGACAAGGGGTGCCGCGAAGTGTTCATAATATCCATCTATATGCTAGGTAAGTGAAAAATAAGGCCATATAGATTAATAAAGTCATTCCTCTAATTTTTGATGTAGCGCAATAAAAGTTCGCCAAAACGTGTCTTCATGGCCATCATAAAGCTTGACTGATTACACTAGTCAACAAAAAAGAACTTTTTGTCTGCATCATAGTTTTAAATAGTCAATTCTTATTAATTTTGTGTCGAGAAAAACGAATATGGTAGCGGATTTTTTTTATTAGCTCTTGTTTTTAAGACACATAAAAGCCCACTGGAGAAAGACTATACGTTGAATTAAAGCAATGTTAAAAAAGGGGAAAAAATCCTGTGCAATAACTGTTATTAAATAGGTCCTGTTTTATTAAACAGTGCTTATTTTTAGGAAAGCAGTGGTTAATTTTGGCTTATTGCTGTAAACGCTTCGTTTTCGATAGCTTTTTGTACGTCAAAGAAGGACAATCTCTTGTAATAGTTCAGCAGCATTTGGTGAGCATGAATCATCCCAATGACCCTAATATCTGCGTTCCACTGTAAAGATATCTTGGTAAAAACTTTCCTCATGCTCACTACTCATATCTTTACAGTTTTTAAACAAAATATCCTGGAAGATTTGAACAAAATAGAGTTTCAAAGACACATCGTTCATCAATGGTCACAGAACTTCTACAGGTATTGTTTGACCAACTGTTTTCGTTCTCGTCTTCTCTGTTGTTTAGAAGTACTTGTAATATACCCTTAAAGGCTTCTTGTCTTTTTTTCTCCCCTCACATTTTTTTTTCAAAAACACTGACTCTTATAATTGCGCGTACTCGAAGGGCCATTAAAAATTCTATTCTTAACCTTAGCTTCAAAATATCTTGCAAATTTCCCTCTAAGGGGTTGAAAAATTGTCTTTGTTCACAGCTTTCATGAAGTTCTTCATTATTCCCAGCAGAATGAGCATGGGTGGAAGCAGAAATAAATGGATTTACTTAGAACTCCAAATTTTAACTGATTTTGGGCATTTCTCTTCCCAGAATTTAATTTTCCTGTAGTCCATTTTGATTTTCATGTAGTGAGATTTTCTATCCCAGCAAAGGGTCGAAGTTTAGAGGACTGTCAGTCCCATGGAGGCTGTTCCCATCTGCCTCTTGAAAGCAAGAGCTAATCTCAACTTTTTATGGTTATTTTCGTGTTAGCGAGGCAAAATACTTCGGAAATAGTTATTTTTGAGCCGGATGCATTTTTGGTGTTGACTAGTGTTATTAAGCCTTTTCAACAAGCAGTTTATGATTACCAGGCAACAATGTAGCAAAAAGTTATTACATAAGAGAAATGTCAAAACTATCTTACCTTATTTTGTGAAAGGTCTTGTTTCTACATGGTTAGCTATCTATTGTTCTTGAAGCTTCATGTATGTAGTTGACTAATTCAAAGAGAAAAATGTCTTTGTGTAGCGTCATTTTTTCCTATGATTTGATATCCTAGTAATGTAGATTGTAGCCCAATAAGGCCGTCTGATGAGTATGCAAAAACTGGTGCCAGTTCAATAATAAATGAGAGTGACATTTGGTTAGGAACATAACATTAGCATAGCCTTATTTATCTCAGTTACCTCACATAAAACAGAGATGGACTAGAGTGGCGCGAGAAAATACTATTTCGTCAAAGGGTGCCGTGAATCCAATAAGTTCGATAACCTCTGCCTTAGGTAATAAACTACATTTTTTAAAAAACTGAAAATGAACTACATTTTTTAACTCAAGAATGTAGGCTGTCAATCTACATATTTCAACATTCTGAATTTATTTTACTTCAAATTTTACAGCACATTTTTTTGCTACTGCTTTAAGTCAATACTATTAGCATCAGTGGCGCACACAAGGGAGGGGTCCAGAGGGTCCGAACCCCTCCCATAGCTCAAACTTTTTTTCCCGATGTAATTATGATTTTATGTATTTTCTATATAAAATAATTCAAAACCAGGGTAACAATAATTTCAGTTTTAATAAGTGAATGAATAAAATCTTCTTCTTAAAAGATTTTTTTTAAAAATGTGAACTTTTCCTCTAACGAATTGCACAAGCGGGAGATTTTTCTCGAAATTGAAAAGGCTAAAAATCATACTTAAGGAGTATTGTGTATAATTGACGTTAAATGAATTCTTGCGCTGCTGAATTCAAGCAATGTCACCATCACACACTGAGGAAGATGCTAGAAAACTGGATTTTATTCTACAATATTTTGTAAGCCTATAGAGGCACACTGGTGACTGAAATGAATACACTAATAATGAAGTTTTTAGTTTTATAACTAGATTAAAATGAGATTTTTCTTACTCTTCAGACTTGGTGCTTCTTATACCTGAATTTGTTTTTGCTGTTTTCATTTTTGAATTATGAAAAACTTTAAATGCATAAATTCTTGTGCTTTTGATAATTTAATTAAGCGTATGTTATATATATATATTTTTTCATTAATTAAAGCTGCTTATTTTTTCACAATTCATTTTTTACTGTTTTTGTTCTCGAGAATCGATAAAATCAAATGATTATGTTTGACGGCATGTTGGGGTATGATATGCAAAAGGGGCTTTTAACTATGAACCCTCCTCTTGCAAAATTCCTGTGTGCGCCACTGATTAGCATCAAATCAAAATTTATTGGTTGATTCATGAAATGACCAGGGTTACGACTACTGATTTTTTTTCTTTTTTGTCTTTAAACATTCTCTTCATCTCATTCTCGAACGTTCCCTGTCGGTTGAATAATGAAATCTTACATACATCTGAACTTCAAGTTCATTTAGAAAAGTTACGTTAAAGAATGATAGACTTTGAAACAATCCTTTTTTTAAGTTTTAGACATAAATAAAAGATGAATATTCACATATCGGGTGAAATAAATACATTAACAAATATAATAATACATGTCATAAAGATTTAGATGTAAGACTTAGCATATATGTGCCAAAATTAACATCCGATGTTTTAAGTTGAAAACATAAAGAAATGAACCCTGCAGCATCTATCAATCTTTGAAAGTTTAACATTTAATAATAAGTGTAATGTATAGTGACGCAGGACGTATGCAAGCGGTTTAAGGCTAAAGCAACCCATTACCTTTGGGTATTACAGACAAACTTGACATTCACTGTAAATCCAACTAAATTGCGCCAGAGTCAGGTGCTGAGACACTTAAAAAATCGATACACTTGACCTAAGGTATCGTATCATAGTTAAGTGCTCACAAACCCCTCCCAAAGGATCCTATCAACAGTTGATTTCGGTGAGTGAGCGAAAGCTTTTCGACAAAGATTTTCTCAATCTCTCTTGGGACGTTTCGGGCAGATATACTGTCCTAGATTTTACCTTCCCAACAACAAACACTGAAACAAGTTTTCCTACAGAAATATCCCTAGGGTTTTGCTAAAGATGGTCTAAATACGGTTATATAGTTAGTGTTAGTACAATTGGAAGTCGAGAAAGATTATTCTTAGCGAGGAAATACAGTGGTAGTGTAATTGTGTACTGTAAATAGTGTTACTGATGCGTCTTTATTTTGACGTATTATTTTTACTCAAAATGTTACCGAATGAGAAATTTAAGAAACAAATAAAGCAATTGGAGATTTGTCCGCTTCACAACTTTTAGCTCGCTCTTTCGCTCTACTTTATATGAGTACTGCTTTTATTTTGAAGTGTGGCAGTTAATGGGTTTACGTAACGAACCTGTTTTCGTTTTACTTTTATTTTATTTTACTATTATATTCATCTCAGGTAATACTTATTTAATTCTAATTCTTCTATTTTTACCTATGCATCTTCTTCTTAAAGTTCTTACAAAATTTATTACTCTACTAAGTCATTTAAATGTCTTATGATAAGTTTATCTGTAACATATATATGAAAATTACAAAAAAATTTGCAGTCACTCTGTTTGAGTACATTTATTTTACTACGGCATAAACGTACTGATCCTTAAAATGTTTATGATTATAAAATCTCTTAACCTTGATCACAATTTTAGTCTCAACCAGATAAGGTATTTAGTCTTGTATGAGGCTTCATACTACTTAGTTTTTAAACTAAATATTTCGAATATATAGGTTTTGTAGCATGGTTTCAAAATTTCTACCACAAAATGATATGAGAAATTTTGAAAAATCATCTTTCTTTTATGTATTTACTATCGCATCATTTCCTTAATAAATATTATGAAACTATGTAAAAAATAAATATTTTAAATATTTAAAAAGTCAAAGAAATGTGTAATTTTCCAACTGCTCTTAGCTGTATCAAACAGGGTGAAAATGGCATGCAATATTATTGCGTTGCGTTTGTTTTTGTTTTCAAATATGACTGCACTTTGGCTTTTTTTTAGTTATTATATTTTTCTACTTCTGGAAAGTGATGGTAAAGTAGTGTGTAGTTGGTAATCCTTTTTTTTTCCCGACAAAGTAAAATGATAAATGGATTAACCATCTGGAGATGACCAAGCGAATAATCATCACCTCACCGATGTGGACACAAGGCTGAAGGGTCGGGAAGTTATATCCATTGAGAAGTTATAAAATGGAGGGAATGGAGACTTTCAATCATGAAACAAAGACCCCCAAGTCATGCGGTGGATTTTAAAGAAATCGGGTTTCTTTTGCTTGTTTCACGCAAAACGTGCCAACCATTCGGCGTTGTAGAGACACGTGACTTGGGGTATTTGATTAAGCTTTTGCTAAGCCAATGACTGGACTTGCTCCCTCCATTTTATTTCCTGCTCTAAGGTTATCTCCAGTCTTATTTACACAAGCTAATTTTTTGAGTTCCGATCCCACGATCTTAGGGCAGATGATTTAACGTGAATAAATCCTACATGTACTTTGGGGAGGATTGGGGGTATGACGCAGTACATTAAACCCAGATTCGGGGATTAATCTCGATTATTAAGCAAAAAGCTTTTTACGACCTTTAACAGTGCGTTATACTGAGGTGCATTGTGGCTGGGAACTATTGAGCAACATTAATGAGGGTTTGTTGTGAAATCTTAACGCATGCTCAACTTGTACATTGTCTGAATTTAAGTTTACAATTATGTTGACAGAAAAAAAAAACACTCAGAAAAACTTAAACAAAACAGATGAAAAGATTTCTTTTTAAAAGTATCACGCAGCTTTCGAAAAAAAAAATATACATTTTTAATAAACTACATTTAACAGAAAACGCACATTCCCTATACATAAAAAAAATTGCCTAACAACGCAGCCAACCAGATTTATATAAGTGACAAAAGTCAAAACTGTTCAAAGAAATAACCTAGCATTGCTTGGAGAAAAAAAAGCACATTATTTTCCAGGCATTGGAAATAAATTAAGCTACCTTAAAAGTCGTCTCATGGATGGGAAAAACAACTTCAATTAAAGCCCCTCACATCTGCAACAAAAATCGAAAACTGCTACTTTTTTCTTCTTTTTCCAATACGTACTTTTTACATTTGCTTTCGCTTCAACTCTTTAATTTCCAATGCCGTAGTTTAAAGCACATAGTTAAAGTCATTCAGTTGGTTTAATTGAAATACCTAGACTCGTAAAGCATGATGCGTTTTTTCTCACTCTTTTCCAAACTGTGCAAAAGCAACTGAAAATAATGTGGGGCATCAGCTGCTTGATTACTGGCGAAATTTTTCGAAAGGTATCATTATTTCCGAAAGATATATTTTCGTCCACTATAAATTTAGGTTTAATGTTAAAATCAGGAATTTCAGTGATTTTTTACACAAAACAATTTAATGAAAAGATACGTTTGGTGTTCTAATGCAGTGCTGTTTTTAATTAACCACTGTCATTCCGACAAAGATATTGGTCATAAAATTTAATAATGCACGGACAATTAAGTCATTTTTTGCAATATTTCGGCAAGAAAATATGTTTATTATGCATCTAAAGCATATATATTTTGCTTTTTAGTGGACAGAAAGAGTATGGGTTTTAAGTTTGGCGATATAATTTAAGTAATGTTTGAAAGTTAACTATCAGTTTATAAACCTGAGATGAATGTTCCGTCACTATGTCTGTTAATATTTGATAATATAAGATGTACTTAAAATTCTCTAACATTGCCTAGAGATGTATTTTAAGCTTCGCTACAGCTTGTTCAGCGTAAGAGAAAGTGCGTTAAGTTATATCTAGCGTATTGTTGAAGTAAAATATCCGTATAGCAAATACTGTGCAGATACTTAGTTTTAGCAGATCATTGAGATAGTTTTAGTTATGATGTTCCGCATATACTGTAATAGACAAAAATAGGACTATGTTTAGCTGCTTAAGTTACACTCTAAGGTATTGTATCCACTATGCTTTACTCCGTAAATATCAAATACAAGAATTAAACTTACAACACTGAAAGGTTACCCCACTATCCCGTATTTGCCGGTATGCCACAAAATTCGAGGATCACAAGATTTTCAGTTACACTTGCGTGGTCCTTTCCAGCATGCCAGAAAAACCGAGGTTAGGAAAAAAATACTATAAAAAGTTTATGTTCAGCTTAAATAATACATATCTCATTAGTATTAATAAACATTTTAGTTTTGTAAAAATATTAACTAACAATTATTTTTTTTATTTTAACAAGAAAAATATTATTCAATAACGAATACATTTATAAAAAAATAAATTAAAACTATGCAAATATTTAAGCAGTTACTTACCGCCCCTAAAGTAGTGCTAAAAATTAACCATAGCTATTCAATAAATAAAAATTAAACTTACCACTTTAAAAGGAACCAAAAGTAACACATATTTACAAAATTTAACTTAATTTTTGTATTGGTTTCAAAACACATTTTTTTAACGCATTTTAGTTGATAATTTCAAATATACTAAGAGATTTTCTGTAGAACCCACAGATGTCGAGATATTTGCTATTTATTAATATTTTTAAAATGGTGTTTACTGTTCTGAACCACATTTAAGTAATGTATATTTATTGTATCCAGTTGCACTTTTACAGTATAACATAACATAATATAACCAAACATAACATAATATTACAAAACATAACATATTATATTGCATAACATTACAAATTATATTCATAAATACATTTATGAAAACGCTTTATCTTTCGATTTACGTTTATAAATGTCCTGTGGTGCTTCTCAAATGAGTTTCCAACAGTAGTCAGCCAGCATATTCAGATTCTATCTACCTTGATATCTTTTCTCATTTTTCGTTATGTATTGATGAAACATCTCGCCGTGTTCATCACTAACGGCGCCTACATTTGCAGGAAAGAAGTCGATGTGAGAGTCAAGAAAGTGTATATTAAGGGACATGTTACAGCCTTGAGCTTTGTATGTTGACGGTGAAGTGTGAACCATGGTCTTGTAATGTGGGTTTCTGTGAGACCCAAGAAAGTTTGTGTCTACATCTTTGAATGTAGACCAGGCAGCTAATTCTGTTCAGTTTGGACATTGAGAAAATTTATCATCTTTTGAGAGATCTCGAATTTGATGTCCAACAATAACACCTTCCTTAAATTTAGAATCACTTATTTGAGGGAATTTCAGCACAATTTATTCGAACCCTTTGCCTTCTTTGTCCATAATTTTAATGAAATTCTTGATAAGTCCAAATTTTATGTGAAGAGGAGGGAGATATACATCCTTAGGGTCAACTAGCTGTTTTTTAACATTTTTTTTACCGCTGATGGAAATGTACACGAGGTGGCCAAACCTTTGTCATTCTTATTCCGACTGTCCCACTCACACAGAAAGTATGGAAACTTTGTGTAACCCAGTTATAATCCTAACATAAGTCCAATGACTTTAAAATCACCGGAAATTTTCCACCTGTATTTTACGTACTGAATTTCATTCAAAAGCAAATGCATGCTTGCATATGACTCTTTCATGTGTACTGCATGTGCGATGGGAATAGATGGGTAAATGTTACCAATGTGCCTTTTAAACGTAAGACTAATGCATGAACAAAAAGTCTCCAATAAATCTGGCTTGCATCAATCCATCAATATTGTTGCAGTAACTAAGTGATTCTGTCATTTCAAAATATTGCATGAATGCCTCATGACGATTACGAAAATAGGTAACATGAGTACCTCTGAAGTCAACAATTCCAGCCTTGCAAACGAGAAGCAAGCAATTCGGATTTTTCCTTAGATAGTCCTAAATCTCTAGCAAGATCATTTAACTCTGGTTGGTTCATCATGTGAGGTTCATCATGAAATGTGTATGGTTTGTAGTTTATATTAGTTGTACCATCCACTTGCATTTACCCAATACCTCTTGCGGTTTCAGGTGGTATGGGAATAGGCAAAGTGTCATCATGTGGTATTGGCCTTCTTGCAGAAGGAAGATCAAGGTACGCAATTTTTTTCTTTTGATTTTCTTTCATACTCGAAATATAAGTCATGAAAAGGAGCAATCCGTTCATCTACTGGAATCATCTACTGGAATTCTCCAAACCATAGGAACTGCAAAAGGCATGTATCTGTTCTCTCCGTTTAACCAGCACCTAAGAAATACAGCACACGTACCACAGCAAATATTGGGAGCCCAGTTTTTATCCTGGTCCCCAATTTTGCAACTAAAATAATGTTCATTAGCATATTTTATCAAAGGCGTCATTATTCGTTTCTGAGATTTTAAAGTGTACTCACCACATATGTAACAGAAAGGAGCAGGTGAATTTACACATCTCCTACTAGTTGCCATTTCCCCACAATCACAAACCAACACGAACGATATTTATGATACTGGAATTAATACAAACAAATAATGGGGACAACAAATAAACAAATAATTTCGCATGTTTGAACAAGGTTGTTTAAAGCTGTAATGCGCATACAGCTTCAACGGAAGCGATGGCTCTCGCGATAACAAAGCGCCACCTTGCGGTGACATAATTATCTGTTTTGAAAGGTAAATAAGCATACAATGTTCCACATGCGCATTATGTTTTCCATTTAATGTATTTGTTATTATGATATAAATTTTATAACATTATTATGCATGAAAAAAAAAAGAATATTTAACTCTTTTGAGTTATTTATTGCCAATATCTAAAAATCTGAGGGTTCTAAGCAAAAACCGATTGCATTTCTGAAATTAGCGACCAAAATTACATAAGAAATACCCTATTTTATATGGTATACATAACCTTGTAAATATGTGTAATTTATTTTTAAACGAGCTGATGTGTGCATCACTTGATTTCCTTTTACTCCAATTTAATGTCATTTCCTCATTATTGACAATTTTAATGTGATTCAATTGTTTACTCTCTAAATATCACCAACAATGGCCGTATTGAAAACAAATTTAGGAAAAAAAAATTGTCGTCAACTTGGTGACCAAAAGATTGGCGATGTTTTGCCAAGTGTCCGACAAATTATAACACCACTTGAGTTTACATCGAAATTAACAATGATTTCCCCCCAAAAAGGGGCAAAAGACCCCCTTAGGAACATCCGAATGCAACCAAAATTGAAGGTGTACAACTAGGTCCAACTAGGAGTCTACGTACCAAATTTCAACTTTCTAGGGCATACCGTTTTTGAGTTATACATACACATACATACACACATACAAAAGTCGCGATAAAATTCGTTGTAATTAACTCGGGGGTCATCAAAATGGTTATTTCGGGTGTCTGTAGGTTCCTAGGCATATGTCCACGTGTGGTCGGGTCGAAAACAGAACTCAACATTCATTCGTGGGTGAGAAAAACGATAATTAAGACCGATTTTTGAGAGAAATTTTTTTCGCGAATACAATACTTCCTTTTTTGTAAAAGGAAGTAAAAATGAACGAATCGCAGTAACATTGGTTTGCTTTCTGATTGGAACTGAATGCGGAAATTTACATTAGTTCTGTTGCAAAAAACTTTAAATTGTCCGGAATGCCGGAAAATACGAATTTCTCGGCATGTTGGTTAACCTCGCTTTTTCCGGCATGCCGGCAAATGCGGGGTAATAAGATATATATTAGGTTTAACACATTCATTGCACGAAGCATTGCGTAATAATTAATGCTACAATGGTACAGAGTACAGAAAAATTTTACAAAAAAATTCGGATTTTTTTTTCACTGAAACATAATTTAAAATTATTTTTCAAGCTTAATCGAATTATTTTACTTAATGCTTTAAACTACAATCCTAATCTTAAAAAAAATTTAAAAAATAAAAAAAGAAGAAGAGAAAGAAACGAAACAATAAAAATAATTTCTTCGTAGTTGTAACATATATTCCATCTAACTGCTATAGAACTTTAGTAAATAAAACCATAAAAGATTAATTTGATTTTTTTCTCCTTTTTTAAAAATGTTTTCCACATTTTTACTAAACAAAGCTATTGAAAACATTTTTCAAACACGAAACAAAGAGATTCGACCACTTCCAATCGTAGTCTTGGGGACTGATTCCTTGTTTGTGGTTCGTATACATTTCCTAAGTTTAAGCATCCGGAATACAAAATAGTTTGAGCAAATGAACGAATTGCGTGATCTATTTTCTTTTACAATAACATGAAAATTACACTCAAAAGCAAAAGTATTTTCAATAAATTGATTCGAATTCTTCTGATACGACCTTCGAGAACTACGCATCATGTGAAAATAATATAGAATCATAAAACATAAAATTTTCCATCCGAGCGAATGCACAAATTGCTGGAAAAAATACTGATTATAACCACTATAAACATAAATATACGTCAATACTTATTTTGTTTCCTTTAAAACCTGAACGTAGAAGAAGGTTTTTATTTATCCACCCAAACCTGTATTTATGCGATTTGGATAGGGACCGCATAAAAAAAATCACATTAAAAAATTGTTTGAAACTTCACGACTAGCTTTAAAAAGTTGTTTTTGCAACACTGTTATTTTTTTTTTTCATGCGGTGGATAATGATCGCATAAAAAGAGGCTCACATAGAAAATAACCCAAAAAACTTTCAAAATTGCAATACGTATTTAAACGAAATCAAAATGAACCAAGTGATAATTGTTGCCGAGTACTCGGACAAAATTTTCCAAATAAGGAAATTTTTGGGAGGTCACAGTTACTTCCCATCGGGATGCCTATGTCGTCACTTGAAGATACTACCTCGCACTCGTTTTAAAATTTTTTCGTCAAATGAATCCCAATCGGATTGGAATTTCAATATGCCGCACAAAAAAAAAAAAAAAAAACGCACAAAAAATCGCATAAAAAGACCGCATAAAACAGGTTTGGGTGTACTTGCATGTTTAAAAATTTACAGTAAACGAATGAATTAAGCGCATTCTTTTTTACATAAAAGAGTTTTTGAGTAAAACCGTAGCAATATATAATGCCATCAATATATCATACGGTATTAGCAAACCGTATGATATATTGATGGCATTATATATTGATTTATTGATGGCATATTATATTGATGGCAAAGCTAAGGTATTTTGTAACTTACTACAAAATACCTTAGCTTTGCCATCAATATTTGAGTTGAGCCGCACTATTGCTGCAGTCGCTCATCTGGTTTGCTAATTTCGAATAAGCTACCAGTTTGTTTGGCCCTCTTGGCTCCCTTAAGAGATTTTTCGCCTCCAGCTCATGTGATTCCTATTCCGCGGCTGATGAGTGCTAAAAAGCACGAAACTGCAGTCCTCGGATGGAATAACTGAGCTAGCGGTGTAGTTTAAGTACTACTACGTATTAGTTCAGGTGTCAACTCCTAGTGCACCTGAACTAATACGTAGGGTAGTACCACCAGTAGTTAACGTCGTGTTAACTACTGGTGAAGACCAACAACTAGTTCGGGTGTCAATTACTGCTGGTTTTACCTTTTTTTTTAAACTCATTCTTAGGGTCAGCTACCATGATGAGTTTTAAATGCAATTGCGCAGCGATGGTTCCATTGATACGCAATCGCATAGCCTAATATGGATAAGTAAAATACCAAGCATGCTACAATATTATAAGACTAATGTAAAGGCCTGTTCAATGAAATGCGATTGCTCTGAGAGTGCAAACAAAGTTCCGAATCTTAGCTTTGCAATCAACGTGCGTTAGCGTGGGAGCGATCTTATAGATATCTTGCTATTTCACTAAAAGGCGTTAGGTGTAAAAATAAATAAATAAATAAATAAATAAATAAATTTGAACTTTGACACCTTGAATTCAAATTATGTTTTTCGCAATCACGAGTGTGTGTAGGTAGGCGTGTGTGTTTGTGTGTGGGGGGTATGTGCGTTTGTGTGTAGTGTGTGTAGGCATGAGTGTTTGTGTATTGAGTGTTTGTGTATGTGTGCTGGCATAAGTGTGTGGGTAGGTGTGTGTATGAATGTGTGTGCGTGGGGGTGGGGTATGTGTATGTGTGTAGGCATATGTGATTGTGTCTGTGTGCAGGCATGAATGTGTGGGTAGTTGTGTGTATGTTTTTGTGTGTGTGTATGTGTAGGTGTTTGTATGTATGCGTGTGTGTATGTGTTTGTGTATGTGTGTGTAGGTGGTGTATGTGTGTATGTGTTTGTGTGTGTATGTGTGTGTGTGTTTGTGTATGTATGTGTTTGTGTGTGTATGTGTGCGTGTGTGTTTGTGTGTATATGTGTGCGTGTGTGCGTGTAGTTGTGTATGTATGCGCGTGTGTGTAGGACATGGATGCAACCTGGAGACGGCTTTCGCTATAGGAGCAGCATCGTGAGGAGCCAGTCGACGGTGATGGTGCGGAGGGTGCTGTTGGGAAAATAAAATGATAGCACGCCAAAAACAGTCAAATGAAAGCAATAAGCAATCGTGATTGCTCAAAAAATCAACTCAGTGCAACAGTAAAAAGAAAATACCATTATAAGCAGGCTCTTACATATTAAAAATAATTTGACTCTTTTATCTTAAAATTTAAATAAGAGGTAATTAAAAAATATAGGAAAAATACAACTTTGTTCGCTTCAATTAAATACGGTGATTTGTACATTTATTAATTTTTTATACCTATTAAAAAAACACATGATATACATTAGGGTATGTAGATTTTTTTTCATAAAATAATACCCTAATTAAAAGTAAAAACTTGTATTCTATGTGTTTTCTCAAACAGTGTCTAATTTAAAAAAATAATAATGGTTTTACTCATATAATTCCTCTAAAAATACCCATAGCTCAGGGTGCATCTAAACCCCTACAATGCATTGACTAAAAAAATGTTGGATAAAATTTCTTCGAAAACTGACCTTTACTTTACTTGTATAATGATATGAGCAGTATTTTTAAGCGTTTCCATAAATTATCGGAGAAAAGACTCCGTTAAAATTATCACCTTTTCCCTTTAACTAATCTAATTTATTGGCATTAATTGTCTGAAAATTCCAATAATAACCTGGAAATCAACATTAAGTGACGGAGGTATTTGACATGATAAACCATAAGATTTTTTCTTCTCGCGTTTTCTAAGTACTGGAGGTATAGAATCACGTGCACCTATACATACATTTAAAGTCAGAAGTCTAACGTTGATGTTAAATCGTTAAATCGATACTGGTATACCCCTATAGAATTTTAATGGAATATCGAAGAAACGGATGGCAGTAATCGAGTAGGGGTCTAGAACAGATTTCGAATTTTCGATTTATCATAAACGATGTGGCAAACTCTTTTATCGCGCAAAAAATCAACTGAAGGGGGTGTGATTTTTGATCGTTTCCAGAAATATTTAATCATTTCTAGAGCGTGAATTTAATAATTTGATGAGTTGTGGAAAGGGATTTGCTTTTCTACTAGCACTTTTCTCAATATTTAATATTATATTTAACGCATTCATTATTCTTTTACAAAGTGAAGATAATATTCGTGTAACCATATTTCATGAGGTGGCATTCAAAGAGTTAAAGAACAAAAAAAAAAAAAAAAAAGAAAGAAAGAAAGAAAAAAAAAAAACATCCAGCATCCAGTCCTTGTCATTCATTTGAATTTTGACGTCTGGAATTTAATTTAGTTTTTCACAACCACGAATTGCAATAGGAACCTACTAGTCGGATTTCTTGCTTCTACAAATGAAATTGAACGGGAATGGAGAAAAAATCGCACCTATCATGTTATTACTGGTGATTTTCTATATTAGATACAACGAGGAATATCCATTAAATAAAAATGGCAATTACAATGTGAACACAAAGATAAAGATATTATCGCTAATTTTCACTCACAGAATTGCCGTAAAGATTATATTTACAGCATATACCTTTACAGTATTTTTTTCCCTTAGCAATCTTAAATGATGGATTCGTTATCAGGAAAATTTTGCATTTACAGGAAGTTGCACTTAAAGTTAATCTATGTATATAGGTGTTTTCTCCTAAAAAATATAGTTTTGCATAAACCCCCCTGCTTTTTGGTGTAAAATCTGTTTGAATTAACCATTGAGTGAACGCAAACGATTTGTAACCATGAACAAAAATTAGTCCTTCTTAATAGATATTTAAAACAAAGTACTCAATTGGTACACTCGTCGATCGTGAATCAATTGAAAATCACAGGATAATTAAGTTTGCGTAGACCAGGGAGGACCGACCCGCTGTACCACCGCCACAATGTGGTACGAATGAGCAATAACAGTGACACGTGAATCTAAAACATAGAGAAAACAATGCCGTACTCAAAACCATTTCTGAACTTAAAAAACTTTACCCGCATTCAAAGTAAACCAAAAACATCTAAATTATGATATTTCTTGAAACTTAATTATAGATAAAATGATAAAATTATGTGTGCCAAGAGGTTGGAATACAATCTACCTGAAGTACAGTATTGCAAATAGTAGGGGAACATGAGGCAAAGTGAAATAGTGAAATATTTACTCTGCTTTTAGCTCCAACTATCTTGTATTATTTTAATTGTGTAATACCATATGTGGTCTATTGAAGTACAGAAAAAAATATCGCCAAAAATTAAGGTATTGGATAATACAGGCTGTTTTAATATTGCGTTTACGTTTTACGTTACGTTTACGTTTACACTTACGTTTTCATTTATTAATTAATTCATTTACTTTTCTTCATTTGGTAATCCCTTATTTATTCATTCATTCACTTATATTCTTTTTCATTCATTCTTTTACTTGCTTATTTATTTTTCTTCATATATTAATTGATTTTTTCATTTAATCATTCGATTATTGTTTCATTATCTTTTCATTTATTCATTCAACGTTTTATTTACTGATTTTTTTATCAAAAAAAACTTTATAATAGAATAGAAAATATTTCATTGGAACAATATTTTGTTTTTTACTTTGCCCCATGAGAGAAAAAGTGAAAATGTTTTACTTATTTTTAAAGACTTAAATTTACTGCCAAAAATTTAAAAAAATGTTTCAACGGAAGTTTTATTATAAAATAGAGAAATATTTCTGTATGTACTGTAATTTTTAAAATAATTTTCCGATTTATTCATTTTGAAAAAAACTTAGTGATCATAACCATTTCACTTTGCCCCACATTCTCCTATTTGTCATTCATTGCTTTTGGATCAAAGCAGTGACATTACAGACAATGCACAGCTAAGCATGTGCGTTACGCGAAAGAAAACACCGGTTTTGTAGAAGAAATTCTTGATTTGCGCCTTACAATTTAAACTACTGGTTATGATGTTATATCGAACTTAAAACTAATTAATATTAAGGAAGCATAAAGGCAAGAAATAATAACAAGTTTCATTAACGTTTTCATTATAAGTGTTTAAGTAGTGAAACAAAACGGAACTGTTAGCTCTCTCTAAAAAAAAGTATTTTAAGGTTTGGCCAAAGGAACTATTTCAAGCTAGTGCCAAAGGAACTGTTTCAAGCTAGGCCCAAGTGTACTATTTCCAACTATGGTCAATCTTAGATCAGCTTTCTCTCTCCTATTTTATTTTGCCACAGGGCTTTTTATAATAATTTCTTGTACATTTAAGGTCAACTACTTAGACTGCATGAAAGAGTTGTTTTATGTTACATTTTCGTATAGATAGCAGTCATTTGGCGCTCCAACTTTCAATCATCATGGGAGGTCACGTGGCCGCTATTACTTCAACAACGTTGGTGGTGAGTTGACAAAATTTATATCGAAGATCGCATTAGCATTCTTTGGAATAAACTAAAAAAAAAAAAACTTCTAAGCTAAACGAGTATCAATTTGAAAATACTACTATGTTTATTATTCGATTGCAACTGGCTATTGAAATTGATAATAAGATCCAAAATATGAAATCTAAAATAAAAGTTTTTCTGAACTAAGTAAGTGAACTAAGTTTTCCAAGTTTGAAATTTTCCGCCTTAAGATTTCGTAATGTTATTGGTGTGTAAGTTAAAATTTGCTTTTCTACATATTTGAACATACAATCATTTTTTTAATTGGTAAAAAAGCAAATTTTCGTGCCTGTTTTATTTCACTGCAATAAAATTTGCGTGTCTTTTTTTAAAAAGGCTTTTGGCTTTATTTTCATCAAATTTCGCACAATTGTAAGTATAGAACAATTATCTAAAAAACGAATACATAAATAAAAAGCTAAAAAAATATATATACGCATAAAAATAAAAGGGTTAATTTCAACAAATAAAAATACTCTAGGATTGTAAGATGAAATGATGGTCTGCAGCACAGGGAATTTGTTAGTCAACCCACCCACTCCCTACAGCCCCAGGCTTTTGAGTGAACTTTTCCAATCATAGTCGAAATCAAATGAACCAGTTTGCGTCTAATGGATCAACATTAGTACATTCCATTCCCAATTTCCTTTTCTATATTTACTTGAAGAATTTTTCATTCATATTTTTCCCTTTACAAAATTTAATTTCAAATTCGTCAGGGAAACTTGTATCATTATTTTCTAACATATAAACTTGCATGCATAAATTAGTGCAAAGCGCTCGATAGTTTTAAAGAAAATAATTTTAATTAGCTCCTATACATTGAAATCAAGCTATTTTATTTAAAATCTCACGATAGCAATAAAGATACGGTCATATAAATAAAATAAATCCGAATAATGGCATAACTTACTGAAATTCGAATAATTCTCTCCGACACAATGCAAGCATGTCAGTCCCAGAAGTGAAAGATCCGAGTCCTCACAAATAAATATCAGACAATTAGTCGAATCGAAAAGAATTTGTCAAAATATTCTCCCAGGATTTCGCAGAGTAATAAAATCAATACTTCCGTTGAATTGACATCAGTTCCGAGACTTACTCATGGAATAAAATCTCTCCCCCGAAAAATATTTGAATTTCACCAACAGCTATTAACTTTAAAAGTTTTTTCTTTCTTTCTTGTTTCGAATGAGTTTTTTTAAAAGATCTAAAATTAAAAACTACTGTGATACAAAAGTAAATAACTCATACAAACAATAATAAGAAAAATAATGCGGGTGCAATTGTCAAAAAAAAAAGTAGAGGGAGGGGGGAAAACCAAAAATAAAAGGTAACATGATTGAAATAAAAAAATTAACGAATTAATTATATAAACATATTATTATACCCAGACGTACGTATTATTATACCGGACAGCTTGGTTATCACATCCTGAGACTGCAGTTTCGTCTTACTAGAACTCTTCAATCAGGAATAGTAAATAACTGAGCTGGAGGCAGACCTGGAGGTACTATACCTAACTGAAGCGTTATAGTAAGAACGAAACTGCAGTCTCAGGATGTGATAACCGGGTTGCCTGGTATATTGCGTGTAGTTCTGGGCCTTAGCCCTGGCTTAGGGGTGGTAACTTGCTGCTTGCTGCAACGCATTCATGTTTTCATTTCAATAATATTTTATCACGAAGCTTACTTGGCCATTTTCGTGTAAACGGTAATATGTTCGCTTACGGATTTTTCTGACAAAATTTGTAAAATATCATTGTAATCCAAAACTTCATCATTTCAATTTGAAAAGTGAATAACGTATCTGATCAACGGCTTTCATAGTTATAGATAATATTCTGATAATTGAATGGTTCTAAACCATAATTCTGTTCTGTCGATTCCCGATAACTCGAAACCTTATAACTCGAATATTCCTTTATTTCAAAGGTTTCAGTCGGTCCCAAAATAAATTAGTGGTTTCAATATAAAGTTGTCTCGATATCCCGAATGTACTAATTCTAAGTCGAAGGTTTGTGGAAGGATTCCTTTCCATTTAAAGCATAAAAATGCAGCTAAAATAAGAAAAACGTTGTTTTTCTCCTTAAACACATTGCTTTGCTATGTGCTTGTAGGAGAGGGATAATTTATTTACAATAGTGCTCCTTATTGCGCACAGCGTAGCAAGATCACTTAAGAAGTATCCAATTGGGTTAGTTTTTGCCATGGCTGAAGAAAACTAACCCAATTGCTGACTACGTTTTGAAAAACTTGGAAAATTTGGCAAAAGTTAAAAAAAAGAGCCTTTTTTTTCTCAAACACTGTGCTGTTACGACAAAAAACGTTTCAAAGCAGTGCTAACAAAATCAAGAAATTGGGCCTCAGACTTAAACAATAGTTAAAATTGCTTTTAACGTAAATTTCTAATAAAAATATTCCTTGTAAAAACATTTTTTATGTAATACTAATAATAAACTTTATTCAAACTAAATAAAGACTTGGAAAGGCCTTCCGATAACTCGAAGGTTTTTGCTGATCCCTTGGGACTTTCGAGTCATAGAGAGGTGACTGTATTTGGAAAACTCTGAATGTATGTACCTGGATTGCCCCAACACTTCTTACCGTTTTCGAGGAGATATCATACGAGTGCAATATAAATGCAGTTGCTTATTTTGGGGATCATAAAATTTGCTATCTGCTGTTGAAGTAAATAAGAAATTCATATAAAAGTTACAGTAGAGTGAAAAAAAATGATTAATCTTGATTGTTCAAAAAACATTTATTTTTTCTAAGTGAAAATAGAAGAATCATCATCAAGCTTAGCAGAATAACATTTTATTTTCGCCAAAACTGGAAATAAAATGCAATGCAATGAAAACCAAATACATTGAGTAACAATACAACAAAATATCCGTGTCAACGAAATAAATCTCCAGTCCCGATTTGCTTGCATTTATATTGCTTTGAATTAATGAATATTTAGCTACGCTCCTTTAAAACTGACACATGGGAAAAATGAAAGAAAAAAATTTTTTTTTCAAGTAGTTTCAAAATAAGTAAATACTGAAATGTTACGTAATACGTTACTTAGAAAAAACAGTGAAAATTCAATCAAATTTATGCGACATTTGTACGCCAATTTTAAAAAATGCACACACTCAAACAAAAAATAGTTACATAAGATGCTAATTTTTTAATCTTCGGTTCCAATTGTTTCTCCTGGATAATAAACGGCGCTCAACTGCTTCTTTTATTCCTAAGATTCTGTTATAACTATTTTATATATGTTTGACAAATAGAGCCCTTGAGTATTAAAAAAATGTGAATCCTCTGAAGTCTTTTAAACGGGAGCCGGACATTTCGAATGTCATTGCATTATTATCTTTGTTTTGGTATACTGGAAACGCGCGAAAAAGAAAGTAACGCGAGCAAGTACAAGTAGTCTTCTATTCGGACCTGAAAGAGATTTGTCTCATCCCGATGCTTTATTTCTTCCAACATATGAAGACATTATCAGATGTTATCAAATTACTAAGATGCAAATTTAGGGAGAAGGAAAGTAAGCAACCATCTTCAGCAAGTGTGACCGCTGTAGTTGCAAAAAAAGTTATTGATATTTGGGGGCGTGCTTCCCTTCCCCTTGCTTCGATAAGAAGAGTGATTGCCATGATTTTATCTTATTATTCTAAAATATAATAGCGCAACAAAAAATGCTAAAAATATAAAGACGCAACTTTTACAATCAAAGCTAGGCAAATTTAAAGCAGAGGCTACGACTTTGACGTTTGTGCCTGCAAATGCGCAGATTTATATTCGTGTAATTGCAGAAAAAAGCAAAAGTCCCTGATAGAGAAAAACAATTTCTAATTGATCAAAGGACAGTAAGAAAAATGGCTATTGGAAAAGTGGATAAGGTAACAAATAATGCATATTTCGCTCATCCTGAACAGCTACTGTTGCTTGACTCAAGAAAATACATTCGGGAATCAGCTGTTAGGTGCATTCTGAACTCTAGAAATAAGAAGACGAAGAGCTCGGATGGTTACGATTTTTTAAGCGTCCTAAACTCAATTTTGAAGCCATTGATTATGTTGATTTAGTTCATTGGGCAAACTGTTGCAACAGAGCCACCTCTTACAATGCATCTAAAAGACCAACAATTGAAAGAAATGTGCAAAGAACAGCCTACAGCTGTTTCGAGAAATTTCCCTCTCACACGGAAGCTGTGAAATGTTGTGTGAAACTAATAACCGAAGCTGCAATATAAGTTCGTGGTGAAACTGCACAAGATTGATACACTCGTGCCAAACTTCAAGCTAGGAAAGAACTTCCATCATTTGATAACAAGGGACAATATTATTCCAAAAAATAATATTCATTATGCATGAGGTATTATAAATCAGATTTGAAGATTTCTTTGTCAAAATTTTATTATCTTTATATGTAATTCTAGAAAATGTATGATATTATTGCGTGATAATAATTACTATGATTAATAGTGCTATTTAATTAATTAGTCTATGATTTAATTTTGAAAAATAATTTTCACAATGGTTTTTAAAAAAATTCAATATTTTTTCATTTTTCTCCAATTTTTTGATGTCCGAAAGAAGTGGTTAAATGCTCATTAAAATCAATGAAACATTTTCTGGGCTCGAACTGGCTCATTACATAACATTTTCGGTTCATTCCAGCAAAATATTTGGAATTTAGTTTTTTTTTAAATATTTCGACAAAAATTCATTTTTCTCATTTTTTTCGGTTTTTTAGTGTCAAATAGCGCCGGCTAGATATTTTTTAATATCCAAGAAATTTTTTGTGAGTGCTAACTAGCTCATCACGCAACTTTTGCGCGCTATCCAAAAATTGATTTCGAAAAAAAAAATTTTTTTCGGCTTATTTCGGCCCACCCTAATGCATAATTTGCCTTTCAACAATTTATTCAAGTAGGTTCAGAGCCGACGAAGATGTGCACAGCAACTAATTAGCTTTGTATATAAAACTGAAAAAAGTTAAACATTAATTGTAATTCATATAGTATTACATTGTAAATTACATAACATAGAGCAAACACATGTAATGAATTAATTCAAATTTATTTCTGTGTGTATGCTACAAAACTTTGCCATTACAAAATGGTTTATTAAATTTTAACTGATAAAATAATATAAACTTAGAAATTTGAATAATTATGAATTTTATTTAACATAATGAGACATTTTCAGTATTTAATCTAAAGTGTTAATAGTTAATGTTTATTGTGATATTATACTACGTACACGTATGCATCAATTCATCTACCTCCGAATAAAGGACACCTCTATTTAAGAGACAAAATGTCTGGTCCCCTTAGTGTCCCTTAGTGAAAGGTTCTACTGTAATTAGTGTGATTAGAAGCAAATTTTAGACACCTATGTTCCCTAAATTGTTAACAACTGTTTGAAAAAGACAGCTTTACAGAGATTCTCGTTAACAGTTTTAGGCATTGATTAACATTTGTTCTAAAGGGATATTGACAACTAATACCAAGGAAAAGAAACATAGAATATATAAGGAGTAAAGAGCAATAACATTTGAGTTCCTGCGTCACTTTCAAAAGTTTTTTTTTTTTTTTTTCAATTTACCTTTTTTTTTTTAAATGAAAAAAATAAACAAAAATTCAAATTTCGTTACTTACATTTGTTTTCAAATCATTCGTATTTGTTTTAACGTATGCAAGTATACATACCATTAAATTGATTTTATTAATTTACACGTATAGGCTGACTTGTTTCGAATCCCATCTACAATACCATATACGTAACCCGGAGTACTTAAACTTATAGCAATGTCCAGTATTCATTTCACCGCTGACCGAACATGCAGCACCTACCTTCTCATTAACATTGCCCATTAACATCCGGAAGAGGATTTGATGGGATTTCACTGTTTGTTTTTTCGAAAACTAAAAATATTTGAATGTTCAATAAAGTTAGCAGATACAGAAAGGAATGGGGTTTATATATATATATATTATATAATATATATATATATATATATATATATATATATATATATATATATATATATATATATATATATATATATATATATATATATATATATAGATATTATATATATACTGTATAGTGAGTTACGGAAGATGAAAAATATAGGAACATACAAATGCCTACAAATTACTTTTTTCTTGGAATTGGATTCTAAAATCCATGCAAAACATCCATAAGTTCGCAACATTATCTAAAAAAATAAATGAGACAGGAATCATATATCTCCTACAAAAACACGCTTCATTGCTAAATTTTTCAAACTCGGCAATTCGTTCCAAGAAATTGATTTCACTTCAAAGCTTTCCTCACACATCGCTTTTACTTCGTCGCCATTTCATATCTAACACAGCTTAGACCTTTTTGGTATGATAGAAAACATGCATTTTTTTGAAAATATATGTAGAGGGGATATTAATGAACCATGAAGGTTTTATAGCTTGGTAGTTTTCTCTCCGAAGATTAACTAAGAACAAGGGAATATTTTATTCAACGGAAAGCAAAAAAGAGCAATTTTTAAAAATATATATAAAATGTCTTTTCCCTTCCAAAGTTTAATTTAGTGGCAATGCTTTACAATGATATTAAAATATATTTCTTCCCCACCCCTGTTTGGTATGCGGAAAGCACTGGCGCTGAATTTATGTTCCACCTTAATGTACATTTTGCAAAGCACCGATAAAATTTTGAATCATGTGTTTGCTTGAGTAAATCAAATGCTTATTTCTTACAGCGTCTCTTGTGAGCTGAGATTAGGTATTGATGCAAACTTCCGGGGAAAATTTCACTTTGTGATTTAAAACGACCATATATCAAGTTCTGGCGGGAGTATGCTAGCGCCATTCATTTGTTTAAGTCAAGTAGTTTTTTTACTGTTTCAAAATATATTTACTGATGTTGCAAAAAAGTATTGTAATGATTTAAGACGTGTTTCGTATCCGCATGGTATTAAGCTTTGTGCTTTGGTTGTAAAATAAGAAAGCAATTGTTTTTTTCGATTTCATCTTGTATGTCCAAGTTTCTTCTCCCGAACGACAGTAAACTGACCATTGAACCAGGTATCGACAAATTCGTAATCTTCTCGTCTTCATGTTTGGCTAATTAACATAATCCTCTGATAATAATTAGCTAAGATATCAATTAAAAACTATTAATTAGGACACTTAGATTTCGACATAAAATCCCTATTTTTCGAAGGCTTTACTCCATTCAAATTATTATGCATTGCTTCATCTCAACTTTCCACAACAATGCTTTTATTTAAATTCATAGCGGTGAAGAAAATCATTGAGACGAAAGATCTGTTGCCATTTTTTTTCTCGAATATGAACAAGTTTAATTCTTTCTTTTGTTTTAAAGGCTTTTCCTGTAATCGGAGCATTTAAAATGTTAACTTTTTGGTTATTTTTCCGCAATGTGCCGCAAAATTTCTCTGTTTTTTGTTTTTTTTCCAAGCCTGAGCATTGAACACCCGTCACTTGACGTAACTTTTATTTTCGAGGTAGACCGAGTAAAGCCGGGCGACGCAGCTACTACATAGTACAAATTGTTTCGAATTCCAAGCACAGCACAGCGCTGATCATCAGTACTGATATTTGTCGAGTTATCCAACGATGGTGAACATTTTCTTTTTTTTTTTTTTTTTTACTCATGGATCTGGAAAATCGAAAGGATTTTATCAATGTAAAAAGAGATGTGTGGAAGGAGGAGGATTTGGGAAAAGTCAAAACAGCACTGAACGTAACTGCAGTTTGTCTTAAGCCTCAGGGCAGAAAGGTTTAAATGCATTTCACGTATCTTTGTGCATTGCGTTGAACAAGACAGTTGTCGCATCTAGCAGTTTCATTTTGTTTTCAAGATACTGTAAACCAAAGTCATAATGAGTTGTGTTAAAAAAACTAAATTAAAAAAAAATTTCAGATTATATTTAATGCATAGCGCTGCTCATCTAAACTGGAACCAGCTGAATTGGCTAGTTATTCATCAATATGAAACCTCTGACTATGTTTCGAATAAGCCAAGGAAAGTAATATCTCTCTAATTCATAAAGACATGAGTAGTGGAGGATGAGAGTTCAGATAAACATTCAATTTTTTACTAAAATATGTTTCGTTTCCTATCTTTTTTATTTATTTTTTTATAGCTTCAAATGTATCATAATTATCCATAATAGTAAGATTTATTCCCATTCTTATTAAAGGACCTTCCTCAAATGATGTTAAGCTTAGAGCTTGGAAAGATGTTCGAAAAATTGCGAGTAGATAACAAGTGGGAAGTATAGTGCAACGACAATATGAATTTTTTAATGAAAATATATGATTGTAAAACGAACATGTAACACTTTGTGACACAAATGGGGTATTTTCTTAAAAACAGTGTACATCATTTTTCAATAGTCCTTAAAACATTTTATATCAAAGATTATTGTTCCCCTTAAAAAAATTCAATTGTGCTGAATGAAACAGATTAGAAGCTCCACCTTCATTTTATCACTAAAACAAGCATTACACCACAGATTTGTACAACTGTGCACATTATTATCTCTCTCTCTCTCTATCTCTCTCTCTTTGGTAAGATTATATTGAACAAGATGGATGGCAGTATTTAAAAAAAGTAAATAAACCCACAAGTAAACAACAAAAAGAAAAACATAAAATGTTGCTTCAACGTTATCACGAATAAATTCTAATGCAAAAAAGATTTTTATTACTTGAGTTTTAAGACAGCTCTGAAAACCAGGACTAAAGAGTCGGAGTTAGAATGACTGACTTTGGTTCCGACACTGGAAATTTTAGAGCCTTTGACTCCGACTCTTTTCCCCAAAAAAGTCAGACTCCGACTCTGCAAGCACTGGCAGAGTTGCTGACTTCGATTGAAAACGACCGAATCCGAATTTTTGAATTTAAAACCTTTGACTCCCTAATCCGACTCCTAAGCCTTGCTAAAAACCCAGTCCTTTTAGGGCTCATTTAAAAACCTGTTGGGTTAAAAAACATTAATCATTCAATATGTTTACAAGAAATGTATGTGAAAGTCATTAAATAATATAAACTTCCGAAAATAAAAAAAAATCAGGTGAAGAGTTAAAATCAACTAGTTGCCATGTATCTACATTATTTTTATTGTTTATGATAAACTTACAAATTATCAGACACGACAACAGTTTGCAGAAATGTGGAACTATTACTTCTCGAGGCAGAAATAATTGAAAAATTTCCCTTTAGTTTTTATTATAAAACTTTATTTCACTGAACTCACTTGTGTGTAACTTAATAAGAGCATTTTAAATGTCCTAATATTGTAAATTAAACCTTTTTACGATATTTTCAAGCGAATTTTAGCTGATTTCCAATATTAATAAAGTAACGTGTATCGTTCCAGATTTTGTAGCACATTAAATTGTATCAAATTTGTTTCACCTGGGAGACGGAAAAGAAAATCCCTGAATGATCATGTTTTTCTATTTTTTTCCTCATTTGGTGCCGAAGAAAGCAGAGCAGAAAGTAAGTAAAATGCAAGTGCTGCCATCTGTGGGAGAGATTAGTGAAATTTCAGCTGTGCATTGAACTCTGATACTTTATTTTTGTTTAAAATCCGTTCTTCTTTATAATATATAAAACAAAATTTTATTGGTAAAAAATAGAGAATTTGTGTGCATAAGGGCTGAAAAGAAATAGGTTAAGAAAACAATACATGCACAGTACAACCCCTCTAATGTGAACACCAACAGGTTTTATTTATTTTTTGTTGTCCGCAGGACAGGGGTTTAATAAATTTATTTGCCCTAGAATCGGGGAGTTAAATTTTGTCCGCATAGGAGGGATGTCCGGGGGTGTCCGTTAGGAGGGGTTTTTACTTTATTTTTAAATTTCAAATGATGCATTAGATAACCTTTTTTAATATCTTATCAGCTGTTAACCAATTCTGTATCAAATATTTGGAATGCAATCACAAAGAAAACAGATTGAGGCACTTTGAAGTAGTTGTGCGCTTGGTTGACTTTTTTTAATTTGAGCGTTATATCGCTGGCTTTTGTTAACACTTCAATCTTACACAAATGTTTTATCCATGGCAGCTCATGACATTTCAGAACCTGCATTTTTCTCTTACCACAGAATTTCGGATTATTTGAACATCAGTTCTGAACAATATTTATTAAATATCATGCATTTTATTTATTGTCATAAATTAAGGTCTGAACATAACACTCTATTTATTTCAAGCTAAAAATATATTAATTTACGTATTATGCATTCTCAAAACCGTTATTTCAAATTTGTAATTTGAATTTTACTTTTTAAAGTTAGAAAAAGGAGCCTCATTCTCAAGGGAGCAGAATACTTAAATTTGAGAGCGTAATTAATAATTTATTCCTCATAACAAATCCAATGCCTTGATCAATAAATGCATCACTACAGATTTTTTCTCACTAACGATGCAAAAGTCATTATATATCATTAGTTTTATGATTATTGGGATGAGTAGGCGTAATTGTTGCTAAAAGAAAGAAATACACGTCCGAAATATATTTATAAAAAAATTTGATTTATTATTTATTTATTTATTTATTTAAAACCCACCAATCACCACCATACCAAATCTGGTAAGGGTTTAATCTGCGATTTACTGTCTATTCGATTTTTTTTTCTTTAATAAGTTGCCAAGAACCGTTTTGTCAACGAATTCAATGTATGGAGAAAGTGTTCCAAATAAAATGGGCTAGTAAATACTCTACGTTAGTGTAGCGTTTTCTGATTGTTTTCGATTGCATTATGCATTCGAATTAGTGTATTCTGTATTTTGTAACTGTCTTCATCGATTAATAGTATGTAAGCATTTTGCTACCCTTAAAATTTATTTCTTCCACTTGTTTATTAATTGTTTAATATCATAGCTGTTTCATACACCAAGAACCGTTTGATCGAGAAATATATTACCAAAACAACTCAACTATTAGAATATATATTTTTTCTTGTCATACTATTTTCATAATAATGCTAACTCGTATAACCTCTACAATCCCCTCAGAAAGTCATTTTACTAAATTAAAACATTTTTTAATGATAAAATGAATAACTTTTAAAGAAAAACATTGTCATTAAATTATTCACACTTTGCATATTTTACATTCGTTTTTATTTTCGTAATTAAACTATTTTGCTGCGGGATAATGATGCTTGCTTAAATCAGTACTAATTTTGTGTGTGTGTGTGTGTGTTTTCCTATTTCATCAATTTAACATTCTTTCCTAAAATAAGTGCTATTGATAAATTTAAAACTAAACGCGAATAATTATTGTTTTATAAATTTAATTTATCCAGCTATTTGTACCAATTTTTCCGGAGTAAACTGCTTCCCTTTTTAGCAATATTATTATTATTATGATTAGTATTTTCATTTTGAAACAAACATCTCCTTTTCTGATAGTATAATTCTATAAAGAAAACATTTTTTTAAATCTTAAAAACATTTTTGTAAAAGAAGCAAAATATGTCACCCACCCCCCTCCTGTTTTGGACAAATTTCCTGTATGCATCATGCTACTAATAAAACGAAAGTGATAAATACTTACTAAACTCTTCAATTAAAAAAAAAAATGCAATTTCTTGTTTTATAATTACAAGTTCTTTGTTTTTCAATTCATTACTACTCGTATGAAACAGATTGCAACATAAAAACTATACTGTTAGTTTATTTTATTACTGCGTACTTTTTCTTTGAAGATAAAGAGTATTAATCAAGTATGTTTTATCACAAACAAGATGGTGTCGCAAGGGCTTGTTTAACTAGTAAAGCAAACATTCAGATAATTTTAAAACTTTTTAGAAAAAAAATGCTTTCCGTCTGAAAAAAAGTCGTCATTGTATCAAAGTTAATTAATATTTTCTTGTTTGTGATAGGGCATTTTTACAATTTTGAAAAATGTTCTTTTAGAAAAGGAAAGCTTATATTTGAATGGGGAAAAAATGAAGTTTAGCATTTCCACTGTTACAAAAAAATAAAATAGACAATAGTCTTCTATCATTTTTCAGATGGTATGATAAATCTTCTACTCTTAACAGTTTTGTTTAATTTAGATTTATTTCACTGTAATAAAGTGACGCAGATAAAGCGCTATGAAAAAATGAAAATTAAACAAACATATAAACTTGCTTTATTTATTTGGGTTATCTTCTCATGAAAACACGTTTAGTAAACTAACGAGAAATATATTTTGGGTTAAAGCAGAATAAGTGTTGGAAAGGAAATGCATTTCTTTTTAACATAAAAAAGGAAATCTGCATTTTTTTCTTACGTTGCATTTCAGCAAATAAAAAATGCAGTTTTGTAACTACCCATTTGGCAATTCGAAGAATAAATTTCAGTATTTATTTTTAAAAAACAATTACAGTTCCCCAAAAACCTGGAGATTTAAAGAGAAAATCCTGGAACACTTAAAAGACTTTGCAGTTTATATAAACTTAAGCATTACTTTTTATTCTTGTTTATAACAAAATAATTAAATGTAGCTGTTTTTTTTATATTACTTTCAGATTCTCAAGAAAAATATATGTGTGTGTCTGTAGGGGCGAAAAAAGGTAGAATATTAGTTCCAAATACGAAACTGTTCAGAAAAATACACTGTAAATATTATACGCCTTAACAATAAATAAGTATCCGGGATAGGAAAATGACGCCATTTCACATCAATAATTGAAATTTAACAAATGAGATGGTTTTACTGAGTTTATATAGATAGTAATGTTCATCAATAATTGCATTAAGAGTGGTGCATTTCAGTTTTCGTACCAAGTACCTAACCATAAAACTATAAAAATAGTGTAATATAGATAATTTTACTAAAACATTTTGTGCTAAATGTACAAGAAAAAAAATGCAAGCTGTTTCAGCTTTGTAATGGAAAAGCGCAATGATATGAGATTTGTTTTTAAACTCTAACAACTGATTCAAAGTTACAAAATTTCACTAGGTGCACTCAGTGTAGAAACTTTTTTTTTTTGAAATAATTTTGGTTATAAATTCGTATTTTTTCAGATGATATTAAAATTAATTATCTGTATCATATAGTATACATGAACTAATATTATATTAGTTTATTATTACTGAAACTACTACTATACAAGTGTATTATTATTCAAGCTAATATTATACTTTTACTGCTCTTCTTCCGAAGAATGTACTAACAAGGGACAAGTAGACTTGTTTTTCTAGAAAATAACTTTAAGCATGGTATATGTATCGAAGGCGCTAAATCCGATGTTAGGGCTTTGTAACGTTTTCGCTTTCGAGATATACGCGGAAATCAGCATATACGGGTTTATTTAAATAGCTTGAGTCCCAAACCGCCGCGAATATACGAAACGCAGTTCCGCAGCGTGTTGCT
This sequence comes from Uloborus diversus, assembly GCF_026930045.1. Lineage (NCBI taxonomy): Eukaryota > Metazoa > Arthropoda > Arachnida > Araneae > Uloboridae > Uloborus > Uloborus diversus. Next base: position 140,762,596 of record NC_072735.1, on the reverse strand, counting down.
TTATATAAGGTGGTTCCGATAAGCTACGCAATACTTATGAGACTTTCTGGTAGTCATTGATCATTCTCTTGAATAGCGTACTAGTTTTAATACCTATATCAATATATCTGTCCATAAAGACAGCAGTCCTTTATATTTATTTATTTATTTAAACCCCACGAATCACCCCCGTACCAACCCTGGTGAGGGTTTAACCGGATGTGGTGATTGAGGGGAACATAATAGGTAACGAGCGACCAAGCATTCGCTTGAACAAGTTTTATACAAACTAATACATAATAAATACATAAACACATACAAACATAAAACATTTAAAGACACAGTGATCAGGAGAAATAGAATTTGAAAAAATCTGGTTGGCTGGAAATGCAATATAAACAGCAATAAAAGTTCTTTGAAAGTTTTTAGACCGGGAATTTGAAGTCATCTGCTTGTGAAATGAGTAAAGGCATTATTTTATAGAAATTCTTGCGTGAAACTGGATGAGATAGAATGCATGCAATATTTTTGGAAAAAGAAAGGTTGAAAATGTAAATGCAATGGAATGAGCTGGTTAGATGGCAGTTGAATATGTAATGTTTTGTTAAGAGTTCCAGGTTGACTGCATACACACAATGGGGAGCTAATTATTTTGAATCGGTGTTGATAGGAAGGAAATGGTCTATGTGCATTGATATTTAGCTTATCTTTATATTTAGTTCTAATACTTAAATAGTACATGAAAATTGGCAGCAGCCTGCCCATGCACAAAGACTTACACAATTGAAATATACTATTATAAGCTATATTTTAATCACGTATACCTTGAAAGTTGCGACAAACTAGACCACACTAACATGATCAATAATCTCGGTATGTATAAACATCGTTTTTTTTCCTGGAAAAACAAACCCTTGGGGAAAAGCGGATACTTTGTCAAAATTTTTATTTGAGATTTTTTAAACAAGTTTTGGTTAGTATTTGAACCAACACAAATATTAAAAAAAATAGTGAAGAACTTTGTATGAGTTAAGAAAAAAAATCGACTTTCTAGTAATTGTCTAAGTACGGATTAATTTGTTTTTCCCTAAGCATTTCAAGCGTGACAACGTGTTCCATGGCAAGGTACTTTGTCACAGGATAGGAGATACTTTGTCACACGTAATTTTGAGGGAAAAATTAGCTAAACCGTTAACATCTTTTAAATTATGTTTATTACATTATTTAAATAAAAGGTTACATTTCTATGTAAATACATAATCAACAATGGTTTACTGTACTATAATCATACAATCAAACAAAATAGTACGCAGTAGCGCTGTTATACAGGGTAAGCCACTTGACATTTTAAACATACTCATCTGCGTCACAATTTTCACAAACGTAGAAGACGGAGCCACGACAACATTTCTTGTAAGCATAACTCTGTTTCTTTTGTACGTTTTACCTACACATGTGACAAAGGGCAAATTTGTGTACATTTGTTTTGTTTTCATACAGGTTTCTTCACCTGAAAATTATCGAAACGTTTACACCCATGTATAAATATGTAGCTAATTAACTATGAATATAAGATAAAATAATATTCACATAGCTTCATTTGATAGTAGCTGAGAAACTAAATGCCAAACACCAGCTAAAAAAGTTACTTTGAGCCCACTCAATAAAAATAAAACTCTCTTAATCAAACTCTCAGAGCAGGATGGCAGTAACAATCCGCATCTTGGGTTGGTTGTAAAATTCCGTCCGCATTCTCATTTTTTTCAAAATTCAATGTGTGACAAAGTACCCCGCTCTCCTCTACTGCTCCTTTAAAAGCGATAATTTAATCATTTTGTTACAGTTTTTTTTTTTTTTTTTTTGACATCCATTACAAAATGTACATCAAATTACGGATGCTATTGTTGTATCAATTTAAATAGACATAATGTTTTCTTCTGATTAGTCACAGTTTGTATATTCAAATTACTATACTTATTATACGTAGGAGTTAACAAAAATCATGTATATTTTTTTTTCTGCATATCTATGCTTGCATAAAAATATAATGTCTGGGACATTGGTGTCTTGATAATATCACCTGAAGCTAGCCAGAACCAAATTGGTGTTTTCGTTATTAGTTAATTGGATCGAAGCCTAGATCAAACAATAACAGATAAGGCCGTTTCTTCTTTGCTTGTCACCAATCTTTTGTAAAAGTTGCACATGAAAATGAGTTTTTTTGTATAAAATGAAAACAAAAATTTAATATCACATGACAATACCACCCAAAACTAGCCAGAACCGAATGTGAGGCTTCCTTGTGAGTTAATTGTAATATCAATCATGTATACTACGTATCGTTTTATCTTTGCTTGTCTATTATCACATGGAAAAAAACTATACACACTTAATTATGTAATGAAAACAACAGTTCAATAATACAACATGTATTATGAATGTTGTCGATTTTTATCATTGAACTAGATTTTCAATTATCTTTTTTTCTTTTTATTGTCATGGAAACTATATCTTGGCATAAAGAAGTTATTTTACTATATAATTGCCACAACAAATACATACAAGATAAATAAATTTGAAAAAAAATCTAACCAAATCAATAGTAGTATTACTCACAGAAATTATCTTTACATCATTTCAATGTGTTTTACTCCGTGCAATTTAAAAATGCAGACAAAAATGTGCTTATTTCTGCATTAGTACAAATTAATTTCCGAAGTCCAAAAAAAAAGGTAAAATTACTCAAATCAGCAACGAACATTGTAAAAATTGTTGCGTCTGTTTTTCCTATTGTTATTTCTCTTTTCCCATTGAGAAACTTATTTTGTACATAAAACTGGACTCATTAAGTGCATAATTACAATATTGTTACCTATATGTATAAATCCTTCTAATTACTATGTAATTTCCTTAACAGTGAATCTGTCTATTGATATCCATATTAGTGATTAGTATTAAATAGATTATCTTAACATTAACACAAGACATTAACAGCGAGAGTGCAACGCATTAGGCTTCCTTGTAGTTAGCAGTATTTAACGTTAGCTTTACTAAGTTCTCTAAGCTGTATTGATAGTGCTATTGAATGTATCTGTGTGGGTGTGTGTTTATATTTAATTATATCAGGGTGTTTTCTTCCTACATTCTACCTTCTACAATTATTTTATTGCCATTAGCTAGTAAAAAGTCGAAAAATTAGTAGTGAATTACCTAACTGCAAACTGGATGATATTTCATAAATTAAAAAAAAAAGCATTATAGGTCCGTTTAATCGAAGTTGATTGTCTATGTAAAGCATTTTAATTAACAAGCATAAGTCGAATTCGTTTACTAATCTCTGTGAAGCTACGAAGACAAAAATTTCTGATTGCATCTATTTAATTTATCGCCTGTACAAAACTATGTATATATATATATATATATATATATATATATATATATATATATATATATATATATATATATATATATATATATATATATATATATATATATATATATATATATATATATATATATATATATATATATATATATATATATATATATATATGTAATTATTGTATCTAACAATTGGTCGTTGTAACAAGTTTAGTGTTTTATTGGTTAACACACCAAGTTTTAGCAGAGTACATATACCAAGCAGAAATTTTTCTGTTATATACTGCATTGCCAAGAACGAGTAGCAAAATTTCTGGTTGAAAACTAATTACTCTCGGAAATTGTAAGCAAACTGTGAATTCCGTCTCAGTTATTGATCTAAAAAAATACTTCTGAGCACATTATAAAAAAAACATATCACAATATCAGCACAAGTATTACCACTTCCAAACTAAAAAAATAAATAAATAAAACAAAAATAACACATAATTTTAACAGCAGTCTTTACGTTTCACTATCTTTCAAGAAAAGTTTTCCTTTAGCACTAAACAAAAAATTGGAACTTAACTAGCAACGGTTTCCAATTCTTTAAAAACAAGAATTCCCAAAAGTCTGCCTATCGGAAATAATTTTCCTTATTATCTCCGAGCTTTTTGTTAGACCATTAATATTCATTATCCGATCTTAGAAGAGAATCCGATAAAGCTAATTTCTACCTTTCCTTGTTTCTTCTAGAGACATTTTCTCTATTTAATACGTTTCCATAGACACATTTTATTTACTTCAATATCCCATGTCAGCTTCTTATCTCTTGTGTCTGTTAATGTCTCTCACTCTGGGCCTGTTAATTAGTTTAATAACCTTTTTTAGAACAAGTAGGTTTTTCGATTTTGTGTGTGCGGATTTCTTTTTTTTTCATCCATTCATTTTAATATATTGCTTAAATATAAAATAGAAAGTTGTCTGTAATTATGAACGGTTGCAGTAAGCATTAAACTCAAAGGAATTATTTTTTGTGTTTTAGATATTAATAGCGTCATACTTGTACTAATAAAAATTAAAGGTCGTTTTAAGAATAGTTTTAAAGCATCGTGAACTTTTTTTTTGAATGTTGTATCAAAACGTAGCGCAGGTTTAACTTTTTTTTAATATTTAGATGTGTATTTTTGACGCTTTGATGGTGCCCATGAATGCCGTGTAGAAGCTTAGACTGCAGGTGAAAAACACGATTACAAGCAAGAATCAGGAACATATAGTCGCAAACGCAATGCATGCGCGCTACATGTACACTGGTGTCCAAAAGTTAAGCATAATTGTTATTTATGTAAGTAATGTGAGAAACATGCATCGAAATAGGGGGAAACGTGATATGCGAGAGCAACACGGTTACAAAATAAGGAAACTACTCAAAAAACGGTAATATTTACTTTTATCATCCCAAAAAATAGTTTAAATGAAAATTAGGCATATGAGGAGTTTACTCTTCGCACAAAATTTTTTCTTTAAAAGATGATGCTGAAGTTCAATAGTGTGTATGGCCACCTCTGGCTGCCAGGCACGCTGCACAACGATTACTCATACTTTCTATGAGGCAGTGGATGAGTTGTGGGCTTAAACAGTTCCAAGCATGCTGGAGAGCCCTTTTTAGTTCCGGAGCGGAGCTTGGCGGGGGCGAACGGGCTGCAAGTTGTCTCCCGAGCATATCCCAGATATGCTCGATAGGGTTCAGATCAGGGGAGTTCGCAGGCCACGTCATTCGCTGGATATTTTCTGATTCGAGGAAGTCATCGACCACAGCTGTTCGGTGACATGGCGCGTTATCGTCCATGAATATGAACTCAGGACCAACAGCACCTCGAAACAAGCGAACATAAGGCTCAAGAACCTCGTCTCTGTATCTTTGACCAGTGACTGAGCCTGTCTCAAAAATATGGAGGTCGGTGCGGCCATCCAACATAATGCCCGCCCACACCATTACTCCTGCTGACGCAAAGTGATGTCTTTCTCTTATGTTTTGTGGTTGGAAACAAGTCCCTTTTCTCTCCAGATTGTTACCTGACGAGAATCATTCTGTAGAGTAAAGCGGGACTCATCACTGATCATCACATTAGCCCACTGTCCCAGACTCCAATGCCGATGTTGCAAGCTCCAGTTTAAACAAGCGTGTTTATGCGCTGATGTGAGAGGAATGCAAACTGCTGATCTTCTGGCATACAGATCGACATGTTTGAGCCTCCTGTAAACAGTTTGCCTCGAAATTGTTATTCCCGTGACGGCACTGAGCGCCGAACCCAGTTCTCTGGCACAGCTGTCCCTATGACGTCGTGAAGAAATTGCCAGAAAACGATCTTGGCTTGCGGTTGTGACTCTTGGTCGACCTGGTACTGGTCGGCGGGTAACATCTCCCGTATTTGAAAACCTCTGCCAAAGTCTCGAGATTACACACTGAGGCACATTAAGAATACGAGACACTTCGCGTTTGTGATCGATCCAACGATTCTTTCTTTCGCAAACATGTCCAATTGGCATCTTTGTGCCATTTTTAGTTCTGTTTCATCAGATCCAATGTTTCTTGGTACAGCAATTGCATGAAACGCGCCTGAACTCTCTAAAGCGTGCGAGCTGTTTTATCCACATTCCGAAACGCGCACCTAATTCGCGCATGACACCGTCGACTATACTATTTTGCATAAACACATTGTTTCTTCTTCAACCAATGAATCTCCATAAGTAACTTTATCTAATTTTACGAAAATGTACAGATTTTTTTTGCATTTTATGAATTATGCTTAACTTTTGGACACCAGTGTACACGAAACCAGACCCTGAAAGATGCGAAACAATAATGGTGGAAACAAGAACTATGGCTGCAATGAAAGCCATTTGTAGAAACAAGAAACCTGACGAGACGAGTCCTATCATAAGTTCCGATTGCGAAAAACATATTTTGAGAATTCGAGATATCAAAATTCAAACTAATTTTCTTTATTCTTTATAATCTGGCACAAAATGCAAATGTTGTCATTTCATAATTGTGTTGATTAAGTCACTATTTGTCACTTTTTTTAGCTAATTCGGCAAACAACATTGAAATAAATGCCGTTTTACATGTGAACTAATTTTAAAAGTGAAAATCTAATTTATTATTTTCGTTTCAATAAATTCAAGTACAAATGCAGGGTGTTAATCAAGTCTCGCACTTTTAAAGGCAATTCAAAACACATAGAAAAATTTTCAAATTCACGCTTTGGCGAGGGTTTGATCATAACATCCTTATGCAGATATAGACAGTTATATTATTATTTATAATATGTGTTATAATCCTCCCCGTGTCCCTTGAAGTTTTTTCTGCTACAATGGCTTTTTGCAGTTTTCAATGTTAGTGCCAGCTATATGCTCTTAGCTAATATAGAGTCCATAGGGAAAATAAATTCTATAAGATAGGGTAAATGTAAAAAAAAAAGAATGAGCAAATCTTAAACAGTTATTTTTATTTTAAATGTGTTTTCTTTATTAATGCAGGACCTAATAATATAAAATTATATTTGACACATTTTATTCTTCAACGTAAGAATAGAATAGAAAATCTAAGATATGTCCAAATCAAAAATTCCCCCTCTTTAAATGTAATAAAAAGAAAATGTTCGAAGCAATGACTTTTTTAAAAAATATACTATATAGTTCGATATAACATAGTGTTTTAGATAAATAAAGTAATTTTTTTTTTGTTTCTCAATCCTTTAAATTCTTTCATGTCTAGACATGCGTTTTTCTGAAATTTTGTTCTAAAGAACTTTTTCGGGCTGCTAACTAAAACGACAGTAAATTTGTCTCCGTAAAATGTCGTCGCATCAAAGCAACAGTAAGATAACTAATCCCAGAAATAGCACTAAGATATCTTACTGTTGCTCTGAGGCGACGAATACACTTTTCGGTATTTAAAAATATCAGTATTTTAGATACTGACATTTTTATTCGGAGACAGTTTGACTCCAAACCTTTTATAGATGCCGAATAATTTATTGAAAGAGTTTTCATCGAAAATAGAACTTAAAAAGAGCACGCTCTTTTTTTTTTTTCAAAATATTAGGGTAAAAATACCTAAAAACAAGTACTAAATTAGAGTTTTTTAATGCAAAATTGTTCTTAATCGCTTAAAAGTATTTTGCACAAAAATATTACGTTACCTACAATTTCAAAATGCCTTTATTTTAAAACACATAACATATTTTAATATTAATTAAGACAAGAAATGTTCTCTAATTTATTATGACTTAAAAAATTCAAATGAACAAATCATGGATAGTATAATCAAATAAAAACACTAGTAAAATAATTACTTAATGCAAAAAAATATTCCGCAAATTAACCACATTTGTTTCCCACAAAAAAATAACACTTTGCTTTATGAGAATTACTGTTTTGCACAATGTAATATAATAAGACATTGAAAATGTCGGGTAATTGAAAAGATGTTTTTCCAAATAAATTTTTCTTCGCCATTGTTCTTTCATACAACTGTTCGTTTCATAATGAGACAATGTTTAATTATTTATTTCTGACACATTTTTATAATAACCACCTCTTTTTCTGCATAAATGATGAGTTAATGCACCCAATTCGGAATATGCTTAAGCTTGTTGATGCTTTCATTAAGAAGAATTATTTGTCTTATTTATTGTGTTTAAAATGGTTGAGTTATGCTTCGGATACATGTTTTCAGATATTTCTTATAGTTTTTCTGTTTGCGCAAGTTTATACAAAAAACGTATGCATATAATAAGAAACCCATATGTCAAGGAACTGCTATACATCTTTCAAATTACGTTTATCATATTGTTTGAAAAAAGGCCACAATAGTAAGAAATAGATATAAATAATTCATTCAAAAATGAAATCTTTTTCAACTGATTTGCTTATTGTATCTTGCCCCATTCGCTTTGAAATATCCTCATTAACGATACTGCGCGGAAAAAAAATCTTAAAATGCTTCTAACAGCATTCTAGCTGATTCTTACGTAAAATTACCCCTTGAATCCAAATTTGACCACAATTTCCTCCATTCACGTCCAACGTTTTGGAAATGGCGACCCCCCCCCCCGCCTTTTTTAAAAGTTTTCATAGGCATTATTATTTTTTTTGGAGGGAAAAGGAGCAGTATATTTAAATTTAAAAATATTTTGAGAGGCTAAATACGTGAACATTTCAAAAGCATGAACATTTTTATCAAGCTGGGAAATTCATGGAAGTATTCCCTCCTAAAATCGTTTCAAAATCATCAAAAATGAACTTTACTTTCCACGAATTTGTTTTACAGTTTTCTCATTTTTGCCGGTGTAAAACTGGAAAATCGGACTCACTCCAATGTAATCCATGACTGAAAATCATTTAATAAAACTAATAAGTAAATATATAAAAAATATCTTGAAAGCACCGCATGTTTCAAACGATATATTTTCATAAGATATATTCCTACGCCTAGTAAAATTATAGCAATCATTGTTTCACACAAGAAATTTTTCCTGATAATTTTTGCATCAAGTTCACATTTTACTCTAAGTAACATATAAGTTTTCTTCGAAACTTAGAGGAAACGTAATATCAAAATTGAAAAGGCAGAAATATAACGAAATGCGGGTGAAGAAAAGAAAGAAAAAATCTTATAATTCACTGCTACTTAAATCTGGTGGTTACCTTCATACCACGATTTAAAATCTCGCTTGCAGATTTTTATCTGAAAAGTAACAAGTTAAATAACTGGGTTAAGCAAAAATTGATAAAAAGTTTTTAAAATAAAAGATAAATTTTTAAAATCGTGTATCTGGAGCACAGCATAAGAAAAACGTAGTTGAGATAAAAATATTGGTTTTTAATTTTCTTAGTACTTTACTGACCGACAAAAGTTACGATTTCAGTCCTTATCTAGAAATTGCTACATTTGTAGCTGGATTTCCGAGTTTACAACGGGTTTCCACCGTTATTCAACAAATTTACTATTTGAAACCTTTAGACTGAAAATCTTTCCTTTCTATTTGGAAGGATTCAAGAAAATGGCAGTATCTGCAGAAATTAATTTCTGAGATATTTGAAGAAATTTATGTTGGATTCAATACTAACAAAAGGGAAGTGTCGGAATTAGACGTTTTTTTTACGCGCCTTTTTTTCAGTGGAAACCAAATAAGCCGGCTTGTACAATAAAGCTAACGTACAACAGATAACAAAAATGCAAAAAAAAAAAAAAAGAGAAAAAGAAAAGAAAAATGAAAAAGTTGCAGTTACGCCCCTTTACCTGCCCACGGCAAGTTTATTAACTAGAGATTCGGATATATAACATATGCCACTAAAGATGTCGTATATAAGTAAAGGTTTCAGGTTGTTTTTTTAAGAAATACTTGGAGTGTTTAAATGAAAAGGTACTAAAAATCACAAAAACATAACCGTTTACTTATTTGAGAATGCCTCTCGGAAAAATGTAGCGATACAACTGGGGATACGAGTGGAGTATATAGCGAGGATCGACGCCTGCGCAGAAGAGATCAGAGACTCTTTCGAAGAGTGCCATCTAATTGACCATTTTTTCAACGTACAAGGTCCGTTACTTGTTGAAATCCTTGAGCATAGGACAGTCATTAACTCTGGTGTATACTGTGGCACATTCCAAAGCCAACGCAGGTTCATCAAGAATAAAAGACCAGAGCTCAAAGAGAGACTGCCCCATAACGACGCGCATCTCAAAGTCACCCTGATAGCGCTTGCAAAGTTCAAGTGGGATCAGCTTGACCATCTGCCCCTTAGTTCGGACATTTCACCCTGCGATTTCCATGTGTTTGATCGTTTAAAAATACATTTGAAAGGGAAGCGCTTAAACTCGGACGACAAACTCAAGGACACCTAGACTTGATCTCGTCACCGCCACAGAAATTCTGGAAGCAAGGAATCATCCGGTTTGTAAATCAGTGGGGTCGTGGTTCTCAGGTCCACGGGGATTCTTGAATAAAGTCTTCATTAAACCCACAGACTCGTGTGGTACTCTGGCATTTGAACACCCCTAATATATTAACTGTACAGAAATGTATACAAATTCATGTTTTTTGTGCTGGATTTTAGTTTACTTCTTAAGTTCACTGATTAAGTTTGGACACACTCGCAAGTTAAATTTAGTGTTCTGCTGGCAAAAGCGGGATCTTTTGTAATGTTCTATGGAATCTTTTCATTACGGCTAATCCATATCATGGAATTATTAATGTAAAAGGGAAAATTCTTAAAGGTAAGACTTTTTAAGTGAAAAAGATCGAAAGGATAAATATTTTCAAGTATTTATAGAATGAAATATGAAAAATACAAATACAAATACAAATACAAAAGTGACGACCAGCAACAGGCTCTGGGCCCAGCTAGACTGGTCCTAGTCAATTTACAATCCCCAGTGAAGATCAATGGCCCTCTTAAAACTGTCTACTCCTTTGCTCATTACCACCTCTTCCGGTAAGCTGTTCCAAGGTTCCACTACCCTGCTAAAATAATAATTTTTCCTAATATCCATGTTAGCCTGAGATTTAAATAGCTTAAAACAATGACCCCTTGTCCTGTTTTCAGTGCTAAACTTTAGCCTCGTAACATCTTTCGTTTTAATAAATTTAAACAGCTGAATCATGTCCCCTCGGTCTCTTCTTTGCTCAAGACTGTACATTTTTAGCCTTCTAAGCCTGGAATCATAATCTAAGTGGGAAAGTCCATTTATTAGCCTTGTAGCCCGCCTTTGAACCCTTTCCAATACATTAATGTCTTTCTTAAGATAAGGAGACCAAAACTGAACAGCATACTCCAAATGGGGTCTTACCAAACTTCTATATAAGGGCAGAAGAACTTCTTTAGATTTATTTGAAATAGATCTATTGATAAACCCAAGCATCTTATTGGCTTTGTTGCTAGCAATGCTGCACTGTTGGCTAAACTTTAAATCCTGACTTATTAGGACCCCCAGATCAGTAACTTTGTCTGCCTGACTAATGACTGAACCTTGCAAATAATAACTTGTACACTTATTTCCATGCCCTAAATGTAGCACTTGACATTTCCCAACATTAACAGTCATACCCCATTTATCAGCCCACTCCGTAATATGATCTAGATCCTCTTGCAGCTGATTTGCTTGTTCTTCATTTTCTACAGTCCCCATAACTTTGACATCATCAGCAAAACAATTCATGTTCCCAGAAATATTTTTGTGAATATCGTTCATAAAGACAATGAACAAAACAGGCCCTAACACTGATCCTTGAGGAACCCCGCTTAAGACCTCACTCCAATTAAAATAATTTCCCCTTACAACTACTCTTTGTTTCCTTCCGGTCAGCCAATTTTTTACCCAAATGAAAGTTTTCCCTCCTATTCCTATATCAGCTAATTCGCTAAGTAGAGCAACATGCGGTACCTTATCGAAAGCTTTTTGAAAATCAATGTAAACAACATCTACAGGCTTCTTATTGTCCAAAGCCATGGTATCTTTGTCATAGAAATGTAATAAATTAGTTGCACAATATTTACCTTTCCTGAAACCATACTGAAAACTAGTCAATAGATTATTAGTCTCTAGAAAATTTACTATCTTAATTTTCATCAATGTTTCAAAAATTTTGCAAACCACCGAAGTTAGACTCACAGGTCTATAATTTCCCGCACTGCCTTTAGACCCTTTCTTGAAGAGCGGTGTAATGTTAGCCAGCTTCCAGTCCTCTGGCACTGTCCCCGAATTATAAGAAGCATTGAAAATGTTTGCGATTACATCTGCTAATTCCTCTGCACATTCAACTAAAATTTTCGGATAAATATTATCTGGCCCCGGAGCCTTAGTCTCTTTAATTTTTTTCAAATGAAGTAAAACGTCATCCCTGGAAAATACAAGGCCCTCAAGCTGTACTATAGCTTGTGTCTTGTTGGTGTCAACTGTTGAGATACAGTTATCGTTAAAAACACTCGAAAAAAAGTTAAGAACATTAGCAATATCACTATCGTCCTGAATTAAAATTCCATGCTCATCAACCAGTGGCCCAATATGACTATTTCGAACTTTCCCCGAATTAGCGTATGCAAAAAACCTCTTGGGATTCCTGTTTATGTTATCTGCCAGTCTTTGCTCCAACTCTCTTTTCTGAATCCGTACCAAATACTTAAATTTACGCCTTGCCTTACAATATTGGAGCCTATCTGCACTGTGACCTGTTTTTCTAAACCTATGAAAAGCAGCTTGCTTGTAATTTAGAGCGTCTTTAGTTTCCCTGGAGAACCTTATTGGCCAAATTTTAGTGTTGACACCCTTTCTCCTAAAAGGAACATGATCCCTAACCGTATTCGCTAGATTTTCCTTAAACTCTGCCCACTGAAGATTCACATCGCTATTGTCCAATCCAGAAGAAAAAACTGCTTTCAAACTCTGCCGAAGTGCCACAAAGTCAGTATTTCTGAAATTGGGCACAAACCTAAAATTCACTACTTTGTGCATATCAAATTTAATCCCAAACCTAATACTGTTGTGGTCACTATCTCCAATATGTTCCCCTACACATAACCCCTCAACAGAGCCTTCCATGTCGCAGAAAACTAGATCTAAAATCGCGTCCTGTCGAGTACCCTGAGTTACAATTTGATCTAAGAAACAGTCACCAATTACTTTCAAAAAATCATCTTCTCTGCTATTACTATGGTAAAAATTGTTCCAATCAATTCCTGGAAAATTAAAATCACCCATTATGATGACTGACCCCTTGCTAGAAATGTCACTAATAATACTAAACATCTGTTCATCTTGACCCTGGCTTAAGTTGGGTGGCCTATAAATGTTCCCTAAACGTAGTTTTTTGCCCTTATTGCTCATCAACACCAGCCAAATCATATCAATCTCTTTAGGTTTATCATTAATTACCAATTCATTGCAAGTTAAAGTGTCTCTGACATAAAATAAAACCCCACCACCTCTTTTACCTACTCTATCTTGTCTAAACGAATTATACCCAGCAATAGATAATAAATCATCATCACTTTCGGTAGCCCATGTCTCGGTAACTCCAATAATATCCAACCTCTCGTCTATAATTATGCTTTTCAATTCTTCCATCTTGTTCCTAATACTACGAGCATTTGTATAAAAAACCTTAAGTAAGCCCATCTTACTTTTATTTAATGCTGCACGATTGTTTGAATCCCAAGTGTTAAAATCTTTTCTCTTATTAGCCACCCTATTTCCGTTTCTACTAAAATCCCGATAGTTAGTACCCTTTCGAATTCTGCTCCTTAAACCATGCCCCCCATTCCAACTTAGTTTTTTGATTCTGAAGCCTCTAAAACCAAACCACTAACCATTTTGACCCCTGTAAAGCTCAGATGTAGGCCATCCCTAGCAATCCAATCTCGTTTACATCTACTCCACACACCAATAAACCTGATACTACGCTTAACGCAAATTTAATTGAGTACCAGGTTCATACACCTAGCCCGTTGGTTTAACCAACTCCTATGCACTCCATACCTGGGAAGCAAACCAACCACTTGGACATTTGCCGAACAGTTGGTTGCTTTGTCCAACAGGGAATCCCATTCCTTTGTAAACTCATCATTATTACTATGGCCTACATCGTTAGTTCCCACCCACAAAGTAACTACATCCTCTTTATTAAATACCCCCTTCTTTTCAGCAACCCTATTTACATCTCTCACCCGAGCCCCTGGCAAACAACATCTAGCCACCTTACGTCTAACTCTGCCTATTGAGTTTCCCACCTCACGCACCATTGAATCTCCCAAAATTATACCCTTTGTTTCCCAGTCAGTCGCCTCAGCAATAACTTTCCCCTTTACCTCTGGAATTTTCCCACTATCTAACACACATCTAATTCCCACATCCTTTTTACTAACTTCCTCCTTTAATTCTGGAATATTCCCACTATCTAACACACAGCTAATGCCAACCTCCTTTTTACTAACTTCCCACTTTCCCTCTGGAGAGTTTACCCCATCTACATGCCTACAGCCTAATGCTAACTCACCCTCCAAAGTAAGCATCCTAACTCTGATTTCTGAGAGTTCAACACAATTTGTGCAAATGAAATCCTTCTCAGACTCATCCTTCCCCTTAAACAAGCAGAAGATCTGACATAGGTCACAAGAAATCCACTTGTCCCCTTTACCACTTTTAATCTCCTTCATTATGCATATAACTCCCATTCTAGCTCAAAATGGTACACTTAAAAAGTCAATACAAAAATACAAAATTGGAGAAATAATGCTAATTATTAGAATTAGAAAGCATTGGAAGTAAAATATACAAATATTTCTAAATCCTAAGACAAGCAGTAAAATAAAATAAACAAGTAAAAAACAAGGTCAAATAGCACGAATTGCAGATCTGCAATCCTATTTGACGTTATAATTTCTTAGTTTAATTTTTACACACATAGCTATCCATTCAATTTCTTTATAGAATAGTTAGAAGGACCATTTTTCTTAAAACTTGACTCTTAGAACTAGACCATAATATATTATTTTTAATTCGAAAACTTGTTTGCTTTATCTGACATTATGTAGTATTACATTACTTCTTCTACATGATTACTAGGCATTTTGCTTTTATTGGTTATTGTTGCATTTTGTTTACTTTGGCAAGGTTTGGTCGTTTATAGTGATTATCAAAATCAATACATATGTAAACTCTACAGCTACCGTAAAAACGTACGGCAGTTTAAATACAACGTTTAAACTCATTGTTAGGCTTATTTGTATGTTTTTGTTTTAAATATTTATGTCATCCACAGTAACAGCATTGCAATAAATAGTCCGTCTTTAACAGAAGAAATCTACCAATACTATTTAGACAAGTTGGAATGTAGTAATGACTTATTTGACATTAACGCAGAAAAACATTCCGAGTCTTCCCTGGATAGTCTCATGTTACTGGTTTGGGCAATCTTTTGCTGCATCTAATGAATACACTAATATATGTCGCTAAAAATATCACTAACTGTACGTCGTAACGAAAAGCAGGTGGCCCGGTTCTGCAATCAATAAATCGTATCAATATACTAGAAGAAATTAATTGTTTTCTTAAATCTACTTCGGGTTATAATAGTATTATATCGTTGAAATAATGACTATTCTTGTTACGATGTTTCTGTACAATTAACTATTTGAGTAAAAGACAACGGAATTTCGGTTAATGGTATCAGTCGTTTTTGAGACAAAAAATAGGCAAATGAGTTAAAATACTGTTTAATGAAAACTAATTTTTTGCAACACTTGAATTTTTGAATAGTAAAACTGTTAATAGCTGGTTAGTTTACGCTCATTTTACTTGCGCATTGCGACACAGAAAACTTCAAGAAAAAAAGTTGAACATACTATTACAAATTTTGTAAATAGTAATTTTTTTATGATTAATTTGTAGCAATCTGGCTAAATTTGGCGTTTAATCCATTATTTTCCATCTAAAATTATCGTAGAAACTTTACCTGTAAATTGTTTCTTGTAATGAATATACAACCCCCTTACATTCGAATGAAGTGTATGGTCCCTCCATTTCTTAATCAAAAGATTTGTGAATGAATAAAAATAAAACATCCAGAAAGAAATAGACTTTTGTCGAACTTTCCGAAGCGGTATAAAACGCCGTGCGTCCTGTGAATGAGTGGGAGAGTCGGTTTCCTTTCTAACTGCGGAGTCTCGTTTTCAGCCGTTGAGCTGAAAAGCCTTTGCGCTGTGTTTTGGGGTATTTTGCCGTGAATACGTGCGTTACTGTTGACTGTTAATTGATATTTTCCTAATTGCTATGGCAAATTTGGCAGTTATTAACGGTATTTCTTGCACATAGTTGTAAATATATCTTCTGTGTTTTTCTCACGAATTGTGTCGCCATTAAATAATTTGTTGAAGTGCACTGAACTCGTTACGATAAGTTATAATGCACTGACTTTAACCTGACTCCTAGTATATAATATAATCAAACCCATATATTCTTTAACAGTTTAACTATTCGAAAAATTTTAAATTGTACTGTTATTCCATAAATATGATAAACTCGTGGTTTTATCATCAAAAATTAAAAAATCTGATCGCTGAAAATGTGACGCAACATATTTTGAAATCACCGTCCGTTTGCAGTAAAACGTTTTCAAAAATAGAAAAAAAAATGGAAACATTCTTTGAATACTAAGCATACCATAATGTATGTTAATCTTTTTTGCGGCAAGCGGTACATTTTGTCTAGTACAAAAATGGCAAATTGAAAATGAAACAACCAAAGTTTTTTCCCTTCCGTTTTTGTATTATCACTTTAAAAGTTAATAATAGTATATTTTTATTGTATATAATGTATGTGTCTGTGTGCATCATTTGCAAAAACATGTACAAACAATTCATTTAATATATGGTAAACGAGGTATGTAAAATATAAGTTTTGAGTTTAATTAATTTATTTATTTCTTTATTTTACTTACTTATATTGCGAGCTACTTCGTTTTGCCTAATTTATTTTTAAGATTACATAAAGCACAGTGAAAGGAAACAAAAAACTTTCTTCTAATCTATCATCAGTTTAATCACTTTTCCTCATCGCTGTTCATTACAACAGAAAACATTTTTCGGTTAAACCGTATCACCTTCACTTTTCCTTTTTCTTCATCATTTAGATGAATTGAGTCTTTTGATTTGTTTTTAAATACTTTATATTGATTCATTTCTTGGTTCTTTCTTCTGCATTATAGATTTCATGATACGATAATAGTAATTCTTCAGCTCTTTTTTAAAGAATTCCGGCCTCTGTAAGCGGAAGCTTTTTCTTGCAGTCAAATAGTTCTTATGTTAGCTGAGTCTTCCTTAAAACATGACTTGAAAATATTAGCTTATCTACCTCCATCAGGATTGTTGTCTTCCGAATCAATGTACAATTTCGGAACAATTTTTCCTATAGTATTACAGCGATCCTATTTTATTGATTGCCGTACCTCAGCTATTTAGCCTTTCGTGATAAAGCGAATTGAAGGTTTTTAGAAAAATTAGTTTTTGTAAGAAAAAATGTAAAAGATTTCAGTGCAACAAATTTACCTTATCGTGTTATAAAAAACCTACATTATAATAATTATATTATGGTTCGAAAATTCCCCGTCAAGATATGACGACTGAATACTGCTTCTACATTTGAGCGAAGCAATTGCTTGTTTGGTGACATTTTGATTGTTGAAATTTTAACCCCTACTCCACTGGATTAACCCTAAACTCCAGTAGATAGAGTTTATTATTGACCCCTTCTTCGTTTCTTCGTTCCCCTGAAATGACAGTCTTACCAGTAGAACAGTTAAGTTACCGGATCCAGTTCAGCCTTGTAATTATAAAGGTTTTTAATGCATTTTAAACATTACTAAAATCAGTAGTGTACCTGGCATGGGTAACACCCGGGAAGGAAATTTGTGGTGTCACCCTCTCCCGAAAAAAATTTTAATTGTAGTTTTAAAAATGCATTTTACTTTTATTTTTTTGAAAAAATTGCAATTCCACTTTGGGTGCCATCTCTCCAGATGGGTGACACCCGGGGTGGAGCACCCCTCCCCCCTTCAGTAACACCACTGCAAAAATATATTATTAAATTATCATGCCGTGGTGCGATTTTCATTGTTGATGACGTCAGGAGCGTTACTTGATCATTGACTATTATTTATATGAGAATTATCAGATTTAGATATGGGCTTCTACAGTCGACCATCCCGAATGCATTTCTTGCCTATCATCATAATTAACGTAGTTAGCTTGGAAACTTTGCCAGTATTTCCCTTACAACTTCTTGCTTCTAACCTGCAGTGGCACTCAACGTCCCATGAGGCCAATCGAGAAAATATATCAAAACCAAGGTGGTGGAAAAAGTGGTCGTTTGTATCCATCAATGAATCAACTGCATGGAGATGATCCCAAGTGCTTGCTGGATAAACATGAGAAAAGTCATTTGTCATCATTAATTTGGGGATGTGGGACTAACTCTGTCTTCTTTTCGCAGTTACTAAAATACAAGCATTCCGATCTCCTTATTTCATTTGTATAAATCGAGTTATGTGGTAATGTAAGTTATGTGAGCTTAACCGGATGCTTACTTAAACAAAATGAAATTTGTATTTTTTGAAATATGAAAATGATGTTGAGCTCCTTATTTTATTAAAACATGCTTGAGTTTTAACAGTCAATATAGAATAATCAATTTAACCCTCCCCCTCCCTTCTCCTTTGACACCTATTTATAATTTTTTTTATTCTTTTTTTTTTCATATGTATTTATTTTTAATTTACTTTGTTTTTACTTACACTTGAAAATATATGAACATTTTCACCTCCCCCCCCCCCGCCAAAAAAAATATCCCTGCAAGTTGCGTTGACGCATTATTTCTAATAACATCTTTGAACAGTATTTAACTACTATGGATGATTCAGTTATTTCCTGTTCGTTATTTTTGTTAGAAATCAAGTTGCCAAAATGCTTTATACGATTCAAGTTTAAACTTTTCAAGGAATTTATTCTATTGTTTTATTTTCGTCGAATATAAAACATAAAATTATTCAAAGCATGAATTATTTGCTTCATTCATCTTTTGTTCCTAATATTACTATTTAATTTTAAGACAATGCTTAGAAAAATGAAATTATAGGGGGAAAAAGCTTTTCTTGAAAAAATAATGGAATTTGAACTTGTTTGTGTTCTTAATCTAATTACTGCTTGTAGTACCGAAAATGAAAAGCAAAGAATATTTCCATGCAAATCACTCATTTTACTCTTTTTTCGTTTTTTATTATTACTGGCATCCAGTTCCAAATATATACTAACGATTTCGCTATCTTATGTTTTTTAAAAATATTGTTAGTAATGCATTTATTATTATATTACAAAAAAAATAAAGGAGCAACGATAACTTTTAAGATTAACTATGTATTAACCAAAAATAGTAAAAAATAAATAAATAAACTTCACGCCATAGTTTCTCTCTCTCTCTCTCGTAAAAAAAAAAAAAACTTTTTTTGTATGAAATATTCGAACGCAATCAAAAGAAGCTATTCTCAAAACGACTTTCGTTGAATCTTATTTATATGTTTTTTCAACAATCACCTATGACGTGGTAAAAATATGAGTATTTTTATTTTGACTAATGAACTCTGACCAACAGAAACATTTAGATGCATTAACGATTATTTTAACAGATAATCATTTTATTAAAAGAACAATAATAAAGAACTCAACTTAAGGGAGCACAAATCAAATGATATACATAATTTAAAATAACTTTAAAAATATGGAATTGTTCACTATGCAAAACAATATTCATTTAGAAAATTTATGCTAAAGTTTTATGCTCATTTCAGTGATACACCACTGGGGTTAAAGCAAAAGCATAGTTGTATTTACTTTAATAGTACAATTGGATATTGAACTTTATCACATTTCTTAGATCAGTCAGATAATTTATTTAGCGTGACTTGCGTTTTCCTTACACAAAAGTATGAATAATTCTTATTATTTTTTAATTAAATGAGTAAAAAACTTGTTTTTTGAAGTATATATACGCAATTAGGTACACTTTCCTTTTATGTGTATTCAAAAATTTTGTTACTATTTCAGAAAAGTTCTAAAAAACACATTTAATTAGTTTTAAACCAAATACATTGCTGTATTTATTTCTAATTATACAACTGAATAATACTTGCAAAGTATAACATTAATATAGCAATATGTATAAGTATAACATAAGTATAGCATTAGATTCAACACAGTAAAAATACGGCGGCATTTCTTTTGACAATGCATTTGAATGTAGCAATTACTCATTGACTAAGCTTGCATTTTCCTCCACAAAAGTATACAGTTTTCTCTGCTTACTTTATTTTGTTTTTCCTTCTTGTAGTATTAGTGCACGCGAGCATAATATCCCTCGTCTCAGTTTTATCACATTATTTTCATGTAAATTGCTCATAAAAAAGATAAAAAAAAAGTTTTATTTTAGTCCATTTATTACTTTTGAGGGAAAATAAATGAATTTTGTGTTACTTAGATAAGTATTTCTCTCTAAGTAAACAAGAATCAAATAAAAGCTCATGTGATAGTAATTGAAAAGATAATTTCAAAGACAACAGGAAAAGCACAATACGTACAATTAATTTTTTTTTACATATGATTTATCATTCCAAACGCTTTGAAAGGAAAACAAAATGGAAATTTATCTCATGAAAGCATACTGGTTAATTTTAAATGCAAAATGTAAACACACAATAGATAATTCGACGAAGGCTAACTTTCGCCTTGACATTTATTTCCTACAACGTACTCTAAAAAAAAAAAAAAAAAAAAAAAAAAAAAAAAAACATGAATTTATCGCGTCGAAGTTTATAAATGAATTTGAACCAGGACGTCGTATTATAACGGAAGTAATAGGCTAGCAGAAAGCATTTGCAATGCTTGTTTCCCTTTACTATTTAACTTCTGGAACGGTAATCAAAATATACTTATCACAAATATTCCCGTCCAAATCAAAACGAGACCAATTTCCATTACTAACATTGACTTCCCATCATCTAGTTAATATTATCATATTTAGCTAAGACTGCTAAATATGTCAAAAATACCTTTTAAAGATGTTTAGCTCTTTCGTAAGAAAAATATGCGTTCCTCATCTGAGGAAATATAATACGAAAAAAAAAAATAAACGAGCAAATAAAATAGCAGTCCTTTCAAACAAGGCAGTTCTTTCTTTCTTTCTTTCTTTTTTTTTTTTTTTTTTGCAAAAAAAAAAAAAAAATATTAAGTCGAAAAAAAACACACACACACACATGCAAAATGGCACCAAACTAAGGAATAGTTAAATTTTATTTGCAAAAAATATATCATATTTCCAATATAACTCAATTACTAATTATTTTTGAAATGATTTAATTATCTCACAGTAATAATAAAATGGTGCGTTTATTATTTATACCTTCAATCCTTAAAAAAGTAAAAAGTATTTTTTCTTCTTAGCTTTATACTTCTAAATCAATACTATACCATTACATAGCTATTTGAAATTAATTTTTCTCGATAAGGTCAAAAACTGCTGCCGAACCAGGTGTTTTTTTTTTTTTTTTTTTTGATGACGCGGTCATTTTATGTTTTTACTGAAGTGCCACTGCGAAAAATCAAGAGTTACCAACCTTATAGTAAATGACCTAACCAACTGACATTTTTTACTGTGCAGGCTTATAGAAAACATTGAGACAACATCTGAATTCAATTGGAATTTGAAAGGATAATGGAAAAAAAATCTTTTTTATTCCAATACCAGCAGAATAAAAACTAGTTTTTTTACTAATAAGTATATGAAAATAATTTTAAGACTTAAAAAAGTGACAATGTTAGAAAACAAAAAGGGTAAACTAATAGTTTGCAAACAAAAACAAAAACGTTGCAAAACGTGCTCATTGGTCCTAAATAAACAGACGTTTGATAAAAACTAGATTTTTGCTACTTCTGAAAGAATGCGTAAAAACGAGATTTGCTTGATATACATTTTGCATTATTTTGCATTTTCTTATAATTTAAACGAAGACGAAAGACGTTGAAGAAACAATTTTCACAACTACTCAAAATTAATGTAAAGCTAACAAGTTTTTGCGGCGTAGTTCGTAAAATATTTGCTTTTGGACAGCAAAATTGCTAGACTAAAAAACTACTAAGAGTTTTTTTTTTTATTTTTAGTGTCGGGTATATTTTAAATCAATATTTTTCAGTTGTTTTAGAATGCAATTGCTAGAAATGCATTTTAAGCGACAATCTTATAGTATATTTTTCTTTATATTATTAGAATTTTTTTCCTCGCTGTCAACGATCAAAATGGCTTCACTGCGATTGGAAAATATTCTGTTCTAAAGAATAATAGTGTCTTTAAAAAGCTTATTTTTGTTAGATTTATGTTAATGAAAGTAACTTTTAGTTTAATGTTTTCTTTTTAAACTAAAGACCTATGAACAAAAAGGATACAGTTCCACGTTTTTCCAGACTTGTATGTTACATTGATATATATTCGGAAACATTTACTATGTACAACTGCCGGAATTATCAACCTCTCCGGCTTTGTGCCCTTTTTGAACCCTCATATGTATGTGATCACGTCTCTCTCGAAGCCCCCCCCCCCTCATCCTATGTGGTCAACGCGTGTAATACAGTCGGAAAATGAAGTCAGGTTAAGCTGAATGTGCTAATCAAATGAAAATATACTTAGTTTCATATCGATAGTTTCACATACAAAAAATTACTTTTTATGTGACCACAAAATTGAAAAATGTACCGTTGGTTTTTACCTCAATAATTTACTGTTTTAACATTAACGCCATCCTTGAAATTCATCTGCGCCTCTTTGGGGGGGGGGGGGGTTCACAAGGAGAGCCCCTGATTAAAAGTGGGACTTTTCCAAGCGCCTGTTCGATATGATATTAAAAGAAAAGAGCTGTAGCAGACTACGTTTCAGAAGAAAGAAAAGAATAACATTACCTAATTGTTGTATGATCATGAAACTCTAATAGATTCATTTTGTTTTCGTGTTAGGTCCAGCTATTATTTGGTTTATTATTTAAAATCTAAAATTTATTTGGACTAGTTTATGCTGTGGGTGCAAAAAAAAAAAAAAAAAAGGAGAACTACAGTATGTAACATTTAATCACTGATGGATGACATTACATTTTAATAAACTCATTTTTTAGAACTCTCAGTTTTTGAAAAAAAAAATCATTCAGGCAGTTAAAAAAAAAAGAAAAAGCAAAATCTTTAGAGATGAATTTTTAAAAATTCTAATAATTTTAAAAACGTTTTTAAAAACTAGAGCTGTGCTTTTTTGCACCGATATGATAAATTAACTTTATTACAAATGAGTTATGAAGTTTATGATTTATTATTGTGTTCGTATGAAAAATATGAAATGTTTTTTTTTTTATTTTAAACCACATTGATTTTGAAAGACATTAGCAGTTGAATGTAGGATAAAGTGAAATGGTGAAATATTTACTTTGTTTTTAGCTTCACCCATCTATTATTATTTTAACTATATTATAACTTATGCAGTCTATTCCAGTCAGGAAAAAATATCTCTGAAGATCAAAGTATGCTCTAAGAAAAATAGGGTTCGAAAATGGATAACGATTTTGTAAAATCATGTAGTAAGTCAAAAAATAGTTTTGATACAAAAAGAAAGATAAAGTTATGGTTATTAACATGTCAATCAATAATGGAAAGAAGCACAGTATTTATTTATTTTGAGTGATGCATTTATTAATTAATTTTTAAGCTTATTTTTAGTTGAAGCGTTTTGTACAATTAGTCATATGATTGTAGGGAAAGTGAAATTGTTCATTTATTTTACCTATTCAGTCATTCAATAAACCACTTCCATATTTATTAATTATTTCATCCATTTACATTCCTTATTTTAACAATCCACTTATTTATTCATTTATTCACTTAGTTTATAGTTAATTCATTATTTTATTCTCGTATTTTTTTCCAGGTTCAAATTTACCCTCAATTTTTTTTAAAAAATAATATTATTATGCAAGTTTTACTGAAAACTTCATTGTTGTTTCTTCATGTACTGTAATTTTGTCATTTTGAAGAAAAAAAAAAACTTGTCATTTCAACTCTAATCCATTTTGCACCACAATCCCATACATCTTTTAATCCTAATAAGAAAGCACTATTTCCTCAAAGATGAAATACAATACAATTTCATTCCTAGATGTTCTCATTTCCCATACAGGGTTGAATTTGAAGGTAAATAACAGTCAGCTGAGCTTGCCATTACTGTAATTTTAAACTATAGGGAGTCACGACACAACAAGCAGCTTGATCCTGCATTAATTCAAAACTGTCTGCGCTAGAAAGGACTTGGAATTTGAAAAGGGGCATTCGGAGAGGTTTGAATAAAACTTGAAACTTGGGGTCATTAGTTTAGCTCGTTTTCTCCACATGGTTCATCTTACTATTTTCTCTTGGAAAGACTGCATTCTCATCTTCAAATCAAATACGAAATTATTTTAACAAACTGTATACGTTTGTGATTACAAAGAAAGAATTTGTTTCATTAAAAAGTAAAAATTTCTGTACTCTTGTATAAAAGTTTCCAACCTTTTTCTTTACTTCATTGTTTACTGAATCAATAAATCGTCCACGATATAAAATTTGCAATCACAAATGTAGTTTTTCTTTAATATTCGTTCGTTTAATTTCGTGGGGTAAAACGTATATTCATTTCAAAAACTGTGACTTGGGAAACTACTGCAGCTGCTGTCTCTGTAAAGAAACAAATGCCTAAAAATAGCTTGCTATATTTCCTTGCTATAATGGAAAACATTTTAAAAAAATAAATTTAAAAAAAAAATTCAAAGAACAATGTCAATTGTAAAATATTCGTTGTAAACCACTTAGAAAAACTGAAACAGGAAATAGCTTTAAAAGAGCGAATCGAAAAAAAAAATATTCCTTGCTTTATTTAAACATTTAAGCTAAAACCGAACAAAAAAGCAACAAACATTCTTTTCTATTTTAGGGTCCCTCTTCAGACAAAAGCAAACATTACGTAAAAGCATATATTTTTTACGCACAAAACCACCACCGCATACATTTAATGCAAAACTTTAAAGGTTATTATTGTAGTGTTTTTTTCTTTTTTATGGAAAGAAAGATAGTGTTTAAATTATATGGTAAATCGATTAATGTATCAATCCATCGATGAAAAATATTTAAAAAACATCTAAGCAAGTGTGTCGTCGACAAAAAACAGAATTCAGCTGAATAAAAAATATAAGATGTTAATAGAAACTGTTCCTTGCAGGCTATTTTTTTAAATCCATTTACTTTCCACGCATAAAGTATAAAAACGTACATTTTATACACATTTATTGCATATTTAACGAACGAAATTTGCTGTAAAATATTTAAGGTAACACGATTTGCATCCTTTTACAATTAAGGGTAATAAAATACAAACTGATAAAAAAATTCAAGTACATAGTTTAATGTGCAATTATTAACTTTGAAAAGATGCGTTCATATCAAGATATGAGCTTTTCTACTTTTAATTTCAAAAAAAAAAAAAAAGAAAAAATCCTCTTTTTCTTCCCTTTTTTCTCTTTGAAAAACATACATTTGTAAAATGCACAACATTAGAGAATTGTGACAAAATTTTTAACCTAAATGTTTTATTTTACTTTCTGCTTGCACCGTTGATTGTGGTCAAATGATGGATTGGCTACATACAGATTTTCTCATTTTTAGCAAAAATATTCTTACGTTTTGTATTTAAAGTAATTTTGAACCTCAATCGATGCTACGACTTACAGACCGACCAATCTCCCGCTTTCATTCTGTAAAATTTTACATGTTACATGCGTACACAAATGGCCTTTGGTCAGGCATATCGCTCTTCTACGCTCATTCCAAATCAAACGGCAGGGAAACATTTGTTTCCACCAAGATTGACCCAAGGGATTCTAAAGGTCATCAATGAATGGTTTAAGTCATTAATAAATGATTCTTTGGCAACAACAAATTGCCTTTTCCAGGCTTTGGGAGTGTAAATTTACAAAATTTCCTGTAGCTGTAATAGCTGTAGCAAATAGGGTCGCTAGGTTTCAATGTTATAAATATAAGTAATGGCAATTCTATTTTAATTTTATGTTCTTTAGTTATAAATATACTTAAATGTTTATAAAATTTTTAATTTTTTAAATATAAATTTCAAAAAATCCGCGATTACTTTAACATAAAAATATACTATGTTTTCAAATCTGAGATAAGAATTTTAAAAAATTCCAGATCGAAATAATGTAAAAATCTATACTTTAAAACAACCCGTTCTTCTATTTCAGTACATAGTTCTTTATTATCATCGAATTCTTCTTACGATTCACAAGATTTAGAAACACAAGATTAGTATCCTAACCTGTTGAATTTTTTTTTTCTACATCTAGTCTACCGCAACGCAAAAAAGCATGACAACTTTTGGTATCTGCTCGGATTTTCATCATTGTTAGAGAAATGCCATATTCTGGATAAAGCTGCTGATGTTCGTATATTAACAGCCTATGTAGATGCAGTAAATTTAAATCCAAATAACCTTGTGATAATCGCACATCCCTTAAGAGAGCAAGAGAAAATCTTCGAGAGGTAAAATCAAATTTCATTAATCTAAACTTAGATTTTGTAGTTGTTCACTGGGATACAAAGCTACTTCCAGATGTAACTGGAAAAACAGCTAAACGGCTTGTAGAACAGCTAAAATGTTGAACAGCTACTGGGAATTCCTAAGATACCTTAAGGTATTGGAGTTGAAATGTCTTCAGTTGTATATGATATCTTAGATGATGGCTCTTTATTGCTAACTGTTCAAGATGTAGTGTATGATACAACGACTTGCAATACTGGTGGTATATAAATCGTGCATGCTATTTTTTAGAGCAAA